>NW_012101295.1:396927-458362 GCF_000951045.1 Mandrillus leucophaeus
TTTCCATTGACTATTCCTCAGCAGGGATTATTCTCTATCTTATTCATCTTTGCTTTCCTGAAGAGATACATACAAACACACATATATGTATGTGTACAAATATATAAGTATATATATTCATATATGTACATTTATTAAACAAATATATAAGTACATACATTTGTTATAAATACAAATATATAAGTACATATATATGTACAGATATACATATGTACTTTTATATTTGTTCATCATTACTTTTATTGTTAATAGTGTCTGCTATAAACCATTTATTCAAATTTTGAGTTAAAATTTCTCTCATATATCAATATGTGTACTTATATATTTGTTTAATAAGTAAATGAAACAATAATATTCAAAACCCTATTAGTTTGTATTCAAAAAGAGTAACATACCTATGCTTGTGTTTATGAAATTACCCATAATTTCAGGGCAGGTGAATGGGAGGATTCATGGATTAGAAGACTGTAAGAACACTTCAAGGTGAAAAGAGAAGATCTTACACATGAAGCAGTTATAAAGAATGACAACAGAGCAGTCAAAGCCCAAGCTAACTAGTCATTCTATGAAGATAAGTTAATTTGGAGTTGCTGCTCAAACACTTAAAGCTCTATATTTTCTTATCTACAGATCTAGAATGTACCAATTTTCATAACATTTCAGTTTTACGGAGTCATAAAAATCAAGGAAGATTAAATAGGTAATAGGTACTTTGAAAAAATATAAAATGTTACACAGTTGCATGATAGTATGATTATCTTATGATTAACATAATGAAATTCAATAACAACAACAAGATCCACAATATCAAAATCATAGTAAAATGAATCAGGCTTACTCTACATACGGATGCTGAATTTTTGTACTCACCAGAGGACATAGAATGTTGGGAAGGCTCATAATCAGAGATCATAATGAGTACTCTCAGATTTTTACAGCTGTAAAGCAAATCAGCAAACACTTAGTGGCTTCAAACAATATTGGTTTATTACATCTCATGAGTTTGTGGGTTAACTGGGCATCTCTTTGTTCACCCTCCTGCTTCATGTGTTATAACTGGAATCACTCATGTTGCAGTGTTATTCTGGGAGCTAAACTGGCGCTGGAACATCCAAAATGGCTAAGCTCTTATCTCCCAAAATCTTTCTCTACATGCGTTTCATCTAATTCAACTTCTTGGAGCTTGAAGGCTGGATTTTAAGAGGAAGCCTTCTAGAAGGACCTGCCCCACATGCAAGTGTATAAAAAGCTTCCACTTGCATCATGTTTGCTAATATCCTATTGGTCAAAGCAAGTTACACAGATAATGTGTAGGGGACCACACAAGTGCCTGAGGGATGAAAGGTTCATTGATTGCTATAGATTAGCAGTCTACCACAGCCTCACAGAGCTACCCATCTAAAGAGGACACTGTAGAGGTTGAGTTTGAGCTCTGAAGCCAAACTATTTGTGTTAAAATCCTGTGTAATTATTGGTGAGATTTTTATATTTTCCAAGTCTGTTTTCCTATCTTTCAAGCAAGGAGGCTTAAAGAGATGGTCCATGCAAATTAATGGAACAGAGTCTGAAACAGTTTTAGGCCATGTTCATCACTCCTTTTTATTATTAATAGTGTCTGCTGTACTCCATTTGTTCAAATTTTGAGTTAAAATGTATCTCATGTATCAATTACAGAAAATGACAATGCGTGCCTTTCTACTGCAAATGATAACTTTCTATATTTTTGAGGGGACTATGGGGTGAGAGGCCTGTAATTACATAAATAAATTTGGTGTATGACTTGGTCAGAAGTGATGAAGCAGTGCCTCATTTATATTTGTCCTTAATTGCAGGTTCCGGTGTGTGGTCTACCCTTTTAAACCAAAGCTCACTATCAAGACAGCGTTTGTGATTATTATGATCATCTGGGTCCTAGCCATCACCATTATGTCTCCATCTGCAGTAATGTTACATGTGCAAGAAGAAAAATATTACCGAGTGAGACTCAACTCCCAGAATGAAACCAGCCCAGTCTACTGGTGCCGGGAAGACTGGCCAAATCAGGAAATGAGGAAGATCTACACCACTGTGCTGTTTGCCAACATCTACCTGGCTCCACTCTCCCTCATCGTCGTCATGTATGGAAGGATTGGAGTGTCACTCTTCAGGGCTGCAGTTCCTCACACAGGCAGGCAGAACCAGGAACAGTGGCATATGGTGTCCAAGAAGAAGCAGAAGGTCATTAAGATGCTCCTGATTGTGGCCCTGCTTTTTATTCTCTCCTGGCTGCCCCTGTGGACTCTAATGATGCTCTCAGACTATGCTGACCTTTCTCCAAATGAACTGCAGATCATCAACATCTACATCTACCCTTTTGCACACTGGCTGGCATTTGGCAACAGCAGTGTCAACCCCATCATTTATGGTTTTTTCAACGAGAATTTCCGCCGTGGTTTCCAAGAAACTTTCCAGCTCCGGCTCTGCCAAAAAAGAGCAAAGCCTACGGAAGCCTATGCCCTAAAAGCTAAAAGCCACATGCTCATAAACACATCTAATCAGCTTGTCCAGGAATCTACATTTCAAAACCCACATGGGGAAAACTTGCTTTATAGGAAAAGTGCTGAAAAACCCCAACAGGAATTAGTGATGGAAGAATTAAAAGAAGCTACTAACAGCAGTGAGATTTAAAAAGAGCTAGTGTGATAGTCCTAACTCGACTATGCATTAGAAATTTAAATACCATTGTTTTTTGTGGCTTTGCACTTCAATTTTTTCAAAGAATGTTCTAAATAAAACATTTACTGAAAGCCCTCTCTGGCAAAAAAAATAAAAATAAACAAAAATGGTCATAACATCATAAACAATCTTATGTTGTATAAAAATACAGAGTGACTTATACATGTTTGCATGAATAAATATATTTCTAGAGAACAGTTTACAAAGCCTCATCTTTCTCATCTTAACCCTTTGTGTATGCGTCAAATCAAGCCCGCGCATGTGCACACATGCCTGTGTGTATTTTCCCAAAATGATGATGATGAACAGTGAGTGCTTGCATGAAACTATATTTTATCAATTTCTCCTTTGGTTTTGGATTTAAAATTTTGGACTACAAGACTATTTCTCTGCTTATGTTTATAAACTGTACTTGGTTTTCTAAGAAATACATTCGATCACATGAAATTCTCTGCTGTTGTTTTTTCTCATTTCCATTACTTAATTTAGGTTAGTCTACAAAGGCAAGATATTATAGGTCCATGGGTAATTATGTCACAGCGGCTCTCACTTCCTGTGTGTCAGAACTGTAGTAGCAAATAAAGGGACACGTTTCTTTATATTTAAAAGTTGATTTTTTAAAAAGAGTACAAAGGAATTTTTGTTGGCTTTTTCATATTCTCATAAGTGAAGTTTGTGCCCTAGTTGAACACACATTTGTTACAGAGCTGATTGAGGACCCCAACTTGACCCCTTTCTCTAACAGAATCTCTGATGTAAAGAAGCAAACCCTTTAATAATGCAGCAGTTAGCAGAAAAACAGCACCTTTCTTTGAAGTATTTAATCATAGATGTTTAACAATTATCATAAAACTCTCACATAGAGAGCAAGAACAATTATTTCAAATCTTCTACTGAGCACATTTAAATCCACCACCCTGGGTTTAGTAAATTAGTATTATTGTTTAAAAAAGAATTGACAACCCCTGAATTCAGCTATGTTAAAATCATCTAATGATAATGGTTGTCATGGTTAGCTTTTATTCTAGGGTGAGGTAAATCTCTAGAAAATTGGAAATCATAACAAAATAAACAGTTTGGCAAATAAAAATAAACTTCTAGAAGTGAAGCTATTTTACTTTTTTTCAGTCATTTTTGTGGTTCAAACTAAAAGCATTTGCTATGGTTTGGATGTGGTTTGTCTCCACCAAAACTCATGGTAAAATTTGATTCTCAATGTGGCAGTGTGGGGAGCTGGAATCTAGAGGGCGGTGATCAGATCATGGGGGCACTATCCCATTAATAGATTAATGTCATTTCACAGGAGTGAGTTCTCGCTCTTGTGAAACTGGATTCATTATGGCAAAAGTGGGTTGTTGTAAAGCAAGGTTCTTCTCATGTTTTGTGTCTGTTTGGACATGCCTGCTCACTTTTCTGCTTCTCTGCCATGTCGTAAGGCAGAACATGGCCCTCACCAGAAGCCAAGCAGATGCCAGTGCCATGCTCTTAAACTTTCCAGTCACCACAGTTGTGAGCCAAATAAACCTCTTTTCTTTGTAAATTACAAAGCCTCAGAATTCCGTTATAGCAACACTAAATGGAATAAAACTTTTCCACATTCTACTCTTTTGAGAAATAATTGTAGAGTTTTTTGTTTGTTTGTTTTTGGTTTTGCTTTTTTTTTTTGAAGTCTCTCTCTGTTGCCCAGGCTGGAGTGCAGTGCTGTGATCTTGGCTCAATGCAATCTCTGCCTCCCAGGTTTAAGGAATTCTCCTGCCTCAGCCTCCTCAGTAGCTGGGATTACAGGTGCACACCACTGCGCCTGGATAATTTTTGCATTTTTTTTTTCTTTTTTTGAGATGGAGTCTCAGTCTGTCACCCAGGCTGGAGTGCAGAGGCACGATTTCAGCTCACTGAAAGCTCTGCCTCCCAGGTTCACACCATTCTCCTGCCTCAGCCCCGCTAGTAGCTGGGACTACAGTCGCCCGCCACAGCACCCGCCACCATGCCCGGCTAATTTTTTGTATTGACAGGGTTTCATCATGTTAGCCAGGATGGTCTCGATCTCCTGACCTCGTGATCTGCCTGTCTCGGCCTCTGAAAGTGCTGGGATTACAGGTGTGAGCCACCACACCTAACCAATTGTTGAGTTTCTATTTGAATTGAGTTATGTGTTATTTGAATATACAAGTGTTATTTCCTGCAATTATGAAGGGCAACTCTTAAAAGTTGTAGGTATAGAATTTGACCATATATTCTTTTATCTTGATTTACTGAAATACTACTTATAGTTAGTGTACTCAGACATAGAAGATTACTTTCATATAGACTATCACTTTCTTATGGGCCTCCTCACATGGATACGCATTCTATCAGCACTTGAAACTCATTTTCACTAACTTGCCTGTCCTCCCATTCATCTGCCTGCTTTTATCACCTTCTATTCCCTGTTTCATCTTCCCTAATGGTGACAAAACTCTCCTTACTTCAAATTATCCCATCGTTCAGTCTTGTATCTTTTAATTATTTCTATAGTTGGCAAAGGCATCTTCCTGAATTAGAGGACTAATTTGCTTTCTTTCATTAATAAATAATTTGACAAATATAAGTACATCTTTGGGAGTCTATTATATTTTTTATAATAGCTCTCTCTTTTTTTATAACAGGCTCTCTGCCTCTTAAAATATGTGCATTTTAAAAGCCCACCATGGCCTGGCCCTCATCTCCTGGTTCTATCTCTCTGACACAAATTGTTTTCAAAACTCAAGTCAGAAATGGTCAGCCTAGATTGTTATGTATTTTATCATTTATTACTTATTCACTGCTTTACTCCCTTATTTGACTGTCTATCTTTTGTCCAAGATCTGTTAAAAAGTCACCTCTCTCAGAAAGTCTGCATTCTTACAGCAGAAATTGTTACTCTTTTCTAAGTACTATGTACCTCTTATATATGACAACCTAACTGTAATTTCTTTGTCTTGTGCTTGCAACTAGATTATAAATTTCTTAAGGGCATGATGAATTAGGCCTTACTCATCTTTAGATCCCCTACAGTGTGGCTCACAGTAATAGGCAGTAGATACATACATGCTAGATAATTGCCACAGGCAAAAACCATCTGTCATCTTGCTTAAAAGGAATGTCTAATTCTGAACAAGTAGAATTTTGCACACAGATTCTAGTACACCTGTTACAGACAAAGGAGAGCTTTTCTATAAATTGAAACAATAAAATAACAGATAAAGAAAGCTAAAATGTCTTGAACATGCATAGTCACTAAGATTTAGATTATATAGTCATACATGATTTGCTACCTAATAGTTTAGCCCTTTATACAAACAAATTTCCAATGCCTGAATTTTCTTATCTGTAATATGGGAATAACAATAGCTCCTTCCTCCTGGTCTGCTGTGAGTATTAAATGATGGGGGGAAGTTTGCATAATAAAAAGCAGAGAAACTATAACTTAGCAAAGGCTAAATGATTGTTGCTGTCTTGATGATAGTGAAATGTATTAATAGGAGTAGTAGTTATAATAGTCTCAAGCCCATGCTAGGTTATATTGTAGATGTTTGATAACCCTCACTAGAGCACTCCAAGGTATGTATTATTCCCATTTTACAGATGAGAGTACCTAGTCTAAGAGAAGCTGGTTTTACCCAAAGTCATGAAGCTTGAAAGTGGTACAAACAAGTTTGTAACTCAGAAACATGTAATTCCAAAACGTTATTTTTCCTTCTATGTCATATCATCTGTGTGTTATGATGAACTTAGTTTGGACTACCTCTTAACCACTTCTTCAATCACCATTTTTCTGATTGTAAAACAACATTTGGGCTACTTGTAGAATTTGTGAGAAACACAGAATAGTACAAAGAAGAGATTAAAATTACACATAACCCCTCTAGCAAGAAGAAAAAAAAACACTGAAGACACATACTTCAACTAACACTTAGTTCAGCACCCTTTATATAAAATTTGCCAATAGTGATTATTTCCTAAAGTAGATTCCTAGCAAGAAAATTACTAGGAAGAGCATTTTTGTAATACTTTTGATATGTACCCTAAATTATTTTTAAGCTATTAATATAAAATTCCAATTTTGTGGTTGATCATCTCAGAGTATCCTTAACACATAAGTTTCCCTTCAACTTTGCTACTTTAATATGTGAAAATCATTTAAATTTGTTGTTTTGATTACTAGTGTAGTTGAACGTTGCTCTGTTTCTTACTAATTTATATTTCTTCCTCTTCCTATTTGGCCATTTTCCCTGTGTATTTTTTGTTTCCTTTTGTATTTTTATTCATTGCTATGCATTTCTGTATTTAAGGCATAGCACCTTCAATAACAGGCAGCACAATCTTTTCAAAAAACAAGTTAGATGTCACTTTCTCATTTCAAAGCCATCAATAGTTTCCTTTCAAATTAGGAAAGAAACAAACTCCTAGGCTTACATACATTTACTTTTTCTGCCCTTGCCTACCTCTTAACCTCATCTTGAACCCAGCACTCATCATTCACACAGACTGTCTGTCTCTTCCTCTGACATCGGCCAAGCCCTTTGCTGTCTCAGTGTTCTGCACCTGTGTTCTTCCTGCCAGGCTCCCCCATAGCCTTCAGTGTTCAACTGAAACCCCACCTGTGCCTTGCCTATTTCCTCCACAGCACTTCCAACTATCTGCAATAGTCTTCAAAATTTATTGAATTACTTGTTTAATATCTATCCCCTTCCAAGAAGCAAAAGTCATAAAGGCAAGGATTTTTGTCTTGTTTATCATTGTATCATTCAGTGTCTAAGAGAGTGCGTGACTCATAATGGACACATGATAAATATTTGAGCAAATTAACTGGTCGCAAATATTTACCAGTTTTTAATTTTCATTAAGTTTATTCATGAATATGAGTTATATTTTATTTTTAAATATTGAAATAATTCAGAACATAATAGAATCATTAAATAATATACAAAAGCAGATGAAATAAAATAAAATAAAATAATTCTTTATTCTGCTGTAACTTATTGATAATCATTCTTGCTGTCATTTGGGGGCAATGGTACATGCTTTCTTTCACTATGATTCTGGGGCATATGCTTTATTATCTTTTTATGTACTTAGTGTATCAAGGACATGTTTTACGTTGTTTAATAGTCATCGGAATATTTTGTTTGTTTTCATTCCACTTCCATTATTTATTAAGCTTCTTCCCTGTACCTGGAAATGTAAATTATTTCTTACATTTTATAAAATGATATAGTTATTTGCACCTTGTAAAATACTGGGCATAGTTATAATCATCTTAGAACAGATTTCCAAGAAATTCAATTCCTTGGCCAAAATGCAAGTACATTTCTTAGTGTTTTAATGCAGACTGTCAAATATCTCTTTAAAAGATTTTTAACATTCACTTAGTGCTGTAAAACTTTGTTCACTCACTTACTCTCAAATACTACACATTCCATAAAACCAGTTGTTTTGCCAAATTGATAAGAAAGAACTTGTATCCTTATGGGTATTGCTACACAACTGAACATTAAAAAATAATCTACATTTAACTTGATTCATTTGTATTCATTTGTCTTCACTTGTATTCATTTGCATTTTCTTCTTAGTCAATTTCCTCTTCATGGTTTTTGCCCGCATCTCCATTTATTTTTCTTAGCAACTTGTAAACACATTCCCTGATTCAAGACATTAATCTTTGACCAGCAGGCAGATAGCCACATTTTCCCTTATTCAACATGTGCCTGTGTACACATGTATGCATATAGATATGAGGGTAAAGACCTCAGCCTTGAAAGAGTTTTTTTTTTTTTTAAAGTGGCTTAAAGAAGATAAATAATTATATCTCTCTCATAAAGTTATACCTGATGGGAGTGGTCTAGTTTAGCACAAACTTTATTTAGAAACCCAGATTCCTTCCTTCTGATTGCTAGAGAGCAAGAATCAACAAACCACCCTCAAATCTGGCCTTCCACCACGTTTTGGCAAGCACAGTCTTATTAGAACACAGCTCTATAGCCGCTTTTGTGCTACAATAGAGGATCTGAGTAATTGACACAGAGACTATCTAGTTAACAAAACCTAAAATATGTACTATCTGAATAATTATGAAAAATTCATTAATTCCTCCACAGAGTTTTGTTCTTGTCTCCATGGTCACAACTGACCAATAGGCACATCCCTGTATAAGAACATGAAGAGGGAAAGGAAGAGTTCTAGAGCAGGTAGTGGGTCTTTAAATTGTAGAAAACCTGGAAAGTATACGAGTCATTGCTGCTTATATACAGTTAGCCAAATGTATGCCAATCTTCAAAGACAGCTGGTAAATCACAGGACATTTGCTTTCTGTGGTAGGTAAAATAATAGTTGCCTCCCTTTCAAGATATCTATGTCGAAATCCCTGGCATTTATAAGTATGTTACTGTATTTGACAAAAGAAACTTTGCAGATGTGATTAAGCTAAGAATCTAGAAATGAAAAAATAATTCTGGATTATCCAGGTAGAGCCAACGTAATCACAAGGGTACATCTAAGCACAAGAAAGATACAGAAGGGAGAGGCAAAAGAAACTCTGGCTATAACAGAGATCAGAGTGACACAATTTGAGAAAAATTGGAACCTGTCTTTGAATGTGGGGGAAAGGGACCTGAATCAAGGAATGTGAATGGCCTCTAGTATGGAAAAGGCAAGGAAATGGGTTTTCCTCTAGAGCTTCCAGAAAGAAACACAACCCTGATGATGACTTAATTTTAGCCTAGTAAGGCCTATGTTAGACTTATAACCTATAGGACTTTAAGAGTATATATTTGTGTTGTTTTGACACACTAAGTTTGTGGTAATTTGTTGTAGCCATAACAGAAAAATGAATGCAGACCCTGGTGCCTAGAAGTGAGAAGCCACAGTCACAAAAAAGTAAGTGTAAGTGGCTGGAAATATGGCAATGAAGAGGGGTTGGAAGAATTCTGAGGATCCTGAAGAATAAGCCTAGATCTCCTTGAACAGGTTGTTGGTAAAAATATGGATATTAGCAATTCTGTTAGTGAAAACTGAGAAGGAAATAAGAGCCAGGAGACAGAAAGATATTTATCACTTTAGAGAATACCTGCATTGTTATAAAAAGACTCTTAGTAGAAATATGGATGTTTAAGGCACTGCTTATACAGCCTCAGAAGGAAACGAGGGGCATGTTAGGGAAACTTGAGGAAAGGACAGCCTTGTTACATAGGGCCAGAGGTTTAATGGAATTAGGTCTTGTCATTATGTGGAAATCAGAACTTGGATATTTAGCTGAGAAAATTTTGGGGCAAAATGTTGTAGGCATGGCTTGGTTGCTTCTTGTTGATTACAGTAAAATTCAAGAGGGAATAAATTAAGGGAAGAATGGTCTTTAATAAAAGAAAACATGTTTTGACAATTTGAGAACTTATCAGACTATTCCGATTGCAAAAAATGAAATTAAGAGAGTCACTGTCAGAAAAGTATGCTATGTGAAAAAAACCCAGGGTATGTTTGGATAATCTTTTGCTAAATTTCAGAAAAACAAAAGATCAGAGTATTCGGAGGGTAAGCATGTGACTCATAGATGCCCTCAGCCATCTCAGCAGAAGCCAAAAATGGAAATGGGATTGTCTTTGAAAAACCTATTGAGGATCTTCTTGTCTAATAGAATTTAATCTGTGGCCCACATAGGAGACCCACCCAGTTTTTGAGAATGTTATATCAGCAGAAACACTGCCAGATTAGACTAAAAATGACTGAGAGGGGCTGACATGAAAGAAGGCTCTCAAACCCCCAAAATTCTACAGGCAAAAAACAAGCTGATAAAGCTCTTCAACTGTAAAAGGTGATGCCTTTTATGAATAAGAGAAGATGACAATAAGGACAGAGTTGAAAGCTCAAAGAAAGAGCCATGAACCCACATAAAACAGCTAAGAGCTTAGAGGACGGAGCCAAGAGCTCAGAGGGAGTCAAAACCACAAGCTACAGAAGATTATTCCTCGGGCTTAGAGCCTAATGGAATTTGCATGACTGGATTTTTAAAAATACTTGGGATTGGTGACTCCTATTTTTCCTTCCATTTTCTCCCCTTTTGAGCAGGAATGCCTGTAAATGTTATCCTATGCCAGTCCTACCATTGTATTTTTAGAAGCAGGTAACCTGCTTGTTCGGTTTATAGGTCCACAGATGGAGAGGAATTGTGCCACTAAGTTTGTGATTTTTTTTTTTTTTAATGGGAAAAATATAAAAAGCATTCATCTTCTTTTTTAGAAAATCAATTATTTGATTTGTTTGAAGTGCATATTTTTGTAAGGAAAAATATTTTCCAGACTTTTCAATAAGCTTTTTCATTCAATGATATCTCTCCCTGGCTTGTGTTATCACTAGTTAAGGAATTCTAGTTTGAATCTGCCTTCGCCTTCTCTCTTGAGTAACATTTACCAAGCATCCCTACAGCAGCTCCACCTGGTGGTCGCTTGTACTGCTCCCATGCTTAGGTATTGTGCTGTAGTGCATTTCCTTTCTCCGGATGGTGAATGCTGGCGGTTAGTGGCGCATGGATTATGCCATATACACATTAAACATACGTTCAATTCAGCAAACCAGACATTAAAAATACATACTTTAAAGAATCCAAAAATTCAGCTTGAATGAATTTACATAGAAAGTTACAATATGAAGACTATAAGAAGCAGCATGAATTTCAGAATAAGAATGTTTTATGTTTTATAGTTGTTGATTATAATATAGAAAGAGGATAACCATAATCTTTCCAGTGGCTAATGCCTCACGTGGCCCACAGGTATGGCAGTGTGGCAGTTAAAACCAAAGATACCAGAGCAGGACAGAGAGATTCCAATGAAGGATTCATTGCTTGTTATCAGTTGCATGATTATGGGCAAGGTACTTAAACCTTCTGTGCATCAGTGTCCTCATTTGTAAAATGAGGTGATAATAGTACCTGCTTGCAAAATTGTTCTTAAATGAATTATACAAAGCATTTGAAACTGCTTGGTCTTCATATAATTATGTCTGCAATTGCACATACCACATATTCAGGTAGGAAAAAACGAATTTAAAAATATTGAATAAAAAATTAAAAGCAAGAAAATTTCTTTACCTGATAAATTAGCCCTGAGTAGTGACTTTGTGTAAGCTTTCACCTGTCACAGTGTGATTGTTATAGAAGATGACATATATGTAGCATATAAATACTAATTAAGGTTAAAATGGAAAAAATTAATAATGGTGAAAATCTCAATCCTGCAGGAATGAGAGTGGACTAATAATGGACTATGTATCATTGCTTAATGTATATCAAGTGCTTTTTTTTCATTTATTGCTTTCTTCTTTTATATGGTGGTCTTTTGAGGAAAAATAATCTGCTTTTTAAATCTTTGTATCTTTAGCACTCAGCATATTGCCTTAAAGATGTAAGTGAATCATCATTGATTTTGAGTAAATTGAATGTCAGAACAATGTTGTAACTTATGAACTTGTTACTCTAATATCTGCATTGCCTCTTGGAGAAAACATTATGATCTATGATTGTGGATTGGAATAAAATGAATAAAACATTTGTCCAATCAGAATTCTTGATTTTCTATTAAATATTTCTTGTAAGCAAATATATTTTTCTTACTGAAGAACTCACAATGATACTTTTCTTATTACCAAACCATAATGATAGTAAATTTCAGATAAAGAACTTTGCCAGGAACTATATTACCAGCATTTTTTTCTATTGGTTTCTTAATATTGATTTCAATTCTCTAAAAGCATATCTCTAAAAATTTGGAATCTCTATTTGAAAAACTATTTTTTAAGTATCACAACAGAATAGTACTTATTTTAAAATTATAGTCATTAGACATTTATTCCATATAAAAAATTTCAGACAAAGCCAAATAGTTTTATTATTTAAGTTTGCTGGATTAAGGAAATCAAGCCAAAACTCCTCAGTGGTACCACTCTTAACAAGAGCTATGAACTTTGATGTTCCTTAAATCTTCACAACATTACCACATATTAGCCATTAGTATGCCCATTTTGATGAAGAACTGACCTTATACATGTTAAGAAGATTGTCCAAAGTCACAAAACAAGTGAGCAGCAGAGCCAAACTATAACCATGTCAACATTTAATGAGTTTTTATAATGAGCCAGGCACTGTGCTATGGTCTTTACAGGCATTGCATCATAATCCTTATATGCTATGAGGTAGGTATTATCACTAAGCACCTTTTCAGGTAGACACAGAAGATGAAGCATAGAAGTATTAAAATAGGGCAGTAATATAAAATGTTTGTTAAGTGTTGAGATGGTGTTCTTTGCATACCGGCGCAGTTTCTAACCTGTAAAATAGATATAATAGGATCATTTTGAAATTTAATGAAATACTATATGTAAATAGATTAGAACTGTACCCTATTTACCAATAAGAAATATGGTTCATACCTGTCTAGTATCTATTGCTGATTTTTAAAAGAGACTCAGTACTATGTAGACAAAAGTCAGTGCTATTTAGATTAGGGATCCCCCACCCCTGGGCCATGGAGGTCCGTGGCCTGTTAGGAACTGGGCTGCACAGCAGGAGGTGAGTGACGGGCTAGTAAGTGAAGCTTCATCTGTATTTACAGCCACTCCCCATTGCTCACATCACAACCTGAGCCTCACCTCCTCTCAAATCACTTGCAATATTAGATTCTCATAGGAGCATGAACCCTATTGTGAACGGAGCATGTAAGTGATCTAGGTTGCATACTCATTATGAGAATCTAATGCCTGATGATCTGCCACTGTCTTCCATCACCCCAGATGGAACTGTCTACTTGTAGGAAAACAAGCTCAAGGCTCTCACTGATTCTATAATTATTTCATTATATATTACGATGTAAAAATAATAGAAATATAGTGCACAATAAATGTAATGCACTTGAATCATCCTGAAAACATCCCCAACCCCTGGTCAATGGAAAAATTATCTTCTATGAAACTGGTCCCTGGTGCCAAAAAGGCTGGGTACTACTGATTTAGATGACTGCTTTAAATTGACCACTTAAACCATAGCAAACAAACAACCACAAAAACTCAGTCTCTTATTGAGCCTTATGTACCAAAATTTTATATAATTTTTATTTAACTTCAAACTATCACATATGTGTTGTTTATCCTTATTTTATTGGTGCTAAAAGTAGAACTCAGGAGATACCAAGTGACTTATCTAAGGTCGTATATCCAAACTCTGATGAAGCTCTTCATTGGTCACATGTCTATACAGTCTCAAAGTCCACGTTCATTCAGTCATACTTCTAAATGGAGGTTCTATTTTTAACATTTTTATTTTGTTTTAAATTTAGGGACACATGCGCTGGTTTGTTATAGGGGTATATTGTATGATGCCGAGGTTTGGGCTTCTATTATTGGAAGTCACCTAAGTAGTGAACATAGTACCTGATATGTAATTTTTCAACCCTCACCAGCTCCCTCCCTCCCTTCTTTGAGAATCTCCAGTGTTTGTTGCTGCCATCTTTATATACGTGAGTACCCAAAGTTTTGTTCCCATTTATAAGCAAGAATATGTGGTATTTGGTTTTCTGGTTTCTGTGTTAATTTGCTTAGGATAATGGCCTCCTGCTGCATCTGCATTGCTGCAAAAGACATGATTTATTTCTCTTTTATGGCTGCATAGTATTCTGTGTTGCATTTGTGCACCATTTTCTTTATCCAGTCTACCATTAGTGGGAGCCTGGGATGATTCCATGTCTTTGCTGTTGTAAACAGTCCTGCAACAAACATATGAGTGCAGGTGTCTTTTTGTAGAAAGATTTATTTCTGTTTGAGTATATACCCAGTAATGGGATGGTTAGGTCCAATGGTAGATCTGTTTTTAATTCTTTGAGCACTTTCAAAACTGTCTTCCACACAGTTAAACTAATTTGCATTCCCAACAACAGTGTATACGTGTTCCCTTTTCTCTGCAATCTCAACAACATCTCTTATGCTCTGACTTTTTAATAATACTCCTTCTATTCTAACTGGTGTGAGATGGTATTTCATCATCTTTTTGATTTGCATCTCTCTGATGATTCATAATGGTTAGCATTTTTTCATATGTTTGTTTGCTACTTGTGTGTCTTCTTTTGAGAAGCATCTTTTCACTGTTCATGACTTTGCCTACTTTTTAATGGGGTTATTTGTTTTCATTCTTGTTGATATGTTTACATTTCTTGTAGTTTCTGGATATTAGTGCTTTGTTAGATGCACACTTTTCTGCCATTCTGTAGGTTGTCTGTTGACTCTGTTGATACTTTCTTTTGATACGCAGACGCTCATCAGTTTAACTAGATCCTAACTGCTAATTTTTCTTTTTGTTGCATTTGCTCTGGAGGACTTAGACATAAAATTTTCGCCTAGGACAAGGTCCATGAGAGTATTTTATAGCTTTTTCTCTAGGATTTTTATAATTTGAGTTATTACATTTAAGTCTTTAATCTACCATGAGTTAATTTTTGTGAATGGTGCAAGGTAAGGGTACTGTTTTATTCTTCTGCATATGGTTAGCCAGTTTTCCCAGCACCATTTATTGAATAGAGCATCCTTTCTTCATTGTTTATCATTGTTAGCTTTGTCAAGGATCAGTTGGTTTAGGTGTGCAGCTTTATTTCAGGGGTCTTGTATTAGGGTTCTCTAGAGGGACAGTACTAATAGGATGTATATACATATATATATCCTAAGCAAGTTTGTTAAGGAGTATTGACTCACACATCACAAGATGAAGTCCCATGATAGTCTCTCTGCAAGCTGAGGAGCAAGAGACAGTACGAGTCCTAAAACTTCAGACTTAGGGATGCCGACATTGCAGCCTTCAGTCTGTGGTCAAAAGCCTGAGAGCCTCTGGCAAACCAGTGGTGTAAGTCCAAGAGTTCAAAAGTTGAAGAACTTGGAGTCCAATATTGGAGGGAAGGAAGCATCCAGCACTGGAGAAGGATGAAGCCCAGAAGACTCAGCCAATCTAATCTTCCAGTTTCTCTTGCCTGCTTTATTCTAGCTGTGCTTGCAGCTGATTAGATGGTGCCCACACAGATTGAGGGTGAGTCTGTCTCTCCCAGTTCACTGACACAAATGTTAATCTCCTTTGACAACACCCTCACAGACACACCCAGGAACAATACTTTCCATTCTTCAATCCAATCAACTGACACTCAATATTAACAATCACAGGTCTCTATTCTGTTCCATTGGTCTATGTGTCTATTTTTGTACCAGTACTGTTTTGGCTACTGTATCCTTGTAGTATAGCTTGAAGTAGGGGAATGTGATACCTCAGGCTTTAATTTTTGCTTAAAATTTATTTGGTTATTTGGGTTCTTTTATGGTTCTATGTGAATTTAAAAATAGTTTTTCCTAATTTAGTGAAAAACTACAATGGTAATTTGATAGGAATAGCATTACATCTATAGATTGCTTTGGGCAGTATGTCCATTTTAACCATATTGAATCTTCTAATCTAACATTATGGAACATTTTTCCATTTGTTTGTGTTATCTGTGATTTCTTTCAGCAGGGTTTTGTAGTTCTCCTTGTAGAGACCTTTCACCTCCTTGGTCAGGTATAGTCCTAGATATTGTGTGTCTCTGTGTGTGTGTGTGTGTGTGTGTGTGTGTGTGTAACTGTTGTATATGGGGCTGTGTTTTTTTTTTTTTTTTTTTTTCTGTCACCCAGGCTGGGGTGCAGTGGCCGGATCTCAGCTCACTGCAAGCTCTGCCTCCCGGGTTTACGCCATTCTCCTGCCTCAGCCTCCCGAGTAGCTGGGACTACAGGCGCCCGCCACCTCGCCTGGCTAGTTTTTTGTATTTTTTAGTAGAGACGGGGTTTCACCGTGTTAGCCAGGATGGTCTCGATCTCCTGACCTCGTGATCCGCCCGTCTCCGCCTCCCAAAGTGCTGGGATTACAGGCTTGAGCCACCGCACCCGGCCTGGGGCTGTGTTCTTGATTTGACTCCAAGCTTGAGCATTATCGGTGGATAGAAATGTTTACTAATTTTTGTATATTTATTTTGTATCCCCAAACTTTGCTGAAGTTGTTTATTAGGTCTAAAAGTCTTTCAGTGTAATCCTTAGGGTTTTCTAAGTATAGGATCATGTCATCAGGGAAAAGAGATAATTTGACTTCTTCTTTTCCTATTCGTATGCCTTTTATTTATTTCTTTTGTCTGATTGCAATGTCTGAGACTTCCAGTATTATGTTGAGTAGGAGTGGTGAGAGTGGACACCCTTGTCTTGTTCCACTCTTTACGGAAAATGCTACCAGCTTTTGCCCATTCAGTATGATGTTGCCTGTGGGTTTGTCATAGCTGGCTCTTATTATTTTGTGTCCTATTCCTTCAATGCCTAGTTGGTTGAGGGTTTTTGTCATGAAGCGATGTTAGATTTTATCAAATGCTTTTTCTGTGTCTATTGAGGTGATCATATAGTTTTTGTTTTTAACTATTCTTATGTGGTGAATTATATTTATTAATTTGCATATGTTGAACCATCCTTGCAGCCCAGAAATAAAGTCCACTTGATTGTGATGAATTAACTTTTGAAGTGCTGCTGGATCTGGTTTGCTAAAATCCTGTTGAGGATTTTTGTGTATTATGTTCATCAGGGATATTGGCCTGCAGTTTTCTTTGTTGTTGTTGTTTTTGTGTCTTTGCGAGAGTTTGGAGTCAGGATGTTACTGGTTTCATAGAATGAGTTAGGGAGTTGTCCTTCCTGCTCTATTTTTTGAAATATTTCCAGTAGGATTGATACCAGCTCTTTTTTGTATGTCTAGTAGAATTTGGCTATGAATCCATCTGGTCGGGGGCTATTTTTGATTAGTAGAATTTTTATTAATGATTCAATTTCTTTACTCACTATTTATCTGTTTAGGATTTCTATTTCTTCCTGGTTCAATCTTGAGGCGTTGTGTGTTTCCAGAAATTTGTCCACTTCCTCTAAATGTTCTAGTTTATGTGGATAGAGATGTTCATATTAGTCTCTGAGGATCTTTTATATTTCAGTAGGATCAATTGTGATATCACCTTTGTCATTTCTGATTGTGCTCATTTGGATCTTCCCTACGTTTTTCTTTGTTATTCTAGCCAGTGGTCTATCAATCTTCTTTATTCTTCCAAATAACTGGACCATCCTTAAATTTCCAAATATCAAAAATAAGTATTAATTTTTAATTTCTCTTACAAACAGCCACTAGCAGCAGAGTTACCAGGAAAATGAATCAAATGATGTGTTCTTTCATCAAAATTGCAGGAGGGAGAGCACAACATTGAACAATAATGCATAACTATTGCCAGACTATGCTGACATATCCTTTAAAAGCATAGTTTAGACCAATTTTTTTCCATATAGCCCTTTTACCTCTGACAAAAACTAAGAAAATTAGAAAAGAAAATAGATTTAAAACTACTTTTACATAAGAGGCAGTCGACACTTGGACAACTAAACATTGATATAATTTTACAAACAATTCGATTTCAATGATATAATACATGATATTTAAAGTAACTCACCTGAGCTCATAATTCTCACAGGCAAAATGGTTTTATTGTTTTATAATGACATCATATACTCTTAATTTCCT
Organism: Mandrillus leucophaeus; assembly: GCF_000951045.1. NCBI lineage: Eukaryota > Metazoa > Chordata > Mammalia > Primates > Cercopithecidae > Mandrillus > Mandrillus leucophaeus. The sequence goes on from NW_012101295.1 coordinate 415,250, forward strand.
CTCCAATGGAATCAAATCTACGTGATTAATTTGGAAGCATTCATTTGGGCTTGTTGAGCTATATAGCACTGAGTGGCAACTAGTGGGTCATTTATTTTTCACACGTTGAAATCCACAAGTGGAATATTCCTGATATCGACATAAAAGCAAAATTTTGTATGCCACCAAGGAAGCATCTGTATACATATCTTGATGGCTACAGGATTGTATGTTCCTCAGCTTTACCAACACCTGTTCGAACTCACTTCCTGAAATAACTTCGCTCTATTCCAAAGACATTTACCAAGCTCATTAGGAACTGTTAAAGTAATATTCTTAGGACATTTTTTTCTAGTTTAAGTATATGTGTCTTTCTTGTATCCATGGAAATTTACCTATAATATTTAATAATTTTATAAATTATTATACTCTATATTCCCAAATTTCTAAGTCAAATGTATTCAAGGAGATCTTTTCTCAATTTTCTCTCTTGGCAAAACTCTTCAGTATTATCAGCATCATTAATATGTACAATAGCAAGATAATCCACTTTAAGGATAGCAAAAAAATGCTTTGAGACAGTGCTATATTAATACGTTCACACAAGGGAAAATATTCAAGTGGCAGTAAAAAAGCTTGTATTCTTATTTTTACTTTGATCGAGGGTGGAAATGTATTTTCTTGCACGTGAACATATCCTGTCAAGATAGGTCATCAGCCTCTCAAATGTTAACTTTATGCAATCCTGTGCTGTCTGGTCACTGGGACTTATGTTTTCTACGTCTTTCCAGAGTATCATTTGCAAACCAAACTGTCCTCCTTTAGTCACACAGCATTATTCTTACTATTTATTTTTTTACAATAAATTAAGTTTTTAATGCCCTCTTTAATGTTATCTACCAGAGATAAGGAGCACAGTATTTTCACACTCTAGAAGTGGGGTTTGATTTATGCTCCTATCCCCACTCCCTTCACAGCAGTTGTTGTTTGTTTGTGTGTGTGGAGGCCGGGAGTAGATATTGAAATGCTGATTTCCTCATCCAGTGGCATGTAAATTTTCCCAAGAGGAAAACTGTTTTTGCTTTTTTTTTTCAAACTTATTGTCTCAGGGTCACGAGGTGGCTACCATGAAAGAAAGAGTAAGTTGATAGGTCAGCAACGTCTGTTCAACTCACTCAAATAGCAAAGACTCCCCAGAGATTATCCAGCTGATATTTTACTGACCTAATTAAGAATTAAGGAAGAATTGGTTTAATTTAAATAAAAATAGAATATTGTTGCCATCCCAGCTATTAGTTTAACAGCTACAAATCATTCTTATAAAGTCTTTTTATCTGCTTATGCATGCATAAGAGTAACAAGGTCTACCATCTATTGAGGCTTATTATATGCTAATTTCCATATTAAGTTATTTCCTTGCATTATCTTACTTAATATTCACAACAACCTTAAGAGTTAGTCATTATTATATCTATTTAGAGATTAAGACTGGAAAATTATGAAAATCGGTACCTTGTCCTTTATCATGAGCACTAAGCTTGATATTTTATCTGGCCCAAATTCCTACTTAAGGGTGCTAGGGAGTCATGCCCTATAAACCATAAATTCTCATCAGATGGGTTTTACTTGACCTTGTGTATCATATACATATCACTAGATTAGAAAAATCAGGCTACCAAATCGAAGAAAATGAATGAGAATCATGGTTTAGCTGGCATCCAGAATCGTCAAAAAGAGAGAACGATAAACTTGCCTCCCTCCAAGAAGTTAGTAAAAAAAATTTTGAAATTGCCTCAGAATTAAAGAAATTAGTAGAAGCCACTTCTGAAATAAGGAAGGCTCCAGAAACTGTCTCCTCTTCTGCTCCTTCTGACCCTCTGCTCTCTGAACTTCCTTGTCTGAAAAATTTCATTTTTTCCTCCTCCTTCCCCTACTCCCTTTCCTTAAACCACAGAGGGATCAGAAATAGCTGGAGAAAATCACATAGCATTTGGCCCTTTTTAGAGTAAACACCAAAGGCACAGAGGATCCTAACATAATATATACCCCCTATACCAAATTAGAGTTAAAGACCCTGGTATCTGGATTCCCCAATCCGACTGAAGATCCCTTTGGGTTTGCTAAGGAATTCCAATTAACATTTCAGACTTACGATCCAGAGTTCTCTGACCTATATCAGCTGATTGAGTTACTGGTCCCCAAAAACAAAGCTGAAAAGTGGTTTAGAGTAGCAGCCTTTAATATTCTAAAGGCTGGAAACAGATTTCTGTCAGGCCTCTGAGCCCAAGCCTGTATGTATACATCCAGATGACCTGAAGCAACTGAAGAATCACAAAAGAAGTAAAAATGGCTGTTCCTGCCTTACCTGATGACATTACCCTGTGAAATTCCTTCTCCTGGCTCAGAAGCTCCCCCACTGAGCACCTTGTGACCCCCTCCCCTGCCCACAGGAGAACAACCCCCTTTGACTGTAATTTTCCACTACCTGCCCAAACCCTATAAAACTGCCCCACCCCTATGTCCCTTTGCTGACTCCTTTTTTGGACTCAGCCTGCCTGCACCCAGGTGATTAAAAAGCTTTATTGCTCACACAAAGCCTGTTTGGTGGTCTCTTCACACGGACACGGGTGACAATTAGATCTTTAGAATATTTTGGCAAAATACATGCAACTGGAAGGGAGAAATGCAGAGAGCTTTGCAATCACCTCTGTGAAACTGTACCACAGATATTCCCCAAGGTTATAGATTGGGGAAAGGTACAACACTGCAAAATATGCCCCAACAAAACCCTGCCTGACTTTTATATCAGGTGTGAAAAGACATTCAGTTTTCAGGAATACCTCCTGAAAACGTTAAGCACAGTGCAAGTGACACCTTACTAAATTCTGGGTTTATTCAAGGTTTATATAAGGAGTTAGCAAGCCTAATATAGAGGAATAATGCGGCTTGGGCTTCCTTACCCACTAACCACCTAGTCACTCTAGCTGACCAATTGTCACAAACAGTAATTAACAAAGAAAAGAAAACAGTCTCTAAAATTATGAGTTTACAACCAAAACAGCTTAGTAAACAAGTTGGGAGTTTGCAAGGGTCCCATGGTCCCCAGAGATCTAAGTGACCCCCAAGAAGCAATTTGCCACCCTTGCAAAAAGAAAGGACATTTTAAAAAAGAATGCAAATAACTTAAATGGGTGCTTATATAAATGACGCAAAGGGCCCCAGATGAAGGCACCAGAACAACTCAAAAATTAGAAACGGGATGTTCCAAGGGAATAGAGAGGGCTTTCCCCCTGCTTCTAACTAATGCTTTAGGAGTAGAAATATCCATAAATGGGGGAAACACCAAAGCCCTTGTCGACACTGGCACTACACTGTCCGTCCTCTCGACTCCAACTTGATTAAAAACCCTCTCTCTCAGAGTAAAGAAAAAGTCCAAATGGTAGGGGTTTCAAAATCTGCTATTACAGCGTTTAAATCAAATCTCCTTCAATTTCAATTAGGATAACTAGTGGGGCATCACGTTTTTCTTATAGTAGATAGTGCCCCCGTACGCCTGCTGGGATGGGATTTCCTAGAGACCCTTAATGCTTGCATCTCATTTTCACGAAAGGGAGAAATGATTCTCAACTTGGAAGACATAGAAGACTTACAAAAGTCCACATGGAATATGCTTGTGAAAGTTAATCAAGATTCGGGACAGGAAGAATTAGAGCCTTTTTTATCTAAGGTACCAGACTCCGTATGGGCAAGCTTTTCCACAGATATTGGAAGAATTCAATCAGCAGTCTCTATAAAGATAACCATAAATAAATTCAAACACTTGCCAAATGTAAGCCCTTAGACCTGAGGCCTTACTAGGAATCAAACCAATCATTCAGGACTATTTAGAAAAAGGACTCGTAATATCCTGCACCAGCGCTTGCGATACACCAATCCTCCCAGTTAAAAAGTCAAGTGGTAAAGGCTGGAGATGTGTTCAAGACCTAAGAGCTATGAATAAAATAATAATTCCTAGACAAGCTGTTGTTCCTGACCCCCACACCTTACTGTCCAATACTCTTATCACTACCAGCCACTTCTCTGTTATTAATTTCATTATACCTGTAGCTGGAAAATATCCAGTATCTTTTAGCTTTCACTTGGAAAAATTACCAGAACATATAGATAGTCTTACTCCAGGGCTACTCTGAAAGTCCTACTTATTTTTCTCAAATACTAAAGGCAGATTTAGATGACACTGAATTGCCGAATGAATCTACTCTAATGATTTATTGTCGTGTTCATCCTTCCTACCAAAATGCAGAGGACGTACTGTCCACCTATTACAACATCTTCCTTTTAAGGGACACAAAGTGTCAAAAGATAAACTATGATTTTTCCCCCCTCAAGTTAAATATTTGGCAGATATGATTTCCCAAGGGGGCTATTAATAAACCCTGAGAAAATCTCTGCTGCTATGACATTTCCCCTGCCCAAAACTAAAAAGCATTTAAGAGGATTCTTAGTGTTAATGGGCCGTTTCAGGAGCTGGATTCCAAACTACTCCTTAATAATAGCCCAACCTTTATATAAAAATCTTAGACAGACCCAGCCAGACCCAACCCACTGGGAAGAGGGGGAAAAGCGACACATACAAGATGTAAAGCAGGCTCTCACCCAAGCATCTGCTCTAGGCCTACCCCAATCACAGTCTTCCCTTTTCCCTCTTTGTGCATGAAATAAACAGGAATGTTCTACAAGTATTAACTCAAAAACATGCTGACAATTCAGATTAATTGGTTATTTCAGTCAACAGTTAAATCCAGTTGCAAGGGGGCACCCTCCTTGTATGAGGGCTATATCAGCTGCAACCACCCTATGCAAAAACTTTGAAGAATTTGTCCTAGGGTCCCCTCTGACCATCTATGCCCCCCACTTTGTGAAATCTCCATGCTCAACACTATTTTTAGCCACCTCACCTTTATAAGGTACTCCTGCTTTCTGCCCCCAATATCGTTTTGAAGTGCTGTCACACTCTAAACCCTGTTACCCTTCCCCTTCCAGGTGAGCAACAAGAGGAAGAGGAACATGACTGCAATCTGCTAATTAATATCTTACTCTCCCCTAGAGAATATTTACAGGAAGCTCCCATTGAGAATGATGAATTAATTTGGTTCTCAGATGGTTCTTATTTAAGGGACAACCAAGGGCATTACCAGGCAGGATACTCCATCACTTCTATAACAGACGTAATTGAAAGCACCCAACTCCAAGAAGTCAAATCAGCCCAGGTGGCTAAATTAATAGTATTAACTGGAGCTTGTAAATTTGCTAAAGGAAATGTGGCAAATATATATACCAACAGCTGATATGCTTTCATAATAGCCCATGATTTTGCCATGCTATGAAAACAGAGAGGATTTCTTACCTCATCTGGAGAGCCTGTACGAAATGGGCACCAAGTCTCAGAGTTACTAGAAGCAATTCAGATGCAAAAGCAATTTGCAATTATAAAGACTCCTGGACTGATATGCTTTGGGTTAGGCTCCAGTTCATGCTGAGGACCATGCTGATGGGAGTGGGTGGATGAGCAGAAAGAACACTCGGGAGGCCGTAGGCAGGTGAAAGATGATTTTATTCAGCAGCAGCTCGCATCAACAGCTTTCTCAAACTCTCCACCTTGTCTCGGCTGCTTAGTTTGGGTGCCACACACACAGTTGTGCAGCCAGCTCTCCCCTGCCTTCAGGGTTAGCAGCTTAACTCTTTCTCTCTCTGGCCATGAGTAAACCAAGCTGTGTCCTGGCTCCCTATTGTCCATCTGAAAAGATGGACAGCTCTGGCTCTCTCTCTTTCTCTGGGCGCAAGAGTACCTACACAGTGTCAATCCACAGGGTAATTCTACATTTTACAGACAATAATGGCTTACAGCCAAGTGATGGCCTTCCCATGCTATGGCTACATAGTTGTGTTTACATTATACATGGAATTGTGCACCTGCATTCCAAACTCACTGAGTCGCTTTGTCCCAGATGTCCACCTCGACCTATATCTTGACCAAAGCACAGCCATGTTCCTTATACTTCACCCCCTAGGCCGAGGGAGACATAGGCCTTGGATACATAGCTTACACGTATAAGCTTTGGGTACATAGGCTTGATATACATACGTAGGCTTTATACATAAGTTTTGGGCACATGGGTTTAAGAAACAGGCTTGGCACACAGGCCTTACATTCCATCCCCTAGGCTGAGGGAGTCCTTACTGGGGATTCATTCACATAGGGCAGTACCTTGGACTTATAGGCCACAGCAACGATATAGGAAGCAATAACTTACCATTAATATTCTTTTATGCTACCTATGATTACGAGAGCCAAACATAGGCCAGAGCCTAGAAATGCTCACCATCTCTGCAGGGGGTTGTCAGTAAGGTGCTTGATCACTTTAAGTTTCTGTGACCCCCCTTGTAAAGCTGCCATTATGTTTTGGTGGTTGTTAGGGACAAATGTACAACACTGTCCCTACAAGGGCACAGGTGCCACCTTGGGCAGCTGTGACTATTTCTAAGGCCATTTGGTTTTGCAGCACCACCTTCCTGATCTGATTAACCTCATTAGTTAACAAAAGGAGAGCAACTTGGGTGTAATTCAAGGCCCATGCTGTGTGCTCTGCAGGGGCTGTAACTTGCATTTCTGCAGTAATGACACCTGCTTTAGGGATAGTTATTACCAAAGGATAGAACCACCAGGGAGCCCACCACACTCAGAGAAAAGGGGGAATGCAGCGCCTCCCAGTTATGTGGGCGACTAGGCAAGGTAGGAAAAACAGTGGCAGACACATAGGGCCATCCCCAGGCACAACGTCCAGTTTAACTGACTGGCAGATATGGCCATCCTGTGTTCTTACAGACCCATCAACTCCCAGCGGGCACGAAGTCCATGGGGGCCCAGCCTCGGTAAGGCCGCTTGTTCTACCACATCCTTTGTGTGGTGATACGCGTTATATTTACACAAACCTCAGCAGGCCACCATTCTACGGTAACTTTACCCTGGTGCCTGCAATGGGGACACCACTAGTTTCTCCCATTAGCCAGCCCCACCCACCATGGACATTATGAGTTAGCCAGGGGGCAGGATTGCCATGGGTTTTGCAATGCCCCCTATTTAAAGCTCGCCATGTTGCATCCCACTCATTGTTTGTGAGACCCCAAGTCTCTAGCCACGTCCAGTTCTGCACAGAAGCTGGATGCACACGCCAGGGCAAGCCATTTGCAGCTGCTTGCTGCTGCTGGAAGGGCAGTGCAGATTTAACAGTTGGAGGCATTGGTCTCCTCAGTCTAGATGTGAGCCCAGTCCACGATGCTGTTGGCGCATGCTAGCCTTTGACCGGAATGACAAAGCAAGCACAGGCACTAACAGGGGCAAATCACGTCCCTCAGGCAAAATATAAGCCAACTTTTATTCCTGGATAACAATGCAGCCACCAAGGGTTTCTGCCCTGGGTGATGGTACTATATTTTCTCAGCTACCTATGGTTCCTTTGGCTCCCATACCCATGCCAAAGTCACAGGGGCACTTATAATAGGCCACAGAGACAGTACATTTCCCCTGGAGGAGGGTTCCTTCCCTGGCCATTCCCCTGTGAATGACCAGTCATAGAGGCCACACATTAAATACCCAAGGAGTAACATGTAAGTCATACAGCAGACCCTCCCCACAGGGTGCTGCTATAGACTCATTGGCACGAAGGGCTTGGAGGGTCAAAGGCTAACACCATGTTTTGTTTGTTTGTTTCCCTACCTCTAGGGACATTGGGGCAGGCAATAACAGATTGCCATTTGTCCCCGTACCTGGTTGGAGAAGGTTATCCTTCCTCTTATTGATCTGGCCACATGGCCGGGTCCTACATGGTTCGGTGACTGACTAACTAATTCTGTAACTTTTAGGTAATTAATCACAAGGTTAAGCCTCAGTAAACTGCCTAGTTACTGCTGCAGATTACCATAGGTGTCATCTCCCTGGTGGTTACTATCTACCCTGCCTTGAGCTTAACTTACTAGCTACTTTGCCTACACTTGGTATTAAATTATATGGTGTCAGTTCTAGGCTGGACTGTAGCAGCAATCTAGCAGCAATACTCTGACTAGACCTATCTGTATACGATGCCTCATTAGAAATGGGAGATTCCTCAAGCTCCATAGCCTTATCTTGCATTAAGACTACAGGTCCCAAGACTTCTTGCAACTTTGCTGCTAAGGGACTTGTACTTAGAGTACTTTACTGCTCTAAGTAGGCACCCCACTTTGCTAAAGTGGATATTTGTGCCATTCCTGTTTAGGGGGTTGTTACCCATGAACATACTCACCCTGCTGTCAGGTAAGTCATCTGTACGATGACTGTAGCCCATCCTGCCACACTATTATGAGCCTGTAGGGCAGCCTACACAGTTATTAACTGCTTTCCTAGTCTGGGGGTGGTTATCCGTGAACGCACCCATCCTGCTATTAGTAACTGCTTCTTTATTAAGGAATACTGGAGCTCAGCTCCCTTCCATAGTTAGAACTAAAAGCCTACTGGCATACTCAGGCACTCTGTGTGCTGCCATAGGCCTTAACTGAAACTAACTGGTTGCATGCACATCTAGCTTAAACGGGCATTTTTGGTTAACTACCCATAGGGCTTGTGCTAGCTAAACAGCCTGCGTGGCTACCAGGAAGGCTATCTTAGCCACGTCATCCAAACCCAGGCAAGAGGGGCATTGCCACTTTTAAACCTATAAGAGAATTAGAGGTTAATATAATGTTATTAACAAGACCATGACATACGGTGGAGCTACGCATATAGCCCTGCGGCAACAGTGTGGAAGTCCCTTGTCGCCCTCCCATGAAGGCAAACTGTTCCTGGCTCTCTGGAGCAATGTCAGTGGAGAAGAATACATTAGTCAAGTTCATCACAAAGTGGTAGTGTCCCAGTTCCATTGTCAAGTGGTCCGTTAAGTCCATGATGGAAGCTGCACGCAGGTGGGATGTTACCTTATTCGGTTCCAGATAATCCACTGTTATTCATCAAGTTCCATTAGGTTTTTTACTGGCCATACCAGGGAATTGAAGGAGCTATGGGTGTCAGGCACTATTTGCACCTACTCTAACTTCTTAATTGTCTCGGGTATCTCTGTATGCCTCCCTGGCAAATGGTGTTGATAAATAGAAGTAACCTGTTGAGGTTGTGGCAGAACTTGGGGCTGGTGATGTGTATTGTCACTCAGTACCAGCTTTTCTATACGAATCTGGAGTCTGAATTATTCGGCCGTGGTGTGCAAATCCAGGCCACGCAATATGTCCACACCCAGAATATATTCAGGTGTGGGAGAAATATACACAGTGTACACGTGGGGAGCCAAGTGGCCAATGCCAAGAAGCAGAGACAGAGGTTTTACCTTCACTGACTGGCCCCCATAACCGTCAATGAATGCAACTTCGCCCAGAAACTTATCCAGGTTCCCATAAATAAGACTGAAGTCTGCACCAGTATTTACCATTGCTAGGACCTGCTGTACACTCGTGAGGGACCAGTGGGTTGTCAGCTTCACATATAGCCTCCAGTTACGCAGTTCCCCCTGCCAAGCTGGGCACCTTAGCCAGTTCCCTAATTCAACAAGAAAGGCTCCATATCTACAGCTGTCTGCAAATAGTCCTGGAGTGGCAGTGTCCAGGCAGGATTAGGTGGAACAAACTGTCTTGCCCACTCTTGAGCATTTTCTGGAATTGCTGCTCCAGGGACAATTGCCTCCACAGAACCAACAGAATGTTACTGGGTTGCCTGTCAACTTTTTTCCTGAGCAACCCCAGCTGCAATTAAATCAATCTGGAGCTGCATGCAGGTCACTGGCTGGAGCCCCTTTTCATCTTGTAGGGTGGTTAACTGTGGATAAGGCATCTTTCCCTTCTCCATGGCACAGATTTCCTGGTCCTGCCAATAGCCTTCTACCTCCTTGAGGGCTGCCATAACAGTAGTCATTTCATGTTTGCAGCACCCCACATATGGGGTGAAAACAGCAGGTAGAGAGCTAAAGGTCCTCAGGGGAGCTGAACCCAGCACAAGATCCCTCTTGTGGGATGTAAAGCATTCATTTTCCGGCCCCTGGATATTCAGATCAAACATGGCCTGCTGCATACCCTTCTCCCAGAGTACTTGCACCAAATCAGTATATGATTGCCATTTACTCACAGTTTCTGGTATCTCTCTGGCATCATTCCAAACAGTCCGTATGGCTGCCATCAGCCACTTGATTAACATGTGGTCACCTTGCCCTTGTGCCAACTGTTGGCACAGCTGCAGCCACTGATGAAGGGAGGGGTGAGTTGTGATAGAAGCCAGCTTCTCCATCTTGAAAGTGGAGTAAGAAATGCTATCAGCTGTTTTGGACGCTACCAGCACTGTTTACCTAATTCCCGCAACTCAGTAGGGGTATAAGCACTATAAGAGGTGTGCTCCATCACTGTTGGGGGGGGGGGGTGTCCTGAACTCTCCCCTGAGGTCCCATTGGCTGCTTATATTCTATTTTCTGTTGGATCACAGGGCAATCCTGCAGCAGAGGAGCTTCCTCTTCCTTGGCATCAGATGGAATGGGAGTGTCTGGCTGGGGGAATGGGCTCAAGGTCTCACTGACAGCTGTTTCCAGCTCATGTTCCAAGCTGTTTATCTGGGCCTCTAAGTGCCCGGCTTGCACCTGGAGGTCCCCGACCCCCAGGTCCTCCTCCAAGCTGTTCACTTGGGCCCCCACACACACAGCTTGCACCAGAAGGTCCCTTACTTGTGGGACTGAGCATGTATTTCCCACAGTATAGTCAGAAACATCCATCCACCTCTACTGGCGAAGGAGCATTTCTTCTCAGTGCTGTGTGCTTCCAGCTGCCTCAGTGCTTTCTCCAGACTCGCAGGAGACCTGTCCACTGCCTTCCATGCTTCCATTGGGGCTCATCCAAACAACATTGCTGCCACTGGGCACCACAGCACATGCTGTGGCCACATAGCTGATCAGGGAACCCTCAGGGGCTGAAGACCCACTCACCTCATCCTGCTGACTATGCCAAATGCCACTCTCGGGGTCAGGTTCCAGCCTATGCTGAGGTTGGATGGGAGTGGGTGGATGAGCAGAAAGAACACACAGTGGGCTATAGGCAGGGGAAAGATGATTTTATTCAGGAGCAATTCTCATCAATAGCTTTCTCACATGGTCCACCCTGTCTCAGCTGCTTAGTCTGGTTCCCATACACAGAGCTGTGTAGTCAGCTCTCTCCTGCCTTCAGGATCAGCAGCTTAACTCTTTCTCTCCCTGGGCATGAATGAGTTGAACTGTGTCCTGGCTCCCTACTGTCCATCTGCAAAGATTGACGGCTCTGGCTCTCTCTCTTTCTCTGGGCACAAGAGCACTTGTACCATGTCAACAGGGCAATTATACTTTTTACACACAACAGTGACTCAGAGCAAAAGTGATGGCCTTCTGATGTTACAGCTAAATAGTTGTATTCACATTATATGTGGAATTGTGCACCTGCATTCCAAACTCACTGAGTCACTTAGTCCCAGATGTCTGCCTTGACCTATTCCTTAACCAAAGCACAACCGTGTTCCTTACATGGGAACCCAAAGGATAACACTGAAGAAGCAAAAGGAAATAATCTAGCTGATGCTGCAGCAAAGAAGGCTGCCCTAGGAAAGATGGTCTGTCCTGTACGGGAATGTACCTTTCATCCCACAAATACCCTCACTAACATTCTTTTACAATATCAACAAGCATCTAGCCCTGAAGAGAAACAAACCTGGTAGTAGAAGGGAGGCATGCTTGACCCAAGTAAGTAATTATGGCCAGGGCCTAACAAAAACCCCATAGCTCCCACGGGTGCACAATTGTCTTTCCTTCACTTTATTCATAAAATGACTCATCGGATCCCTGAAAAAAAATGTTATAAAGGGGAAAGCAACACTTTTGGAAACCATCCCCCATGGTAGCCCAAAAGGTATATTCTTGATGTACTCTATGCCCAAAATATAACCCCAGCAAGCCCTTACAGGCCTCCCAAGGTCATTGTTCTTTGCCAGTAAGACCTTTTGAAGTATGACAGTTGGATTTTATCCAGATGTCACCATCTCAAAATTTCAAACACGTGCTGGTCTTAGTCTGTATGGTTTCTCTTTGGGTAGAAGCATTTTCTTGTTAGAAGGCTACCCCCTTAACAGTAGGGAAAATTTTGTTAGCATTACTCCAGTTTGGGGAATTCCTTCTGAACTGCACAGTGATCATGGGACTCATTTTTTGTTGTTGTTTTTTGGATGTCATTTTTTTATATGTATGTGTGTGTGTGTGTGTGTGTGTGTATATATATATATAAAATTATACTTTAAGTTGTAGGGTACATGTGCACAACATGCAGGTTTGTTACATATGTATACATGTGCCATGTTGGTGTGCTGCACCTATTAACTCATCATTTACATTAGGTATATCTCCTAATGCTATCCCTCCCCCTCCCCTCTCCCCACAATAGGCCCCGGTGTGTGATGTTCCCCTTGCCGTGTCTAAGTGATCTCATTGTTCAATTCCCACCTGTGAGTGAGAACATGCAGTGTTTGGTTTTCTGTTCTTGCGATAGTTTGCTGAGAATGATGGTTTCCAGCTGCATCCATGTCCCTACAAAGGACATGAACTCATCCTTTTTTATGGCTGCATAGTATTCCATGGTGTGTATGTGCCACATTTTCTTAATACAGTCTGTCACTGATGGACACTTGGGTTGATTCCAAGTCTTTGCTATTGTGAATAGTGCTGCAATAAACATATGTATGCCTGTGTCTTTATAGCAGCATGATTTATAATCCTTTGGGTATATACCCAGTAATAAGATCACTGGGTCAAATAGCATTTCTAGTTCTAGATCCTTGAGGAATCGCCACACTGTTTTCCACAATGGTTGAACTAGTTTACACTCCCACCAACAGTGTAAAAGTGTTCCTGTTTCTCCACATCCTCTCCAGCACTTGTTGCTTCCTGATTTTTTAATGATGGGAATCATAGGACTCATTTTATTGGACAAGTTGTTTAATCCATTTGCAAAATCTGGCCCATAATACATTTCCATTGTGCCTACCATACCCACTCCTCTGGGTTGGTGGAATGGACAAATGGTACAATAAAAATTTAGCTAAGTTGATGGAGGCTTTTAACCTTTCTTGGCCAAAAGCCCTCTCACTGATCTTGCTTAATCTTACATCCACTCCTTTTGGAAAACATTGTTTATTGCCCCATAAAATCAACAGGGAGACCTACGAGGCTGGATGAGGGCTTATATGAACCAGCCTTACTCAAAGGGAAAAATATTGCACTATTATCAAGGGCTCCTCAAAACTTTAACAAATAATACAAGGTTGGTAACAAAATCTTTCCACAGTGAGCTCTCAGATGCTGATGACCCCAAAGACCGTGGATTACAGCCAGGTTACTTTGTAGACTGGAAATGATACCAGCTGAAGTATTTCCTACAATCCCACTGGAAAGGACCTTATCAGGTGCTTTTAATGAACTCTTGCTCTACAAAGTTACAGTGAGTCACTTCTTGGATTCACACTGCATACCTAAAATGAGCACCTGACTGCCTTCTTGACCACACTCTTGGACATCTGAACCAGTCTCTGACACCCACCTGTGAATCAAGAGGACACTGGAGGCTTAGCCAGTCTCTTGGACTACAACAAAAGCCAACATACTTACAGAGACACCTGATCAGGCCAGTCGTCATGAACCCTAGAATAACTCTCATTCTTACTTTCCTTGCTATATAATATTGCTAAAACTCTGAATGTTTTAACTGAGATCCATAAGAAGCTGTTTGGGATCTATACAATCTTCCTTGGTATAACTTTCTAAATGGGTGTGGCTATACATTCCCTTGTTAAAGCCAGGAAAATGTTTTACTTGTTCATTCTCATTCCCACAGCTTCCTCTGTCTGCCGACTGTCTGCCCACACTCCTTCTCTTTTTTAATCTGAAAATTTATCCTGGTCCCTTGCAAACCTTAGCAATCTTCCTGCAGGCAGAGCCACATCATTTAATATGGTATAGACCAGGACAAAAAGAAGACTGTTATGTGGAACAGCACCATTCTAAACATTCCCTGAGGTCACCCCTACAATCCCCAATAGCGTCAGCCCTACTAGGAATCCTCAAATAAGATTTATAGTAAAGTTCAAATGACCCTTGATAAGAAGAGTAGACACATTATGAGTCTGATCAAAGAGTATGATGATGCTTGCCTAACAATGTCTAAGGATGATCACCGAGGGGGTCTAACCAGGTGCAACAATGCATAATCATAGATATTGGGGATGATCAGTTGACACAATTGCCTGGTTACAATAACAAAAATCTAGCTGCCTCTAGCTGCCTCCTGTGTAAACTGCCATAGCATGGCCTGTCCAAATAACCACCAGCTCTGTGCTTGCAGCTGGATGCCTCTATCCAGCACCATCCACACTGACACTGCCCTTAAACAACTATTTATGGGAGTCAACTGACGGACAGAGGTCCCTGACAGCACAAATTCCATCCTAAGACCAGGGCACCTCTGGGAAGCCTTATGGAATATCAAGACAAGGGTATACTTAGGTGTAACCTCCACCCACCTAACAGTCAGTGGTTCTGAACTGACTCCATTTATCCAAATTGTACAAATGCCTTCAGTATACAATGACAACAGCATTCCTGGTGGATACCTCAAAATTGGCCATCCAAAAAACTAAAGTATGGTCTCACTGGAGGAGCTGGAGGTGGGCTAGGCATACTGGGGAAAGCTGAGTTTATGACTAATGAAGAGAGACATTCTTTAGAAAAAAATTCCCTATCAAAAATAGGCCACATAAAAGGAATGCTATTCCAGGAAGAGGGAAAAGGATGGGAAGCTGCTTTAAAAGATAATGCAGCGCTCATCAAATGGATAGAAGAAACCAGACAAACCATAAAAACATACTCCCAAACCCAAAGATGGGAACAAGCATGTACTCTTGCCCAACAGGGGCTCATTTTATTACA
Source organism: Mandrillus leucophaeus (assembly GCF_000951045.1). NCBI lineage: Eukaryota > Metazoa > Chordata > Mammalia > Primates > Cercopithecidae > Mandrillus > Mandrillus leucophaeus. The sequence goes on from NW_012101295.1 coordinate 430,291, forward strand.
AACGGCATCTGAGGTGGCCATGGAGCAATAGCCTACAAGCCTAAGGGCTGGGGCACAATCCAAACACCTGTGGAAATCATATGGTCCCCCAAACTTATGGAGATTTTTGGATGGTAAATGTGACCTTAAAAATTGTATTCTCAGAGCACAGGCACTGAAGTTATATGAGGTTCAAAGGTACTCTGCCATCCAACTGGCAGGCATTGGGACTATTGTAAACAATATAAGACTACTCCCCCTGGGAAACAGACATGCTATTTTAGCTGGTAATAGCACATGCATGGCATACCATCTCCCTTTCAGATTGTGAAAACAGAAAAGGAGAATGACTATGCTCTCAAACCATTTGCAATCCTATTTTTCCCAAACTTGGCCTCTAGTATCCACCTCCATGGAATATAACATCTGGTATATGGGGAAGGGCCACTTTTGTTGGGAGGGACAACAAAATGACACTGTAGAGTTCTATGACTTCCCCTGTGAAAAAAACCTCCTTTTCTCTCCCAAATATCAGCATATTCTGCAATACAAAAGTAGTGGGAAAAATAGATTTGTCCACTGTTAACAAGTTTCATGACAATTTAGACAATGAGAAACAGGCATTCCTTGCATTTGATTTAAACCCTCCTCAGGGTGTTATACCTATGGAGATAAATTGGCCAGAAGAGAGATTAAATTTATTGGATTCTGATTTAGTGTTAGCCCTACAATCCTCAAATAAGACTTATTGTAAAGTTCAAATGACCCTTGATAAGAAGGGTAAACACATTATGAGTCTGATCAAAGAATATGATGATGCATGCAGTGGGTGTCTTGGCTCTTTAGGTTGTTTACTGCCCTCTGACTCTACCTCTTACCTTCTTGGGCACCTAATCTTTGCTATCTTCATGGTATTTGTCACTGTGTTAGCATTACTTATCTCTTGTAAATGCTGTGACAGTTACAGCAAAAGGAAGAAGGCACATTTAAAGACCTGGATCATGACAGCTCACAAAACAGATATGAACTGGGATTTTTTAAAGACTAAATCCTAGGCCTGACTTCATCTCACTCCTTAAAATATTGGCTAGTACATCAGGTCAGACAATGTCCTCTCCCCATGATTCAAATCGCAAATATTTAAAACTATTACCACCAACCATACTATTCAAGGAATGAGCCTTCCTAGCACCATGGGACCTGTTGCTGTTGTTGGCCTGAATGGGCATTCTGTGGAACACTTTTTGCCCAAAACGGGGTACTGAGGACTAACTTCTGGTTTTTTATCTTGCCCAAATTCCTACCTAAGGGGTCTAGGGAGTCATGCACTACTAATCATACATTCTCATCAGATGAGTTTTATTTGACCCTACATATCCTGACATACTTTTTAATCTGACTCTAGCATAACATTAGGGGGCAAGGAAAAAATATTTAACCCCAAATTGTATTTCCTTGCCATACCTTGAAATTGCCCTGAAAAGTCTCTTGTAGGAAAAATCCACATCCTGTAGAGAATCCCCTTTCCTCTTTCTTTCCCTTCCTTTCTTTCCAGATCCAGGAGATAATCAACTAAGAATCAGGCAACCTTTTAGGTCTGATAAGAAATATTTTACACCATGCTTTCTCTCTGAAGTCTGCTATCTGAGAGATTCCTCTGCATAATAAAATGTGATCTCCATAATCAGTCCTTTATCTGAAGTTGAACTTTCCTTTCCATTGATCTCAGGTCTTCAGATAAACTCAACCAATTGTCAACCAGAAAATGTTTAAATGTATCTATAGCCTGGAAGCCCCCTCTGAGTTGTCCCGCCTTTCTGAATCAAACCAATGTATTTCTTTTTTTTGAGATGGACTTTCACCCTTGTTGCCCAGGCTGGAGTGCAATGGCACCATCTCGGCTCACCACAACCTCCACCTCCTGGGTTCAAGTGATTCTCCTGCCTCAGCCTTCTGAGTAGCTGGAATTACAGGCATGCACAACCATGCCCAGCTAATTTTGTATTTTTAGTAGCGACGAGTTTCTCCTTGTTGGTCAGGCTGGTCTTGGACTCCTGACCTTAGGTGATCCACCCGCCTTGGCCTCCCAAACTGCTGGGATTACAGCATAAGCTTCCATGCCCAGCCACCAATGTATTTCTTAAATGTATTTGATAGATGTCTCATGCCTCCCTAAATTATATAAAACCAAGCTGTACCCCGACCACACTGGGCACACATTCTTAGGACATCCTGAGGGCTGTGTCACAGGCCATGGTCATTCATATTTGGCTCAGAATAAATATCTTCAAATATTTCACAGAGTTTGACTCATTGTTGACAATAATAACTGAGCTAGAAAGAGATAAATTACTAAGAACTAAGACTCTGACTTCAAACACCATGCTCTTGACCATCATAATAATCAGTCACAAATAGATACGTGTATGTAGTAGAGTTCAAGGCATTCTTTTGCCCAGAAGTTGCCTCTTATAGGCACATATGCATTTGGGCATTATTACACACTTCACCCCTTGAACTTTATTTCTTGACTTCTCTGCCTGTGAGTCTATAGTGGGCTGAATGGTGCTCCCCATGCCTCCAAAATAAAGATGTTTATGTCCTAATTCCTGGGAACTGTGAATGTTATTTTATATGACAAAATAATAACATTACCTTATATGGCAAAACAAGTAATTTAGATAAAGATCTTGAAAGAAGGAGCATATCCTAAATTATCTGAGTGGGCTCTAAAGCCATTACAAGTGTCTGTGTGAGAGCTGGATGAAGACCAGACGCACACAGAGGACAGAAACACAGGAGAAAGCAGATAAGACATTTTGAAGATGGAGGCAAAGACTGCAGTAATGCAACTTCAAGCTAAGAAATGCTGGCAACCACCTGAAGCTTAAAGAAGCAAGGATCAGAATCTCCCCTGGAGCCTTTGGAAGAGAGGGCAGTTTTTCCAACAAGCTGAACTTCTGGTCTCCATAATTGTGAGAGAATAAATTTGTCATTTTAAGCCACAACGGTTATGGTAATTTGTTATGGAAGCAACAGGAAATTTATACATCCTCCATAACCTTCCCTATATTCGATCTTTATTGGGACATTGAAAAATATCTTACATTGATTTTATGAGTTTATTAAATGTTTGGAGAAGCAAACAGGAAGGTAATCATTAAAACAGCATACATCCCCCATCTATTCTGGTAACTTTTAGCCTCTCACATTTGCAGATGCACCCATTTGCCACTGTTGGTTCAGCGTACATGCTAAACTATCTTTCCTGTAGAGATGAGGAAGTAAAGTCATTCTCAATTAGGGTTTGCCTTCTAGATCATGACTGCCACATTTGCTGCAGCTATTCAAGAGTCCCATCAAAGGTTCCTCTATATTTTCACTTTTACACCCTTAATATATTTGGCTTCTTGCCTCACAATTATAAAATAGCTGTCACAAAACAAAACAAAAAAAGAACTGTCAGCCAGGCTTGTTTGAGATAGTAATGTTTAGGGTACTTTGTGTTTAACAGGTATTTTCTCATTTAAAAAATTGGTTATAACCAATACAAAATGACCAACTTCAGCATTATTTTCTATGAAATGAGGTAATTTCTCTTGAGAATAATGGATGTAGAATATTTATGACAAAGTTCAAATAATATTTGTTTCTATTTGATGTCCTGGATACCATATGCATACATAAAATGGGTTGATTAGTTTATAGCTTAATTTATAATGTGGCTTGCCTTGGATATCTTAAAATGGCTTCTCTGAAAGAAAGACATAAAAATAAACATAATCACTTTCTTCTTTATTGCTTTCTATTATCATATTTCTGGTTACTTTTGCTTCCCAAGTAATACTATTTTTCAAATAAATACTTATTTATTTACAAAAGAATTTAGCCTTATTCTTCCACAGGCTTTCCTTGGTAGACATAGATTGCCTGTCAGATTCAATAGCCTTTTGTTCTGAGGAGCTCAAGTTGTTGAACAAGGAGTTCTCAAGTGTTCACATGCAGAAACAGTGGGAAAACAATGAGAGTGATGTCATGGAATGAAAACAAAATGGCAAATGAACACAATTTAAAAGTGAAAGTGAAGTAAAAATTAGGATAACTTTTAAAGTAATTATACATGAAATGATATTATGTATTTCAGTTGTTTTTATCCTAAAATTCCTAACCTTTCCCCAATTATTCCATGAAGTATTATATTATCAAGAAGAGTCATACTGTGGAGTCATATTTTTTATTAGAATTTAAATTTCTGGATGTACCACATATTAAGTGAACCTCCCTTGGAAGGTGACTTAATCTCTGTAAGCCTCATTTGTCTCATGTAAGGATCAATTTTGAGAATGAAATTTGCTTTATAGGTGTTGGAATAAATAAACCAAGCAATGTATGGAAAAGTCTACAGAAACATCTAACACTGCAAAAATATTCACTAATGCCAACTTCCTGTATTCATAATTCAATGAGACTTTAGTTCAAGACCCAAATGTTCCGGGATTAATCAAGAATATCTGTGTTCTATTTTCTGTTAAGTTCCTGTCTAGATGATTGTAATCCAGCTATAACTAGGACCATGGAGATGACCCTTGTCTTATGCTAATCTTGGGGAAGATTCTGTACCTTTCTTCCTTATCCCCAAATAAATTTACTCCACAAGTATTAGTGTAAAAGAAAAAAAAAAAACTTACATATACTCAGACAGTCAAGAAAGGAAAAAAAAGCATACATCACAGACCATAAAATAAAACAAAACGAAATCAACGTTAGATATTATTGGTATTCTACCATATTGCCTCCAGAGTTTCATCTTTGGCTATATTTTCTGCCCCATGCAGCCTTTCTAGGTAACCTTTCCCTTCTCCCAGAGCACCCTTTTGGTTAATCTCTTTTTTTCTTCTTATAGGCATTTTAGCCCTTAGTCGGAGTATTAGGAGTCTTTGTAAGTGACGGGAATGTGGATGAAATGGTCTTAATCCAAAATAAAAGAGTGGCACACATAACTAAAGTACAAGGATGGATATGATTTCGTGTGTTACATGGTGCTGATGTTCTAATTATGTAAAAGATCTTTCTCTGTGTCATTACTCTGCTTTCTTCTCATTTTGTTTTTTCAGTGAGGCTCTTTATGGTAGTGAGATGGCTACCAAGAGCCCCAAGCTCACATCTTCATGGGTTAAAATGGTAAAAGCCAAACAAGAGTCTTAGAATTGAGTTACATGCCTAATCACTAAACTCACCACTGATGCTAAGGAAATGATCATGTGATCACATATGAAAGAGGGAGAAGTTCTGTCCCACACATACCACAAGAGCTTAGATAAAGAATTCCTCAAAAGAAAGCTGAGGCATTCAGATATTTTTATTCAAAGGAGATAAATGGATATTGGGTAGGCAAAATTCAATACATTTTAGTTTATCCACGGCTTTTCAATATTCAAACTTAAGCTTCTTCCCAAACACTTGATTACAAAAATTCCTCCACATAATAAAACAAAATCCTAATACATACAAGTATAGATTATTTTATCTAGGGAGATAAACCCAGACTACAGCTTCATTTTCTCCTTTAGGCAGTGAGACTATTCCCACACAAACCATATAGCCTTAAAATGAAAGCAGGGAGACCCTTTAAGACACATCACAAAAATAAGGACATTACTGCTAGGAAACTGGAAATTAATGCTTATGCTGAACAGGCACAAGCAATATATGTCCTGAACACATAGCTTCTTCAGTGTGGAACTCCATCTCCATGGTCCTTGGATGGTAGTGAAGATAAGTAACTAATAATTTACCATGCAAAAATGGTACTTTTTGCTCTTATGTGTGCATTTTCCCACATATCATCCAATATTATTCCACCCAGTCACTAAACCAATGAGAATAAACTCAAAAGTTGGACACCTTTTAGTAAAAATATAAAGCCTGGTTTTCACATTTCCAATTATTAGTGATGGTTTTGCTGCATCTGCTCACCTTCTGTAACACCAGCAGACCAGCTTACATAGTTCAACCTTTCTCTTTCCAGAAGATACATATTTTGAGGAAACAAATATTAGAGATTTTGGAAGAATGCTGACAATAATAAAAGTGACAAAACCCAAAATGATAGGCAAGGTTGCTGTGATGTGCAAAGCAGCCCAGAGATGCTTTTGACTTCCAGGAGGAAACAAAATCTTAAAACAAAACAAAACAAAAAAACAAAACAAAACAAAACAAAACAAAACATGCAGGATCCTAATGTCATTTCAGAGATTCTCATTGAAACCATTTAGACAGTCTGAATCCCTATAGGCAGTATATTCTAAGCAATTAATAAAGTACATTATTTTGGTTGAATTTTAGTCTAGAATGGTGCTAAAGAAATTTCTATTCATTGAAGGTTATTAATTTTGAAAGAGTGTATTTGAAAACAATCAATAAAATGTAATAGAAGAAGTTCCAAAAGTATGCCATGTTGTCAACAGAAGATTTGAAAGGCTAGCCTGAGACAATGATAATTATCTTATATTAGGATTCTACTATGTGCCCAATAATGTGATGCTTTACATGCATTGGTGCATTTAATCCCCACAATACCTGCAAAGTCTGTATTTATTACCAACATTTCAGATATGAGAAAAATAAAGTCCACAGAGGACAAATAAGGTCATCCAAAACATAAGTTTTCAATCAGTATTGAAATTCAGGTGTGTCTAATGCAGAAACCCATGGAAATAATTTATTTAAAAGTCCTTTTAAAAACTGTTATTTGGAGGTCAACAAATCTTCTAAAGTAAAAATAACATTATTACTCTTCCAAGGCAGCTCGATGTAGATAAAGAGCACAAACTGAGGTTTGAAGCACTGAAATTTTAACTGCAACTGGCTAGCTGTACAACTACAGGATATTTACTTAGCAATTCTATGGCACATTTTTCTTCATGAAAGATGAATAATACATACATCACATTCTTTAGAGAGTATCTAACTAACGCAGTATCTAGTGTTAGAGTAACTAACACAGTGTCTGATACATGTAGAAAACTATGACTGTTGATAAGTATTAAACAATTTCAAAATATTTGAGTTGATATGTGCATAAGCCTGTAACAATTTTCTATTTAAGCCCAAAAATAAGAGGAATTAGTGTAAAGATAGTCCAAGTCCACTAATATTTAAAATAGGCTCACTGAAACATAAGTAAATGTTTTTTAGTCATGCACTTAAAATCAATTATGGTTTTCTTTGGGTACATTTGTGATTATTCAGAGAAAGTTTAATCTTTCTATTTATGAAATTTCAGTACTTTAAAGGAAATGGTGCTTTACATGTCCAGATAATTTTTTTCTTTTTTTAAACTAAGTATATTGCATTTCACTATAATTATGTGATTCACATTCACAATAAAATGTACATTTCATTAGACAAATATTTTAAAACACTCTTTATGAAGACAATTTTGAGGAAGGCTGGACAATTACAAGTACATTGAGTATTATAACTCTACCAAACACTATTGTGGATAGCAGTTTGATATCAATTTTAAGTTATTAAAGTAAAATTAACTGAAATTATCAGAAATAAAACTATACATAAGTTATTTTAATCTTGAGATCTAAAATACTAAAATAAATACCTAGTCTCTTCAAGGAAAAAAATATCATGCCTTTAGAATTAGAAAATATTAAATCATTCAGTACTAAGTAAAACAAGGTAAAATCAACTTTAGAAAATGGATCTTGAACTCAAAGATTGAACATGTCATCATATGATTAGTAGTAATTAAATTTGTTAATATTCATTATCTATAACTTTGATCAAGTATTACATTATTTCAAATAAATGCAGTTGATTTGGGCATAAAATATGGTTTTAAATGTGAGATTCATATATGTAAATACTGACTTCAATGTAAAAAAGAATTGTGTCATTGTTCACCATGGTCCAGAGCAAATAGAAAAAAGAAAAAAGGGTAAAATGGTTCAAATAACAGAAATTTGAATGAAAATATTTCAGTGTTATGAAGTCAAGGGTAGAGTAAAATATATTACAGTGAAACTATTATTTCACTTTGTCGCTGAGGCTTTGTCACTGCTAAATTATGTGACTTCGGACGAATTATTCAGTCTCAGATGTTTACCAGTGTTGTGCATAATCAGTGTCACTTTTTGTTGAAATATAGTAACAGAGTCATAGAATATTAAAATGTAAAGGAAGTTTAGAGAGCGCCAAGTATAGACTTTCTGTTCTGTTTTAAGAAAATAACTGATTTCAATTAGTTCAGTAAGATGATGTTACTAAGCATAATTTACTTTCCTACAGCATTTTCTTGTATTAAGAGTGTATTTACATACATTATTTGCAAAATATCATGAAGAAGGCAGGCTTTTAGTTTATAAATCAAGGCTTAGAGACATTGGAATAGTTGGTTGTGACCCACTGATAGGGTTAATAATCTGTCCATACTTTAATCTCTATGTAGACTTTGAGGATAGAAAAAGAAAAAAAAGTACATTAAAATTGTAACATAAATAATTTAAATTAAAAAAAATTCTCCAAATACTGAGGTTTGTTCAATTAGAATAGAAAACAAGATGTTTTCATCAACAATTTTCACTGGTCTAGGATTATATTGATCTCTTTCCAAATTACTGACCTTTCCAAGTGTTTTAAAGTAATTTGTGAGCATACTATAATTTTCAAAACCTGATAAAATGATAAAATAAAAATAAACTATAGAAAATCTTCACAATCTCTTCAAACTACATAATTAAGTGGGAGAATTATAAGCTGTAGAGGAAAGTGTAATTAAGAGTGACGTTCAGTACAGCCTTGTGATCTGTTCAAGCAGGGACTCCCTTAAAACTCAACTCAACAAAGACTTCCAAGCTGGTGTAGTTTACCAACACAAATCTCTTGAGTTAAAGCACCTATATCCTCAGGAAAAAATAGTTTTAATTTTGCAGTAGAATGAAGCAGTGATAAAGATAGATTCGGCAGATTAGGTAAGAGAAGAATGAGAAAAGGAAATAATAGCATTCTGCTAAAGGGATTTTTTCAGGTACTAAGGGTTTTCTTGATTATAAAGTAAGACTTTGCCTAGGAAGTTCCCGCTCCCATGGTTGAAGAGTAACTTGCAGTGCAGTTAGTCTTTAGTTATGCACTCGGAGGCCATTTCATCAGCACTGTTATTTCTGCACCTTTAGCTTTTTAGATGCCCTTTTAATGGGGATAGACCCTTACTCAATTGTGAGTTGTGTGTTATGCCTTTACTAAACTACTGCTCCACTTCCAGGTTGGGCTGCCTAGAAAAAGTCTTCAGTGCTGGGAGGAGAAAGGTTTGATGCCATTGTCTCTATTGTGGAGAGTCCTTGAAAAAAATTAATAAATAAATGAAGGTTGATACTTTACAACAGCCCATACCACAAGTATGATTTCTTCTTTATCTAGTCATTAGTGAGCTACCTAGTGAACATCGTTAACTAACTAAGCACCTCTGATCACCTAATATGTGTGAGGAACCAAGCCAGATTCTGAAGGTAAGTAAATAAGACACAGAACTATATTCAAAGAACTCAGGGCTTTAGAGGAAAAGACAAGCATGTCAAAAATTAGCTGTAGTGCAGTAGGGGAAATGCATCTATAATGAACTAGACAGAGAATAATAACTCAGAGAGGAGGCTGAGTATAGAACATTCAAATCAGCCTGAAGCAGCGAAGGATTTTCACTGAGGAGGAGACATTGAGCCCAGGTGTTGAAGGCAGAAGTTGTAGAGGCATATATGCAAGTTGAAGGAACAGCCATTCCAGGCTAAATAATGACTTGGACGCAGGACGGCAGGCAAGAGGGAAGAATTTTTTTTGTTTTGTTTTGTGGCAGGAAGAGGGAGAAATTTGTATAAGAAGTTGATATCTTATTTGAATGGTTTTCTATAATCAGCTAAGAAATTTAGGAAGAGTCATTAATTAGGTCCATTAAGGGTCTATGCCAGGGTCCCTCATACAATAGGTTAATGAAGGAGGGATAGTGAGTGGGAACCTATTGTGCCTAGAATCTATGTGGGACAACTAAAAGGCAGACCTGTTTCTTCATTATCTAACTTGGAAACAGAGATGACTAAAAGGCCATTATGTGTCTCATGACTGTATTTTTTTTTTTTTTTTTTTACATACTGTTAGATTCTGTTTCCTAATATTTTGTCTAAAATTTTTGCATCTGTGTTCATGAGAGAGCTCATGATGATTTTTCTCTTAATGTCACAGTCAGGTTTTGGTAAGAATTTTTTGGCCTCACAAAATGATTTGAAAAAAATTTTTATCTGTCCCATTTTATGAGATAGTTTGTGTATGATTACTGCTGTTTCTTCTTTAAATATTTGGTGGAAATAACAGACCATTCTTATTTTTCTATTGAAGAACCCAGGCCATCCAATATGCTCACTTTCCAGAAAATCTGTTCCATCTATGCTGACGACTCTATGCTGACGACTTACTTAAAATGTAGTCCAAATTGTTATTTTGTTTTCTGCATATTCTACAAATTGGCAACTGAATACAGAAATCTGACTTCACCCACTTGTTTCTTTTGGCAAAATTATAAATGGGGTCTCATTCTTGCATCAGGAGGCATATGCTGTCCCTTTTATCTCCTTTTTAATATTAGCAACCATTGATTCTCAATACCTAAATTCACTGGAGATTGTAAACGAGTGATAGTCTAATTCTGTCATTATGTTTTGTTTGTTAACTAAAATAATGAGGTACTCCCCTCAGTAGTTCAATTCACATAGGAAACTGAGATAAATGTTTGAGTCTGTCAAGTTATTTACCAGTTTTTCAAGATAATGACTTGTTTTTCTCAAGATGTGACCAATTAGTTTGATAGTGCTCTTTTAACAATATATGCTATCTTTTTGTTACATAAAATTTAAGTATAGATACTGATCTATTGTTTAACTTACACTTTTATTCATGATACCTTTTGTTACATCAAACTTTTAAAAAGTATATGCCAATTATGCTATATTTCTCTAATATCTTTTGGATTATTATCATTATTAAAAAGAACGTGTATATTAGCTTTAGCCATCTATAATTTATTTCTTACATAGTATGAGATGAGTGTACAAGTTTATTTTTTCCCTGATACATAGATTATTATACTAGCACATTTTATTAAATAACTTATCTTTGCCTCCTGGTGTTAAAGTGCCACCTTTGTCATATATTAAATCCCCATATTTATTTCTAGATGCCCTATGGGGTTCCATTGATTTAATTTTGTCTTTTTATGCCAATATGGTGTTTTTTAGCTCAGTGGTTTTATGGTATGTTATTAAATTTTGAAAGCTGAATCCTTTAATTATTTTTCTTTTACATAATATTTTTTGCTACTCCTGATGCTGGACTTTATTGTATTTTTTCCCAGTGTCAACACATTTTTTAAAAAATGAAGTTTTCTGCACATTCCACTGACAATCCCTATTGTGATTCTCATTGAAATTTTGGCAATGTATATATTACTTTTGGGAGCATGATAATTTTATGATATATATTACCTATCATCTAAGCACCTGTCATCAGCTTTCTACCTAGCTATCTATTGAAACAATTATTTATTTTGAAATACAATTAAAATGGAAACTGCAACTAGAATGTAAATGAGGAGAAAAAGTACAGCAGGATATTTTCTCTTTCTCCCCTTTTACTGTGGGACACACAAGGAAAGAAGCAGCATGGTGACCCAGTGAAACTTCCAGATAAACACTAATGACAGAACTCCTAGCAATGATGTTAATGGTTTTTGCTAATAAGAGAGTTTTTATCTATAGAATTTACACAATGAATAGACTCTGTTTAGGATTACTTATGACAAATGAGACTAGAAATTATGTAATTATGGTGCATGGCTCCCTGGAAAATGTCACGTAAGCTACATTAGTATAAGAATATAAAGACGACAGTGTTGCATGACCAAAATTGCCCCCTTTGTGTCAGTAATTTGCTACATGCGTTACTTAGATGAGGTCTCATACATTAATCTGGGTCAGAGTGAGTCTTAATCCAGCTGGAATGTCCTGGCAAGGTTTGGGATTTCCTACATTTTTTTTCCCCTTTTTTGCTTGTGCCTGTGATCACCACCTGCATCTTTGAGATATTAAGAAAGTTTGATACTAAGATCTAGCATTCGTATGGGTCTATTTGGCAATGAGATCCTTGTTATCTCAATAATAGAATATTTGAAAAAGCTCCAATAATTCGTCGTCCTTTTATCTGTGAGCTCTTTACACTTTGTACATTTTAAATACAGTATTTATCATATTCCATTAGAGTCAGTTTTTTTTTAACAGATTTATACAGAAAACGTATTTATTTCTAAATCTCTAACTCTTTACCACCGTACCACATTCATTGTAAGAAATTGTAGTGAACAGTGGATCTTTTTGGATGCTTCTTACCTTTTCTGTGTGTCTTTCCCCCAGTTTCAATGTGAGTTTTGTCGAATGTCCTGCACCTTCAACTCAGTTTGGGGAAACTCCCTTTGAGTGTTCTAACCATGCTTTATCCAGGGAGCTGAAGTTATCAGCAACTCACATCCCCTCATCCTGTGGTTCATAACCAATAACTCACAAGTGGAGAGTAAAAGTCTCTACTGAGGTTCTGAAGTATAATTTACATTCTCCACCTCCCTGCAGGATCAGGTTGAAGCTGAGTCTTCATCTGAAATTTAATCCCTACATACTTAGTTTCCCAGCAGAGACAGGGAAAAATCCCCTATTTCCATTGCTGGTTTCTTCTGAGAGGACTTCCTTTAGTAAGTCGTATGCACATGAATCTTCATCTCAGGGTCTACTTCCAGGAAATCTGACCTCAGAGAATATCCAATTAAATTTTAAGAAATGGCTGAATGAATGTGTAAAAGATTCAATCCTCAAAGCCTTAAATTAATTGTGATTATTCATATACAGACACAGATAACTGGTCTGGTTAAGAATATTTTTCATTTGTGATTACAAAATAGAAAGCCAAATGATTAGAAGATAAATTGACAACTGATTGGAAAGAAAATCATAAAATAATATTTTTATATTAAATAGGTTTAAAGAGCCATGTTTGTATAATGGAAAGAGCATGAACTCTGAAGTCAAATACATCCTATTTCTGAAATGGATGAAGTCTTCATATGTTCTAACATATTAAAAAATTGTTTTTCCTAATCATCTACATATCTATCCAGCCATCTATCTGTTTATCTATAACTATCCATTTATTGGCAGAGACCACATCATGTAAAAAATAGACATGTGAAAGAGCTCTAAACTGTTCAGAGAAAATTTGCAACTTTGGGGGTTAGACTCATCTGGCACGTGGCAAGAAACAAGAGATGAAGCTTTGGGAAGTAAGTCATTGATAGACTGAGAGTCATCTTGCACAGTGAAAGCATGCAGACATTGGACTTCATCATGCAGACGCTGGAGAATTATCATTAATTATTAAGCAGGAAAATAGTCTGATTGAATATGTGTGTTTAAAAGGGATTTGTAGAAGACATTTGGAAGAAAATCAGATGGAAAATCAGATTTAATATGCCTTTGATAACCTCACATTAAAGGCTTTTTATGTCATAAAACCAATAGATATTTTTTACTGTGGGAAGGTGTGATAAATCTATATTGTTAAAAATATTTTCTTCTAGAAAAGCTACCAGTAAACATTTGGGAATTTTAGATAAAAACATATATATGTGAATATACACATATACACACACATATGAGAGAGAGGAGGGACTCTCCATAATTTTGAATCAACTGGGTTCAATGTAATTTTTTATTAAAACTTGATTTGTCCTGTTACAGGTTTTCTGCTAAGCACATTTTAAAACAAAATTCTCCTTTAGTATGTTAGTGTGAATTTGTACCTTTTCATTTCAACAAATTCTATAGAATATTAGATTTTAGTTCTTGTACTATTATTTTGAAAACTTTAACATTTAATAATTTTGGTTTGCTATATAACAACAGTATCAATGAGAAAATATATACATCATCACAAAATCTGTCAAAATTTGTAAATACATTTCACACTTTACAAGTAAAATCACTACTTTCTTTCCCAAACCTGTCACAAAAACATTTAAAATTAGTGTACAGAAGAAAAATTTGGCTTCTATTGTTCATTTACTTGTATGAGTTCTATTAGATTTCTGGTTCAACCCCTAACCAGAAACCAGGGCCCTAACCCTAACCCAGGGTCCCTTTGCTTTGCTTTCCTTTAAGCTCTGAGTCAACCAATTACAGTCGACATATATTAGTCAAAAAAATAACAATTTATTTCCGTTTAAATTGGGTATAAAGCGAGTACATGTTTTACGGATTCATGCTGATCCTTTGTTTTTCAAAGCATCCTTTCCCTTTCTCTCCACCTAATCACATCTCATATGGTTTGGCTGTGTCCCCATCCAAGTCTCATCTTGAATTGTAGTTCCCATAATTCCTCGTGTTATGGAAGGGACCCAGTGGGAGATATAACTGAATCACGGGGGCAGTTTCCCCCATACTGTTCTCGTAGTAGTAAATAAGTCTCACGAAATCTGACAGTTTTATAAGGGGAAACCCCTTTTGCTTGACTCTCATTCACTTCTCTTGTCTGCTACCATGTGATACATGCCTTTCACCTTCCACCATGATTGTGAGGCCTCCCCAGTCATGTGGAACTGTGAGTCCATAAAATCTCTTTTGCAAATAGCCCAGTCTCACGTATGTCTTTCTTAGCAGCATAAAAATAACTAATAAATCACCCTTCCCCTCAAAACCCAGTTATATATGAAGGCTTTCCAGAGAATCCCAGAAAAAATAAACTTCATTTTGTGAACTCTTACAGCTTGTATTGTATGTGGTAGACATGGTAGAATTTAAGTTTTTCTACTATATGTTCTTTTTTAACCATTTTATTCATTTTTCTTGTTTCCTCGTTGAAAATTATAAGCTTACTGATTCAATTTTTATGGGTTATACCACTTGGACAGCTCCCCCTCCCCACCTTACTCAGCCCCATGCTGGGCATTATTAAGGAGTGAGTGTGTGCTGATTAAATTATGTACAACAGCTAATTTCAGAACAGACCTTAGCCAAATAATAGAGCAGAACATAGCCTCTCTGTATATACCCTCTGTATATACCCTCTTTGGACTATTTTCTTCAGAGTTTCCTAATACCTATTGTTGTAAAAGAAGAGGTGTGACAATTAGATTCCTGGTAGAATGAAATCTCAAAATTTTCTAGGATTAAATGAATGTCTTATATCACAAGAGTTTATAAAAACTCTTATCTCACATAAAATATTTAATGGCTATAAAGAGACTTGAAATTATGAACTCAATATGGCAAAGTTAAAGATTGCTCAGGCTGTCTAGCTAAGATATCAAAGTTGCCAATATAACTCAGTGTGAGGTGTAAACAAGTGAAATGAGTGGGGTGGGGTGGAGAGGGAAGAATAATAATTTTATTTGGGGCTTTCTGATCAAATCCTATTACATTGGAAGAGGAGTTGGTGATTTTTCAGTCAATCAGTATGAGGTGGCAAAGTTCGACTGGGCTCAGCTGGTAGAACAGAAACTCTTGTTTCGCTAATCATGTAGCTAAAGTTGCACATTATGAGAAAGAGGGCCCCTCTCACTTGGAGTCCGATACCTTGTGTGAGTAGATCACTGTATGCTATTCCAGAATTCTATCCTCCCTTTCAACATAAATGATGACTTATGTGAATAAGGTAGGTATGCCGGAGGTAGGATCCCCCAATAATCAAAGCTGTTTGTGTTCCTTGTTCTGATCAAACTTTTAGATGTCATTAAGGAGGTCTGCATGACTTAAAGATTGCTTTTCTTAAAAAAAAAAAAAAAAAAAAAAGCTAATTAATCTTGTGAGCAGCTGCAGGGGTTAGGAGAGGAAGTTAATAAATTACTTGTGACTACCGTTTACCAAAATGATGACATGCAAGCAAGCATGCACAGAGGAAAAAAAGGAAAAAGAAAAAACTAAAATGTATTATGATTCCTGTAATAAAGGCTCAATTGCATGTATGGCCCACATTTATTTCAATGTTTAACATTAGAAGTGTTTTGGGTCTTTATTTAAAAGTTGGTGATGTTTTGTGACCAGAAATATGCCACAGGAACTTAACTCTTGTTTATATCAATTAGCTTATGGTAAAATTGTCTTTTTGCTTAAAGTTGCAGTTTCCGAGAACATACCAACAACTGAACTAAGGACTTACTGTGTGTGTAACAAAAGGTTCTGTTAGGTCCTAGTACTACTATTTAAGTACTAGTCATTGTTTACCTTGAGAACATGTTTGTAGTGAGTTCTGTATGTGTGGCTATATAAAACGATGAGATTTCTTCTAGTCTTTGCAATCTCTTTAATGAATTACCTGTGATGTACATCACATTTCAGTTTAATGCTTGTTTAATAATAAAACTTTCTTTTGTTTTTCTCTTCTGTCATTTTGGAGAGGTTTTCGATGCTGGCAGGAGACTTTGTTTTTAATTATATTTCCCCAACATCCAAAGACTACTTCAGAAGATGTATTCAATTTTTGGATTGGGGAGGAGAGGTGGAGCAAGAAGATAGAATGGAAAGCTCCATGGATTATCCCTCTGGCAAGGACAGCAATTTAACAACTATTTACACAGAGAAAAAAACACCTTCATAACAACTGAAAATCAGGTGAGCACTCATAGTACCTGCTTTTAACTTTATATCACTGAAAGAGGCATTGGAAAGATAGAAAAACAGTTGTGAATTGCTGAGACCACCCCTTCCCTACTCCGGCAGCAGTGGGTTGGTGTGGAGAGCATCTCTGGGTGCTGGGCAAGGGAGAACACAGCAATTGTGAGGCATCAAACTCAGTGTTGTCCCATTAGAGCAGAAAGGAAAATCAGACCAAACTCAGCTGACACCTGCCCAAAGAGGGGGCATTTAAACCAGTCCTAGGCAGAGGGGAATCTCCAATCCCAGTGGTCCAAATTTTAGTGCCAGCCAGAAAACCTCACCACCAAGGGACAAAGTACTCTAGGTCTCTAAGTAAATTTAAAAGGCAGTCTAGGCCATAAGGACTGCAACACTTAGGTGAGTCCTAGGACTGAATTAGGCCCAGAGACAGTGGACTGAGAGGGCACGTGACCTATTGTGATGTCACGAGTCAAAAAAGTGATGGTGTCACCCCTCCTGTAACTCCAGGCTTCAGAGCTTGTGGCTCCAAAAGAGAACTCTTCCTTCTGCCTAAAAAGAGGATAGGGAAGAGCGGGGAAGACGTTGTCTTGCATGTTGGATACCATCTTAGCCACATCAAGATAGGGCACCTAGGTCAGAGTCGTGAGGACCCCATTCCAGGTCCTGGCTCCCAGATGACATTTCTAGACATGCCCTGAGCCAGAGGGCAACCCCTCTGCCTTGAAGGAAACACCCAGTCCTGCCATCATTCATCGCCTAATAACTGAAAAGCCCTTGGGCCATGAATAACCAGCAGTGATAAACAGGTACAATATGAAGGGCCTTGGGTGAGCTTCTGAGACTTGCTGGCTTCCACTGTCACAGGCAAATAGAGCACCAGACAGGCTCTTGGGGCCCCCAATTCCAGGATGTGACTCTTGGATGACATTTTGGGATCTGTCCTGGGCCAGATGGGAGCACACTGCCCTGAAGGGTGAGTCCCAGGCCAGGCAGGATTCACCAAAAACTGACTTAAGATACCTAGGGCCTTAAGGAAACATCAGTGATGGTCTGGCAGTACTCCTCACGGTGGTGGCTATGGGGCGAGGCTCCTCTGCCTTTGGAAAGAGGAGGGAATAATGGGGTATCCACGCCCTCAAGCTCAAAGGAGATGTTGGCCCACAACAGAATTTTATGGAAACCAACTAGAGTGAAATCTTGTGGTTTGAGGGCCAGCTCAGCTGCAGTACAATAGGACACCAGGTAGACCTCTAAGGATTTGTATTCTAGTCCCTGACTCCCTGAGGGTACTTCTGGATCCACCTAGTGCCTGGGGATCTTGTCACACTGAAGGAAAAGTCACAGACCTGGCTGGCTTTGCCACCTGCTGGTTGTAGAACTGTGGGACCTTGAGCAAGTATAGGCAGTAGCCAGGAATGGTTGTAGCAGGCCTTGGGTGAGATCCAGTGCTCTGCAGGCTTCAGGTCTGACCCAGTGTAGTTATAGTGGTGGTGACCAGAGAGGTGCTTGTGTCACTCCACCCCCAGCTCCAGGTGCCTCAGAACAGAGAGATACAGAGACTCTGCATGTTTGGGAGAAAGTCAGAGAAGAGTACAAGAGCCTCTGCCTAGTAATCCAGAGAATTCTCCCCGATCTTGTCCAGGACCATCAAAGTAGTACCTCTACGAGCTTGCATGAACCAGTGTCACTGGGCTTGGGATGCTCCCTAACACAGAAACAGCTCAGATCACAACACCTAAGCCTTTTCACATATCTGGAAAGCCTTTTCAAGAAAGACAGCTACAAATAAGCTAAGACTGTGAAGACTACAATAAATACCTAACCCTTCAATGCACAGATGCCAAGAACATCTGCTAGCATCAACACCATCCAGGAAAATATGACCTTTCCAAATGAAGTAAATAGAGTACCAAGGAATAATCCTGGAGAAATAGAGATATATGACCTTTCAGACAGATAATTCAAAATAGCTGTGTTAAGGAAACTCAAAGAAATTCAAGACAACACAGAGAAGGAATTCAGAATTCTATCAGATAAATTTAACAAAGAGATTAAAATAATTAAAAGGAATAAAGGAGAAATGAAATTCTGAAGCTAAAAAAAATGCAATTGACATGCTGAAGAATGCATCAGAGTCCTTCAGTAGCAGAATTTGATCAAGCAAAAGAAAAAGTTAGTAAGCCTGAAGACAGGCCATTTGAAAATACACAAAAGATACAAAAGAAGAAAAATAAAAAACAATAAAATATGCCTATAGGACCTAAAAAACAGACTCAAAAGGGGAAATCTGAGAGTTATTGGCCTTAAAGAGGAGGCTGAGAAAGAGATAGGTGTAGAAAGTTTATTCAAAGGGATAAATAATAACAGAGAACTTCCCAAACTTAGAGAAAGATATCAATATCCAAGTACAAGAAGTTTATAGAACACTAAGTAGATTTAACACAACTACCTCAAGACATTTAATAATCAAATTCCCAAAGGTCATGTATAAAGAGAGGATCCTAAAAGCAGCAAGAGAAAAGAAATAAATAACATACAAATGGCACTCCAACATGTCTGGAAGCAGATTTTTCAGTGGAAACCTTACAGGCCAGGAGAGAGTGACATGACATATTTAAAGTGCTGAATGAAGAAAACAAACCAAAAACCTTTTACCCTAGAATAGTGTATCTGGTGAAAATATCCTTCAAGCATAAAGGAGAAATAAAAACTTTCCCAGAAAAACAAAAGCTGGGGTTTTTCATCAGCACCAGACCTGTCTTACAAGAAATGCTAAGGGGAGTACTTCAATCAGAAAGAAAAGGACATTAATGAGCAATAAATATTCACCTAATGATAATAAAACTTTCTGGTAAGAGTAAGTTCACAGAGGAAAAAGAATATTATAACACTGGAATTGTGTTGCATAAGCTAGTCTTATCCTAAGTAAGCAGACTAAGTGATGAACCAATCAAAAATAATAATTGCAAATTTTCAAGACATAGTACAATAAGATATAAATAAAAACAGCAAAAAGTTAGAAAGCTGGAGGATGAAGCTAAGGTGAGTTTTTACTAGTTTTATTTTTGCTTGTTCTTGTATTTGTTTATGCAAATAGTATTAAGTTGTTATCAGGTTAAAAAAATGGGTTAGGAGATAGTATTTATAAACCACATGGTAACCTCAAACCAAAAAACATACAACGAATACCCCAAAAAATAAAAATCAAGAATGTTAAGTGAAATAAACCAGACACAAAAGACAAACATCACACGTTCTCACTTGTTTGAGGGAACAAAAAAATCAAAACAATTGAACTCATGGATATAGAGAGTAGAGGGAAGGTTACCAGAGGCTGGGAGGGATAGTTGGGAAGAGGTTGTGGAGGAGGTGGGGAAGGTTAACGGGTATAAAAAACAGAAATAATAAGACCTACCATTTGGTAGCAGAACTGGGTAACTATAATCAATAATGACTTAACCGTTCATTTTAAAATAAAGAGTGTAATTGTGTTGTTTGCAACTCAATGGAGAATTCGCTTGAGGGGATGGATACCCCATTCTTCATGATGTGCTTATTTCATATAGCATGCTTGTATCAATACATCACATGTACCCCATAAATATATACATCTACTATGTACCCCTAAAATAAATAAATAAGTAAATAAATAAATAAATAAATAAATAAATAAATAAATAAAACAAAAAAAAAATGTGGATTGGGGAGGATGTAGGTTAGTTACCTTTTTCAAGGTAGGCTAACCAGTCTTCTACCTTCATCAAATGTAGGAGGTCAGCTGTCATGTTATCTGGTGATGTCTGCTCACAAAAGTTCTCAGCTACTTGGAAATCCACCATCAAACATAATTCCTTCTGTAATGTAATATCAAGCATTACAATGTGCCAATAATAATTTTCCAGGTTTCTTCTGGTATTTTCATATAAAGTTTCCTAATTTTTAACAGAATATCCTTGTACTTTGATAGTTGTCTGGCCTTGGCTTCCTCCTACCTTTTCAGATTTTGATAAATCAATTGAGTTACTTTGTGGGAATATAATGTCTTTCTTGGTAATCATAAAAGCATTAGAAGGATGTCCAATAACAGGAATAAAACAGTATTACTGATTTTTTTCCATCTGGCACATCTTTTAGAAGGCTAGATTTAACCAGGGCTATTAGCAAAATTTTTGGTATTTTTCTTTCTTTCTCTCTTTCTTTCCCTTTATCCTTACTTAGATATTTCACTCAGATCTAAGGTTATTTTCTCCAAATCCTCCTCATGAGATTTCGCTCCCATAATCTACCTTAAAACGTTTCCTACCTAATTCCAAAGATAAGTAGCCAGCCATCCTTGAATCAGGCCCTCATCATGTTTTTAGATCCATCCTTTTTTTTTTTTCTAAAAAGTATGCTAGGTATTATGATTTGTGGGTCTGAAAGACAATCCTGCCCACTAAAAAATCTGATCTAACTCAAAAGATTGGGTTTCCCCAAATCATAAATCTTGCTCATAATCAATAATTACTCATTATTTCTAGAATATTATAATTAAAAACATAACTAAAGCAGGGAGAAATCCAGGATCTCTAATGCAGCTCCCCTGTCCTTTCGTTCCACAATGCTCTGACTCAGATTAGAGTATTCAGTCTTAAAGTGATGTTTGTAGTCAAATGATTTACACAGAGGAGACTTTAGGTCATGCAGCATCTCCATTTATATTCTAACAGCTATCAACTTAGGGAACATTATCCAGGAAGTTTATACCCCATAAATCTGTATGCTATAAGCTTACTTAAATAATCCTACACAACTAGGTTCATTATGCTAAAAGAAAACTATAGAAAGATTCACTTGCTGAAAAATATCTTCAAATTGTCTATATGGAGGTCTACCATTAGCACATTTAGAGGGAGATTTTTTTTCCAGCTTTTATTTTAGATTTGGGGGTAAATCTGCAGGGCCATGACATGGGTGAATTGTGCGATGCTGAGGATTGGGATATGACTGATCTTGTCACCCAGGTAGTAAGCATAGTACACAATAAGTACTTTTTCAATCCTTGTCCTCCGCCCTACTCTACTTGTCCCCATTGTCTATTGTTCTCATCCTTATGTCCATGTATAAACAATGTTTAGTTTCCACTTATATATAGGAATATGTGGTATTTGGTTTTCTGTTTCTGCATTCATTTGCTTAGGATAATGACCTTCAGATGCATCCATGTTGCTGCAAAGAACATGATTTCATTCTTTTTTAATGCCTGTGTAGAGTTCCATTGTGTATTTGTACCACATTTTCTTTATCCAATCCACCACTGATGGGTACCTAGGTTGATTCCACATTTCTGCTACTGTGAATAGTGCTGCAATGAACATACAAGTGCATGTGTATTTTTGGTAGAATGATTTATTTTCCCTTGTGTATACCCAGTAATGGAATTGCTGGGTTGGATGGTAGTTCCATTTTTAGTTCTTTGAGAAATCTCCAAACTGAATTCCACAGTGCCTGAACTAATTTACATTCCCACCAAAAGTTTATGTGTTTCCTTTTCCCTACAGCCTCACCAACCTCCGGTCGCTTTTGTTTTGTTTTGTTTTTATTTTATAATAATAGCCATTCTGACTGTACTAATCCTACAAAACTCTTCCAGGAGGAAGGACTCCTCCCTAATTCATCCTACAAAGCCAGCATCACCCCAATACCAAAATCTGGCAAAGACACAATGAAAAATAGAAAACTACTGACCAGTATACCTGTTGAACATAAACACAAAAATCCTGAACAAAATGCTGCAAACCAAATCCAACAGCACATCAAAAAGTTAATTCACCCTGATCAAGCAGGCTTTATCCCTGAAATGCAAAGTTGGTTCAACATATACAAAATCAATAAATGTGATTCACTACATAAACAGAAGTATAAACAAAAACCATATCATCATCTCAATAGACACAGAGAAAGTGTCTGATAAAATCCAATATTTCTTCATAATAAAAAATCTTAATAAAGTAGACATCAAAGGAACATACCTCAAAATAACAAGAGCCATCTATGACAAAGCCACAGCCAACATCACACCGAACAGGCAAAATCTGGGAACATTCCCCTTAAGAATTGAAACAAGACAAGAATGTCCACTCTTACTACTCTGATTCAACATGTTACTGGAGTCCCAGCAGGAGCAATAAGGCAGGAGAAAGAAAATTCATCCAAATAGGAAACGAAAAAGTCAAATTATCTCTCTTCACCAACAAAATGATTTTATAGTTAGAAAACCCTACATACTTCACCAAAAGGCTCCTAGAACTAATAAATAACTTCAGTAAAGTTTCAGGATATAAAATTAATGGGCAAAAATTAGTAGCATTTCTATACACCAATAATGTTTAAGCTGAGAGTCCAATCAAGAACAAAATCCTGTTTACCATAGCCGTACACAAAAATAAAATACCTAGGAATACATCTAACCAAGGGTGAAGAATCTCTACAAGGAGACCTGCAAAACTGCTGAAAAAATGGAAAATAATTCCATGCTAATGGATCAAAACAAACAATATTGTTAAAATTGTCATACTGACCAAAGTAATCTAAAGATTCAACATTGTTCCTATCAAACTACTAATGACACTTTCCAGAGAATTAGAAAAAAACTATGCTAAAATTTATATGGAACCAAAAAATAACCCAAATAGCCAAAGCAATTCTACAATTAAAAAAAGCCAGAGACATCACATTACCCAACTTCACTATACCATAAGGCTACAGTAAACAAAACAGCACAGTACTGGTACAAAAGCAGACACATAGATAAATGGAACAGAACAGAGAACTCCAAAATAAGGCCACAAATCTACAACCTATGATCTTCAGCAAAGTTGACAAAAGCAGTAGGGAAAGGACTCCTTATTTAATAAATGGTGCTGGGATGGCTGACTATCCATATATAGAAGAATAAAACTGGACCCCTACCTATTACCATATACAAAATTTAATTCAGGATGAATTTAAGACTTAAACATAAGACATCAAACTATAAAAATTCTAGAAGAAAATCTACAAACTACCCTTCTGGAAATTGACCCTTGGCAAAGCATTTATGACTAAGTCCTCAAAAGCAAATGCAACAAAAACAAAAATTGATAATTGGTACCTAACTAAACTAAAGAGATTCTGCACAGGAAAAGAAACTACCAACAGAGTAAACAGACAATCTACAGAATGGGATTAAATATTTATAAACTATGCATCTGACAAAGGACTAACGTTCAGAATCTATAAGGAACTTAAGCAACTCAGGCCAAAAAAAAAAAAATACTCATTAAAAAGTGGGCATAGGATATAAACAGACACTTCTAAAAAGAAGACATACAGGGAGATTTGATCAGTCTATCTTCTTTCTTTCCCTGGGGTGCCCCTCCAGGAATGAGAGCAAATGGACTGCAGGGCTGTGGTGTACATATTTTTTTCGTAGCTTCTTAATATGTTTATGATTTAAAAGCATGCATTGGAATTAACCTACAAATAAATATAAATCAATCCCTTGAAGTCATCCAATAATGCTTGCACATATGGCAATTTTATTTGGATCACAAAATATATGTCTTATAAGTTATTGTGAACATGAATGAGGTTTGTGATACTGTAGATGAATATTTAGTTAAACAAATGATGCATGAAGGCAGTAATTAACACAAAAGTCCAGGAAATGTGGTGGAGCTGCACTGTGCTCAGAATAAGGACATGATGGCCTATCCATATTAACCACATTCTTATCTTCTCTCCTCACTAATATATCTTGAGTCCAGTGTCCAGCCCTGGCCCATTCGATCACCTCCAGGAATGTGGAATTTCATGGCACAGACTTGGATGTTGGGGAGTATGCCTGCGGTTAGAGTTTAAATAACTATGGGTGTGATCTACATGGATGAATGAATTAGTTGAGCTAATGGGGGAAGGTTTCACCTCAGAAACAAGGAAAATTTTTCTAGTAACTAAAGATCTACAGACAGAAATAGGAGGAAGTTTCTGACTTGCAAAGGAGATTGGAAAAGACAGAATCTAGATTCCTTTTATGAGAGTCTGTATTTCAATTTCACTCTTAAATAGAAAAAATATTAAACATGTAAACACAATAAAAGTCCATTTCCACAGGCTAGGAAATCTATTTTGTTTAGCCAAAATATCCATTTGAAATTGTATATAGCTTTTAGGACTAATGTAGATATTTATACATTTCATTATTAATAGCACCAAAGGTCAAAACACAGTAGTGAATAACATTTAACTGAAAAAAATTAAATGTTAGAAAAAAATTATAATTTTAAATAATGTATGAATAACTATTCAGTACAGATAATAAAACATTTTCTCTTTCTGAAAAATACTATTGTTGATTTTAAAATGTATACCTTCCATAGCAGTGATGTGTAAGTCTAAGAAAAATGTAGTAATTTGTGGACAAAACTACCTATTTAATTTATTTTGACAGTATGTTGTTTATAGAGAAATATTCTAATTCACCACAGTAAATTTTGCTACTTCTACTTTCAGAAGCAAACAGTTTTAGGCATTCTTAAAATGCAAATAAGTGACTATTTTAGTCACTGTTCCTGCACTCTTTCACTTATTCTAGAGAAAAGTGGGCTAAACTATTTTAACCATGACTGAGAATAGCTGATTGCAGATGCTCACTCAGAATTCTAACATTCCTTCCTCTATGTATTCATTATTTACTATGCTGAGTCTCTTTCACAAGCCTAAAATTCCAAAACTATGTAGTCCTAAAATTGCAATTTACTGATTTAGGTCCAGAAGACATGTATGGATAGTATACAGCTATGCATTTGCTGCATAGTGACGGGTCATAATGAAACACTAGCAATTTAGCATATTGTTTGTAGTGATTACTGGATTGTGTAAGTTCTGTTTTAGCCTCGTAATTTTAATGGCCTTACTCATTTTAATAACTTTACTTCTATTTTCTTCAATTCCATTTTGTGAATAGGACTTTCTAAAGGCTTTTATATAGGGATACTGTGGTATCTTCATTGAAAATTTAGAGGATGTTATGAAATATCCATCCAGTTCACATCCATATTTCTTTAAACTCTCACTGAAGGTGCAGCTACCAATACTCACATTTTTACCATAGGATTCTGCATTCCTGGACATGATTGAGTGGACCAGCGTAGGACACCTGACTCAAGATGGATTAATGAGGAGAGAAGATAAGAATGTGACAAATATGGAGAAGCCATGATCTCATCATCTTGGGGGAAGTGGAGCAGGAAAATAAAAGGAAGTAAAAAGAGAAAGAAAAAGAAAGCTGATCTGCAAACGAACATGAATGGACCAGTCCTGGTGAGCAGCAAAAAGATAAAACAGGAGCAGATTCTGGCTGTGGATTCTTATCTTTGGCAAACTTTTCTTAGATCCCTCGGCATTTCTGACTTAAGGTTCCCATGAGACACTTCAGTGTCCTTATAGAATAGCACATTTTTGTTCCTGACCTAATTTAAACTATTTCCCATTATTTGTATTCACAACATCCTGTAACAATGCTTATTTATATATCCTTAGGACTGTAGCGTGAACTTTATTTATATCAATTGACCTAATCCCCAATCATAATAGTAAACTGGGTATTAACCTCATTCTGCAGAGGAAGACGAAACATATGACTATAAAGCATATGCTAAGCCCTATGTCAGTACGGGCTGTTATCACTACCTTGCTAAATTGAGAGTCTCTTCAGATCAGGTCATATTCTGATTTTATTTTGTACTTTGTTTCCATTTCTAATGCACATCATTTTCCTTTGATACACTTAGTATCAGTAGTAGTTATAAAATATATGATCAGACCCCCAAAATTGAGAATTCCTGAGTAATAATATAAATGTGTGAGCTTACAGGCAATATTGTGTGTATATGTGGTAGTGGTGTGTGTGTGTGTGAGAGAGAGAGAAGCTGTATGATCTGTTGTGTCTCTTTCCTCTATCTCACAAGATTTTTATAATGGGTTTTAATTTAGACACTATATCTCAAATAACATAAAATTTTTATAACATCTGGATAGTATGTATACTATTATAAACACCTTATAACTGAGCTTATAAATATAATATTTGCATAATATCTTTTTTACATATTACACTATAAGGAATAATTCTTATTAAATATGAGTAAAATAAGGTTCTAGGTTAACTCTGCTATTAGTCAACCTAGGGGGTGAATCCATATCTTTGGATTTAAAAATTCATCTTATTTCCAATTATTTTGGAACATTTGTTTTTTTAAAGAAAACTTCTTAGATTAATAAAATGTTAGTACGTTAAATAAACATATTAAGCAAGGAATACATATTTCAGATCAAGGAAGCTAAAGAGGGATACTTATTGCATAGTTACCACATACCAGGCATTGTGCCAAGGGATTCTACATGTGTGTTTTCATTCGATCTTCAAATCAAACTATTGTGACCCATGCCATCTATCACGGAGCAGTGCTAGGAGCAAGTAGATAATGGGTGGTTCCGTAAGTGATTCTGAGTCTCAGAAAGATCATTATGGATTATTTTCAATCATGATTCAGTTAGCTTTGCCTGTTTACTGTAAGTACAAAATGTCTCATAGCCAAGCAATGTATAAATAAAGCAGCCTTAGGCTACTGAGTTGGGAGAATTACCTAGGTTTCTGATTTTGGGTTTGGGCCAAGAAAATGTGAAATCTCTCAAAACTAACTCTACCTTCTACAGGCTCCTCTCTTGACGGGTCCATCCTGCATGGGAACATGCATGCTTTTTGTCTCTCCATGACTATAATTTAATAGTAAACAACCACTACTGCACCATCTGCAGTAGCAGCCCAATGTAATTCTCATGGAGCCAACGGATATTGTAATAACACTACTTAAGAACAAGAAAACACCGATGATGCACTTCTCTCTTTGAGGTAAGAAAAGTTTTTTTTCATGAGGGAGTATCTTAGAAAGTAAAGCATGGATAGCATTTTCATTTAACTTTTTACTACCTAAACTAACACGCCCATATATGTATATATACAGGGGTGGTAATTTTGGCAATGTGAGAAATTTTGGCAATGTGAGAAATTTTGGCAACACCTCCTTTACTAGAGCATTATGCATATTTCAGATTCTAAGAACATAGAGCATTCAGGAATCCTGCCTACTGTTTTCCTCCTACTAAAGATTTTTTCTTTATCCTCTCACACTATTAAAAAAACACAAAGCTTGTGTCTTTATAGCAGCATGATTTATAATCCTTTGGGTATATACCCAGTATTGGGATGGCTGGGTCATATGGTACATCTAGTTCTAGATCTTTGAGGAATCGCCATACTGTTTTCCATAATGGTTGAACTAGTTTACAATCCCACCAAC
>NW_012101295.1:459703-498806 GCF_000951045.1 Mandrillus leucophaeus
AAAAAAAAAACACAAAGCTTACACTTTAACAAATTGCTCCAGACTTGACTTTGCTATCTTATCTAAAATTTTGGAAAAGGGAGAAGAAAATTAGCCATGGAAAGAGTAACTTAATTTAGAGCACATGGCATAAAACATTTAATCTCGATCCTGCTATTGAGTTTTAACTTCCCTGTAATATGTAGTTTAAACTATGCTGTTCAAAATTAGAAATGTAAATCCTCAGGCCCCATCTCAGATTACAAAATTAGAATCTCTGAGTTCTAACCCAAGTTTCTGTGGTTGAATAGGTGATTTTTATGAATGCTTATAACTTGTATT
Organism: Mandrillus leucophaeus; assembly: GCF_000951045.1. Classification (NCBI taxonomy): domain Eukaryota; kingdom Metazoa; phylum Chordata; class Mammalia; order Primates; family Cercopithecidae; genus Mandrillus; species Mandrillus leucophaeus. Next base: position 460,025 of record NW_012101295.1, read on the forward strand.
TAAACCAGAATCATAAAAATTTGTAGGTGTTACTGTAGGGGTGACTCATAGATGAAAATTCCTAAGGTACAGATGAAAGAATATGGAAGAATTCTCAGGTGAATACCATATCATTAACCTTGAGGCCTTCAAACAGGATTGCCAACAATTTAAGGAACCACCCATGCCTCTGCCTGTATCAACTACATTCGGTCTCTCTGAGCTCGTATTTCTTCACCTGTGATCTGGTTTTACTCTGTTCTGAGGAGGTGATCTCATCAGGCAGACAATGAATACTCAGAGAGAGGTCCAAGGGCTTTCTCTGCTGTTCTGTTCAGCTTGGATCAAGCGTACAATTTTAATCCCCAAATTCTTCCACAGTATTGCATTCAATACATAGGACTTAATGATATTGTGTTCACTAATACAGATAATGCTAAAGTTGAAAGAAATCTTAGCTTTATCTATTCCATGTACATATTGCTAAAGTATAAACTAGCACCCTGAAAAGTGGTACCAAGCTCAGAACTATGGAGCCAGAAACAATGTGAGAAACCAATTCCATATACCCTGACTCCTGAGCTGCTTTTTTGTTACTGTATGGTACTATCTCTCTCTGCAATCAGTTAAGAAACCAATTTCATATACCCTGACACCTGAGCTGTTTTCTTGTTACTGTATGGTACTATCTCTCTCTGCAATCAGTTGAATTCAGTCTGTGGCATGAAAACAAACTGAAGTGAAGTGACGAGTTGTATTTTATGTGGAATGGAGATCTCAGATATCTAAAGTAAACTTAAAGTAAATCAAACCTTAAGAGTAGATAAGATATAATTACAGATATTAAATGGTCTTCATTAACTTTGCATTTTTCCACACTACAAATTTATCCTTAATTTCTCCACATGCATTCGTATGTTCATTGCAGCACGATTTACAATAGCAAAGACTTGGAAGCAACCCAAATGCCTATCGATAATAGACTGGATAAAGAAAATGTGGCACATATACAAATATCAAATACCATGCAGCCATAAAAAAGAATGAGTTCATGTCCTTTGCAGGGACATGAATAAAGCTGGAAGCCATCATTCTCAGCAAACTAACACAGGAACAGAAAACCAAACACTGCGTGTTCTCACTCATAAATGGGAGTTGAACAATGAGAACACATGGACACAGAGAGGGCAACACCACACACCAAGGCCTGCTGGGGGATGAGGGGCAAAGGGAGTCAGAGCATTAGGACAAATACCTAATGCATGTGGGGCTTAAAACTGAGATGACAGGTTGATAGGTGCAGCAAACCACCATGTATACCTAGGTAACAAACTTGCACGTTCTGCACATATATCCACAAACTTAAAGTAAAATTTTTAAAATGTATCCTTAGAAAGTTTAATTATTTATATAAATTGTATATAAAAGTTAAGAAAAACATATATTTAGGAAAACCATATTTTATAATTCCAAATGAAACTTTTAGGTGAGTGAGGGACTGTGGAAAAAAGATGTGAATATCTGAGATTGAAAAGAATCACTGAAATCATGTACAAACTCTGTTTCTTGCCTAGTGGTTGCTTTCTCCATCAGAGACAGAAAGCATCAAGTGCAGACCTGTAAGAATCCTGCATGGACTGTGTTCACCTACCACTGAACTTACCAACTCCAGGCAAAATATGCTCCAATATTAAAATCACATTTCAAAGTATATTTAATTTTGCTGTTCTCAAATGAGAATGACACTATTATGAGATCTCTGGCGTGTCGATTATTCTAGCCAGAAACTTCTGTCACAGCAGCACCTTTGCTCGAGTTCTTGTCCTGCATCCAGGAAGAATGAGGTATGCAGACAAGTGAAGGAGAAGGAAGAAGAGTTTTATTTAGCATTAGAACAGTTCAGAGGAGTGGGTAGCTCCTTTCTGTAGGCAGGGCATCCAGTCAAGTTGTCAGCTCTCTGCAGAGAGGAGGCCCTGGAGAATTTCTGCAGGTCTCTGAAGCTCTCAGTGGAGGGGGTAGCTCCTCTCCGCTCACTGGTTGTTTCTGCAGCTATCAGCAGAGAAGTTACTCCTCTCTGCAGCTGGTCTTCAAGTCCCATTGTCTCTCTACGCTCTTTATCCCTTGGCCATCCTCTGCCCTGCTCTGGCTGAGCCCAGGTGTATTAGTCCATTTTTACACTGCTGACAAAGACATACGCGGAACTGGAAACAAAAAGAGGTTTAATTGGACTTACAGTTTCACATGGCTGGGGAGGTCACAGAATCATGGAGGTGAAAGGCACTTCTTACATGGCAGCAGTAACAGAAAAATGAGGAAGAAGCAAAAGCGGTGACCCCTGATAAACCCATCAGATCTCGTGAGACTTATTCACAATCACAAGAATAGCATGGGGAAGACCAGTCCCCATGATTCAGTTACCTCCCCCTGGGTCCCTCTCACAGTACGTGGGAATTCTAGGAGATAAAATTAAAGTTGAGATTTGGGTGGGGACGCAGTCAAACCATATCATTCCATCCCTGACCCCTCCAAATCTCATGCCCTCGTAATTCAAAACCAATCATGCTTTCCTGACCATCTTCCAAAGTCTTAACTCATTTCTGCATTAACCCAAAAGTCTGCAGTTCAAATAATCTCATCTGCAACAAGACAAGTCCCTTCTGCCTATGAGCCTGTAAAATCAAAAGCAAGCTAGTTACTTCCTAGATACAATGGGGGTACAGGTATTGGGTAAATAGAGCCATTTCAAATGGGAGAAATTGGCCAAAGCAGAGGGGTACAGGGCCCATGCAAGTCTGAAATCCAGCAGGGCAGTCAAATTTTAAAGCTCCAAAATGATCTCCTTTGACTCCAGGTCTCACATCCAGGTCACACTGATGTAAAAGGTGGGTTCCTGTGGTCTTGGGCAGCTCTGCTCCTGTGACTTTGCAGGGTACAGCCTCCCTCTCAGCTGCTTTTATGGACTGTCATTGAGTTTCTGCAGCTTTTTCAGGCACAGGGTGCAAACTGTCAGTGGATTTACCATTCTGACATCCAGAGGCTGGTTGCCTTCCTCTCACAGCTCCCCTAGGCGGTGCCCCACTAGAGACTCTATGTGGGGCCTCTGACCCCATATTTCCTTTCTGCACTGCCCTAGCAGAGGTTCTCCCTGAGGGCCCCACTCCTGCAGCAAACTTCTGCCTGAACATCCAGGCATTTCCATACATCTTCTAAAATCTAGGCAGAGGTTCTCAAACCTCAATTCTTGACTTCTGTGCACTTGCTGGCTCAACACCACATGGAAGCCACTAAGGCTTGGGGTTTTTACCCTCTAAATCCATGGCCCAAGCTCTAGATTGGCCCCTTTCAGCCATGGCTGGAGTAGCTGGAATACAGGTCACCAAGTACTAAGGCTGTACACAGCACAGGGACCCTGGGCCCAGTCCATGAAACAACTTTTTCTTCCTTGGTCTCTGGGCCTGTGATGGAAAGGGCTGCTATGGAAGATCTCTGGCATGGCCTGGAGACATTTTCCCCATGGTCTTGGGCATTAACTTGTTCCTTGCTACTTGTGCAAATTTCTGCAGCTGGCTTGAATTTCTCCTCAAAAAATATTTTTTCTTTTTCTTACTGCATTGTCAGGCTGCAAATTTTCAGAACTTTTATGCTGCTTCCATTTTTAAAATGAATGCTTTCAACAGCACCCAAGTCACATTTTGAATGCTTTCCTGCTTGGAAACTTCTTCCACCAGATACCCTAATTCAAATTCGTCTCCATCTGAGACCACCTCAGCCTGGACCTTATTATTCATATCACTAGCAGCATTTTTGTCAAGGTCATTCAACAAGTCTCTAGGAGGTTCCAAACGTTCCCCCATTTTCCTGTCTTCTTTTGAGCCCTCCAAACTGTTCCAACCTCTACCTGTTACCCAGTTCCAAAGTCGCTTCCACATTTTCAGGTATCTTTTCAGCAATACCCCACTCTAATGGTACCAATTTACTGTATTAGTCCATTTTCATGCTGCTGATAAAGACATACCTGAAATTGGGGAAAAAAAGAGGTTTAATTGGACTTACAGTTCCATGTAGCTGGGGAGGCCTCATCATGGCAGGAGGCAAAAGGCACTTCTTACATGGCAGCCACAAGAGATAAATGAGGAAGTAGCAAAAGCAGAAACCCCTGATAAACCCATCAGATCTCATGAGACTTATTCACTATCACAAGAATAGCCAGAGAAAGACCTACCCCATGATTCAAGTGCTCTCTCCGAGTCCCTCCCACAACACGTGGGAATTCTGGGAGGTATCATTGAAGTTGAGATTTGGGTGGGGACACACCCAAACCATATCACCAGGAGCTAAATGATGAGAACATGTGGACACGTAGAGGTGAATACCATTCACTGGGGCTTATTGGAGGGTGGAGGGTGGGTGGAGGGAGAGGATCAGGAAAAGTAACTAATGGGTGCTAGACTTAATACCCGGGTGATGAAATAATCTGTACAACAAATCCCATGATACATGTTTACGTCTGTAACAAACCTGTACATGTACCCCTGGACTTAAAATAAAAGTTAAAAAAAAAAATTATCCTTGGCCTAGACAGTTATGTGTCCGATAGAGTGAACCAACTTGAGTTGTCTTCTAATAAGAGCAAGGAAGTAAGTTTTTGTCAAGCATTTTGGTCTACTGTCTTTCTCCTCACTTGGATAGCATGCCCAGCTGCACCATCTATTTTAACACATTTTCTTCTCTGCAGCAAGTTTTTATCTTTTAAATATTTTTGATGTTGCTAGACAAGAAAGATATAGCATTTTAAATTCTATTCTGTATTATTGGTGAGACTGAACACTTATATTTTGTTTATTTGCCATTATTACTTATTAGCTCAATAATTATTTATATATTTTAGACATGTCATTTAGGATACTATTTCTTTGCTAAGTCAATTTATAAGAAATTTGTATGTTAAAAATAATATTTACTTTACTAGTTTCATATAATCATTAATTTTTACATAAAGAATTTTCAATTCTTGACTTTTTGTTTTTACTTTCTCTCTTAACTGAATGAGACCTTGCTTACAATGTTACAGATGTTTACATAAATGGTTATTTCAGAAAATCTTGGAAAATTTTACTTGCAAGTTGATGGGGCTTCTGGGCATTTGCTATTAATACTGTTTTTCCTTCATCTAAGATGAGATAGAATTGATAACTTTGCAATATTGACTCAGAAGTAAGGGCACTACAAGGTCCTGACCAAACCCTTCCAGAAGAAAATGTATAAATGTTGCAAGACAGTATTTGAAAGAGAGATGACAGAAAATGAGAGTAATTATTTCCAACATTCATATTTTTTTCTTCCTGGGTCCAGGAAAATTGTGCATCATGCTACTGTTATGGGATCCTTGGGGTGTCACCTCACCAGCTGGCAACCTCTGCGACCAGTGGCAGCTTTGCCTGAGTTTTGCTCTGGCAGCTGGACTCATTCTGCCCGCTTGGCCTGGCAGGCTGCAGTCAGCTCCCACTACTGGCCTGGACCCCACACCTGCCAAGGGCGAGCCAGACACGGAGCAGTGAGGGATGTGTGAGCAAGCATGGCTTCCAGCCACTGCTCACAGCCAGGCACACGTGCTATGACGGGGCCAGCAGCTCCAGGCACCAGCATGGACACTGGCTCCCTGTGAGGCTGAAGCTAGTCCAGGTATACCGTGATTTCCACAGCGACACCAGAGAACATGGTGTAGCTCCCAGAAACTTGGAAATACCAGGAACTACAGAGCCCTAGGTTGTCACAGCCCTGGCTCAGGGAGCTCCTAGGTCTGCGCTCCCTGCAGGGCCACAGCTCTTCTCTCCTTCTCTCTTCTCTCCTTCTTGTCACCTGCAACATGGCAAGCAAAAGGCGTGTTTTATCTGTTTGTATTACAGCTCTTTTAGCCCCACCATCAGCAGATCCTGAGTTCTTGTTCTGTGTCCAGGAAAAATGAGGTACACGGACAAGTGGAGGGTGAGCAAGATGAAGAGGAACTTTATTGAGCAATACAACAGCTCATAGGAGACCCACAGTGGGCAGCCCCTCTTCATAGCCAGGGTGTCCAGACAAGGGTTCAGCTTTTAGCAGAGATGGTAGCTCCTCTCTATAGCTGGTTGTCCCATTGTTTCTTCAACTCTTAGTAGTGAGGGTAGTTCCTCTCTACAACTGGTTGTCTCATTGTTTCTTCAACTCTTAGCAACGAGGGTAGTTCCTCTGCAGCCGGTTGTCCCATCATTTCCTCAGCTCTCAGCAGAGAGAGTAGCTCCTCTCTTAGTCAGGTTGTCCCAGTGAGTGTCCAGTTCCGGTCCTAGAAGTGGGTTCTGCCTGGCTGTGCAAGGGTGGGGGTGGTACAGTTGCCTCCCTTGGGGGCATGGGGCACAGGGGACCCACTGCCGCCACTGTTGTTCCCGCAGCCACTCCTGCCACCACCACTTGCGCCTCCCTGCTACAGCCAGCATGTTGGCAGCAGTCACTACGACGGCCTGTCACTCCCCTCACTACTTTGTGATATTTCTACTACAGAATAGAGAAGGACTGGCTCTCAGTGCCCCTATTCAGAAAAAAGTTACAATTAGAAATAATCATTGCCAGTCATTTGAGTTATAAGTGGGTGCTTCCCCATCGGAAGCAATTGGCAGTGAAGCTGGCTATGAGATGTCCCACAGTCTTTCAGTCAGTGCACTGCTGGAAGCATGTGCTTATTTACTTATTCAGCAAATATCCTTGCAGCGTTGGGAGAGCACTAAGGAAATAAAAGTGAAAGAGGCATATTTATGTTTTCAAGAAATATTATTTTGGAGAACAGACATCTTTAAATACAGATTTTTTTTAAGTATAAAAATAATTACCATTTGTGTGGTGCTTCATAGATTATATACCACATTATCACATAGTATGCCTCAGTTAAGTCCATGATATAGCTATAATGTTTGAAACATCTATCTTCAATGTATGAAATGGCTACGTAATGTAAGTTTGGGTAAATCAAAGAAAAGATAATTCACTTTGTACAAGGTGAAATGTACAAGGTGAAATGCCCTTTCCTCATGTCCAATGGAACTATCCACAGATATTAATAATAGATACCAAAGAACACAATAGAAAAAAATGTGGTTTATATCTTTTCTTTTCATTTGCCATTCCCTGTCCCTTTTGTTTTCCATGCATTCATACTTGATAAAGTCTTATTTTCTTCTTAGAATCCTCAGGCAGATCTGCCATCTTGTGTTCTCTTACGTGAAGCTTATAAATTGACCCACCACTGTACTCTATTTGGAAAAAGACAAAACCCATATTAAAGTCTTTAGGTTTCTTATTTTAACTTGCATTCTACCTACATTCCAGAATCTACTGCTTGATTTTTTTTAACATATTAGTTAGATGCCTGCTTAGTAGTGGCTGAAGTAGAATAGATGCTTAATAAGTATTCATCAAATGGAAGAATTATCAATCACTAAGTTAATAATATTAGACACCCATTTAGTAAGTGCTTGCTATGTGTCAGGCATAGTACTAATGCTTCTCGTGGATGGCCTCAGTTAATCCTCAGACCAACCCTAAGATGGATGTTTTACTATCATCATCCCCATTTTACAAATAGGAAAACTCAGGCACAGAACTACAACAACTTAACAATGAGTACATATCTTGTTATGGAAATAATATCAGACTTATGTCTTGACTATGTTATGGGCTGCCTTTAACATCTGACCAATTATATGTATCTTTTTATTCATTTAAAAAGGTCTGAATTTGATTAATTATTGAGGTCCATGGCTTTATTTCAAATGTATTGCATTTCTCAATTGTATTCCCAAACAATAAAACTAAACCTTAATGTTTCAAAACAGTATTTAAAAGGGTTGATCAACTTTAATGTTGGTTGTGAAAATCACATCAAGGATTTTTATACAACTAGTTACAGATCCTGACAAATCTAGTTCCAGACACAGACATTGCTATCATCAAAATAAGAGCTATATGACTAACATTTTGAGTTTTTTCTTTCAATATCAAAATACAGAAAACTCATAGTGAAAGAAAATTTCCATTTAAATTTTATCCTTTTGATTACTGACTAAATAAAAATTTTAAGATCATATAAAATAATCTTTAAAAATAGAGTTTATATCAGGAATGTCTACCAATATTAAACAATTCAACAGAAAAAAATACCTTGGGGCATTTCACCTTTTGGAATATTATTCTTTGAAGACTGCTGGCATCATTTTTTTGGTTATTATATAAAACATAAAATAATCTACAATTTCAAAAGACTTCTATCAAAAAGTATCATAATAAAAATATTATATATAAAAATTAAGTTCTAATGCTCACTATTGTATGTGACCTATGATGTATATGTGTATGTTTATACATGTATATACACACATACATATGATAAATGTTTATACATGTATATACATGTATAAACACACCCATATGACAAATGTTTATACAAAGAGTAGTTGTCCTTGATTTTTGTGAAACCAATGAAAAGCATGGACTAAATCATTTGTTTTAAGTTTTTATGTAGAGTTGTAACATTTTGGTTAAATATAAACGTAAATATAAATCATTTCATGTTTTCATTTTGTTTCTAGGGGAATATTCATTTTAAATAAAATCTATTCTGCATTTTTAAATGTTTTTTAGAAAGTGTTTTTGGTAATAAAATATCATTTTGTTTCAGAGAATGGAGACTGGTTCAAGTTTCCTGGAGAAATGGAGCTTAGGCTGCACATATCCATCGTAAGGGAGATGGGCATCAGAGGAAAAGAAGTAATACTGGTTATTAACTATCCAATTGCTTTTCTTTCCCCCAGCAGCAAGAAGAGTTCAGGGAACCATAGTATTTCTTCACTAACATGATGCTCGGGACCAAGAGGATATTGATCTCCAATTAAAGTCATTAGGAGTATCCTCAGTTTTAAATCTAAGAAAATTCTCATCCTTTGAAATATTATTGGTATATTTTAACGAGTGTCTCAAATACAGATTAGGCAATATTGCTCCAGAGATAGAAACTACTGTGAATGGCTTTAATTGAAGATACATGGGGATAATTTTAATGTATGACATTTGGGATAATTAAGGCAGAGTAGTATTGGGTGAGGGGAAAGAGGTTGTTTAGTGAAAGAAGCTTCATACATGTCAATGGGCTCCTTACATATATGTAAGCTGTCTTTCTTACATATATGTGCATAAGATTGAGTAGTTTACCTTGCTCATGGTAATTCCATGCCAGAGCTTAGGAAAATTTTGCAGGACACTTTGACTTGCTTTAGGCAACACTTCTCACCCATACTGAAACACTCTCCTTGCTAACAGAGAAGAATATAATCCCAAGGCCATAGACTCTTTTGTTTGACATAGTCTTGTCTCTCTATAGAAAATAAATAAAGAAAAACCATTTGCCATTAATTTTAACAGTTTTTTAACTGCATGCTATCTAAAAATGTAGCAACACAATAGAAATGAGAACATGAGCTTTGATACTGACTTACCTTTCAGATTCCTCACACACTACTCAGTTGCTAAGAAGAGCCAGTCTCAGGTGCACCTCCATGAACAAAAAGGGAGGCAACATGGAGCCACGTCTATACCTTCGTGGATGCTTCATCTTGTGTCTATCTTTTCCACTACCCCTGTATTAATTTCTTTTGGCTGTGATAACAAATTACCACAATCTTGGTGCCATTGAAAAATAGAAATTTATTATCTTACAGTTCTAGAGTCTAGCAGTCAGAAATCAAGGTGTGGTGGGACTGTGCTCCCTGCAGAGGCTGCAAAAGAGAATCTATTCATTGTCTCTTCCAGTTTCTCCTGGCCAATAATATTCTGTGACTTGTAGCCACACCAGTTCAATCTCCAAGACAGCATCTTCAGATTTGTCTCCGCTCTGTTTTCATATTGCCTCCTCTTCTGTGCATGTAGCCAAATCTTGCTCTGCATCCCTTTATGAAGTTACATGTGGTTGCAGTGGAGCTCACCCAGATAATTCAAGATAACCTCCCCATCTCAAAATTCTTAATTTAGTCTATGGCCATACCACCCTGAACATTCCTGATCTTGTCAAAATTCTTAATTTAATCACATCTACAAGGATATTTTTTCTTGCCATATAAGATAGTATTCACAGGTTCCAGGGTTTAAGACATGGAAATATTTTGAGAAGCCATTTTCCAGGCAACCACAAATTGTTCATTGGTTAACAAGTAAAACCAAGTACATATAACTTCAGCTGAGTCTAAATTCTTTCTCTCAAACTTCCTTAAGCCCAGACCCATCTTTATTATCTAGTCCAGCTCAGAGACACACAAAGGTCTTTGAGAAGACCCCAAGAGTCAAATACTGCTGAGTAGACACAGGACAAATGACTCAAACACTGCCTTATGAGAGAAATATAGTTTTCACTTAACCTAGGTAACATTTTTTTCATCAGTCCATAATAAAACTTTGACAGTACAATTCATCTTCATTTCCATTTTAATGTTTTTGAAATCAAAATATGACTTTTAATCGATATGTACATTTTCTGTGATAGTTTTACAACCCCCACTGCCCAGGAAAATTGATTATGAATAACATTTGATAAACTCATAAAAAGGAGGAATGTTAACATATATCTGAACTCTCATAAAAAGGAGGAATGTTAATATATATAGCTTCCAAGATAATTTTGATGACTTGTGAGTCAATGACTATATGCCTGAATAAATATAGAAATATTATATCCAGTAGAGAGCAGTGTTTCAATCACAGAGACGGGAATCTCTGTTGTGTGTCAAGAACGGTTGCATAGTTACCCTATGACTTAATGAAGCATCCCTCAAGATGCTTCAACTATTTTGTTTTGAATCCAGGCACCCCAAACAACTTTCTGATTATCAATAATGTTACTCAATACAGTATTTATCATTTAGATTCACAATGTACACTGTGTAGTTACATTAAAAATGTCAGGGACTGCTTAAAGCTGTTTCTATAATCACACTAATAACATGTAAGCAAATCTCATGACTTTGAACATGGAATACTGAAGTTTTGGAAATAGGCATACATTTCTTAGTGTGTGTGCGTGTGTGTGTGTGTTTAACATCTAACAGGAAATAACTCTGTACGCTAACAGCTATAATCAAATAAACAATGTCTTAGAAGAAACTCAGTCCACCCATTACACTCCTAAGCGCTGAGGATGAATTAGTGCTGCTAATTCATACTGCTTCTTATCATCGACTAAGGCATTTCCATGACTGCTGAAATATACAAAATTGGCAATTCTCCATTGATACATGGTGTGGACTTCCTGCAATCATTGAATTTAGACTTGAGATACTTAATATATAAAATCTATCCACATTTCCCAAAGCATATTCATGATGAATGAACAGTTAGGTTAGGTTTTTGGTTAAATTAGCTTTCTATACCCTTGACCCCAGTGACATCTCCAAGATACAGCTACCATCATTGAGAACTCATCTGAAAAGCCAGCTGACCTTTCTTTAGAACATGTCTTTCCAATTATAATAATTTCATGAAGTAATTGAATATTTACCGGGAAAGGGCACAATACTGGTTTTTGTTTTGTTTTGTTTTTGTTTTTGTTTTATAAATCAGCTTATAGAAAAGTAAGTTACATTCAAAATTTGATAAAGACAAGGAACTTATTTGTCCTGTTTACTACTGTATTCTTCAGAGCCTAGCACAGTTCTTGTCAGGTATTTAATGAATACTTGATTAATGAATCAATCAAATAATCAATACACTAGATCTTACAACTGAAAAGAATAGTCCTAGATAACGTTTATGCTGGTATAATTTGTATATTATTCTTATAATTTAATATTGAACTTTTCATAAGTTATCTGCTGAAAATGAAACAAATTTTGGAAATTGTGAATAATTATTTTTAAGATGCATTTTTTAAACAATCTAAAGACTTATTTGTTGCAAATATTTTGGTCTAAAACATTCTTTGAATAACTCTGAATAATTAACTGATATAATAGCACTATGGAGATGAATGTATACAAAAGATGTTATAAGAGAATTGCTGTAACTGCTAATATATTGATAATTCATCAAAGATAAAGCCTATCTTCTAATGAATACATGGTGTGTAAATGATGATTTATAGTAATTTTTTAAAAGTAGCTACAAAGATAGGATTTCACTCCCTTATAATAATTTAACTAAAATGGTAAAAAGTCTAACTGCAGCCAGGATATAACACACTTTTCCCACGTTCTCCACTCTTCCATCAACTTGAATCCCACCCTTGCACTGAGAAGTTCCACATAGAAGTCTGTCTTGCATTTGGAAACTAGAAATTGGAAGCTGGCTCAGTGAAAGGGTATATATAAAAAGAAATTAGGTGCATAAAAGTTAAAAGTTAAATATAATTCTGATCTTTTATGAAGATTTAGAAATCAAAACCTTGGCCAGGTGCGGTGGCTCAAGCCTGTAATCCCAGCACTTTGGGAGGCCGAGACGGGCGGATCACGAGGTCAGGAGATCAAGTCCATCCTGGCGAACACGGTGAAACTCCGTCTCTACTAAAAAATACAAAAAAACTAGCTGGGCAAGGTGGCGGGCGCCTGTAGTCCCAGCTACTCGGGAGGCTGAGGCAGCAGAATGGTGTGAACCCCGGAGGCGGAGCTTGCAGTGAGCTGAGATCCGGCCACTGCACTCCAGCCTGGGCTACAGAGCGAGATTCCGTCTCAAAAAAAAAAAAAAAAAAAAAAAAAAAAAAAAAAAGAAATCAAAACCTTGAAAGGCACATTCAGTTACTGTCCAAAAATTGAACAGGTCATTGTTAAACGACCCACTACCACGCCTTTCTTTCTCACTAATGCAAATCTTGAAGTTGGATTTGTTGGTTTTCTTGATAGCCTAATCTTAAAGAACTTCCTTCTTTTTTATTTATTTATTTATTTATTTTTTTGAGATGGAGTCTCGCTCTGTCACCTATGATGGAGTGCAGTGGCACAATCTCAGCTCATTGCAACCTCCTCCTCCAAGGTTCAAGCAATTCTCCCGTCTCAGCCTCCTGAGTAGCTGGGACTACAGGCACACATCACCATGCCTGGCTAATTTTGGTATTTCCAGTACAGACAGGGTTTCACCACATTGGTCAAGCTGGTCTTGAACTTCTGACCTCAGATGATCCACCCACCTCCGCCTCCCAAAATGCTGGAATTGCAGGTGTGAGCCACTGTGCCCAGCCCGAGATGAGAGGATGTCAGCAATAGAGAAGAGAGTTTAAGGCCATGAAGAGGAACAAGGCAGAGAAATGTAAGTCCCATGTCTTGAATAAGTAGGAGGTGCTGAGCAGTTGCTCTCAACTAATGCTGCCATTTGGTATGGGGACAAGTTGATTGAAATAAAGGCAGTAGACCAGACCGAACATTTGTCAATCATTGCAAATTAATTTAATCTGTCAAAATAGCCTCCAAATGGAATCATAAAATGTTACAGTAAAAAAAAAAAAAAGAGAGAGACTTATAATCAGCAGAAGGGAGTTCATGATTTGATACAGGTAGCTATTATTTATGTGGCTCAAAACATTGAGCCTTGGCTTAATAATAACAATAATTTTGGAAAGAGAGGAAGAAACACAGGAAGAACTATTGTGTTTTGCTGATGTGTAGTGCTTATGTATGAAACAGAGTGCCAAGTACTCTACATATTTCATGTATTCCTTATTATTATTCTTTAATTTATAACTGTTGCCCCTAATGAAAAATAAGGAATGTGTAACTTGTCAGGATTAAGTTAGCATTTCTCTAAAGTTACAATGTTTACATATGGCATAATCAAGATTTGAACGTGTCTGCTTAGAGGTGATGCTCTAAATTGTAACTTAAAAATGGGCAGCAGGGGGACAGTGTCCTGGAGTAGGGAGGAAGGTACTCCAAAGACAACTACCTTACTTACTTGCACACTTGATGAAATAATTTACATATAATATAGTTATAAGCTACTTAACATTGAGCTAGTAATTCCTCATTATCTGTCAAGAAACAGCTCAAATGGCATTTTCTTTCTGAAACGTCACTTGTTTCATGCCTTCTATTTCTTGTACCTCCTTAGAATTTATTTACTTCTGCCTTCTGTTATTAAACCCTGAATCGCCAATGCAAGACTAGTCCCTGGTACATAGTCAGCACTCAGTAAGTCGATGTTGAAGTACAACCCTGTTATATTACTGTGGTTATTATTCCTGCGGATATAAATCATATTTTATATTTGTTACCATCAATACTAAAATATCTTGTTTTATTAAGATTTTATATCTTCTCTACTTAAGTATACTTTTGCAAACAAGAAGGTCTATTTATTTTGATTATTGCAAATAATATTAGTGAACTCTTATCTATGTAAATGGTAGATTCAACGAAATACAACATAATGTGAATAAGGCAATTTGATGCTGTGATAACTCAGCTAAAACAACAGTCTCAATAACAGATGAAACATGGATTAAAGGAAGATTTCATTTAAAATCTTATTTCGATAATCTTTTTTATTTTTCTCATTACCCTAAATATTTTATTAGCTCCATCTCAGCAAAGCAGATTGATTTAGGTTACTCAATACGTGCTCTGCCAATTTAATTTAATCCTAAAACAACTTTACCTTTCCTCTAATTTTGCTGAAACTCTATGTAATATGCTATCTTTCATCTGCTAAGAGGATGATGCTGACTTAATTCCAGTGAAAACTTCACTTTCACTTTTTTACCACTAATGGGCTCTTTTAATCCAATTAAATACCTAAAAAATAAATAATGTTAATGAAACATTATTGGTACTTGTTGTGATAATCAGACAATCAGGCTTAACCTGTGGGTAAAGAGTTGTGAAGATAAATTTCAAATACATTTTTCATTTGGAAACAATATATTTCATGATTTTCTTTGCTGCCACAGTTGCTATTGAAATGGAAATATTTCTACGTAATTTACAAAATGACCAGATCAAGGGCATTGTAAACTGAGAGAATTCATGGAGAAGTTCAAACTATATTAAATTTGTCGCCTCTTACTCTAATTATGTTTAGGTATTTTATGGAGTCATTGTAAAAATAAAGATTCTTTGGTCTGTTTAGACATAGCTAAAGTATGCCTGTTGCTTAATATATGACAAATGCTAAAATAATTAATTTTTTATTAGTAAACCCCAAGTATAGGCAAAAATTATTATTTCATTTCATCTCTTTAAAGCACAAAAATTATTTGTCACTTTTTAAAATTAACTTTGAGAACTGAATTTACACTTTACCCTTAAGTATATAAAACTTAGTTTAATACTGCTCTGAGCCCAAGCCAAGCCATCGCATCCCCTGTGACTTGAGCGTATATGCCCAGATGGCCTGAAGTAACTGAAGAATCACAAAAGAAGTGCAAACGCCCTGCCTCGCCTTAACTGATGACATTCCACCACAAAAGAAGTGAAAATGGCCCGTCCTTGCCTTAAGCGATGATATTATCTTGTGATATTCCTTTTCCTGGCTCATCCTGGCTCAAAAAGCTCCCCTACTGAGCACCTTGTAACCCCCACTCCTGCCCGCCTGAGAACAACCTCCCTTTGACTGTAATTTTCCTTTACCTACCCAAATCCTACAAAACGGCCCCACCCTTATCTCCCTTCGCTGACTCTTTTCAGACTCAGCCCGCCTGCACCCAGGTGAAATAAACAGCCATGTTGCTCACACAAACCCTGTTTGGTGGTCTCTTTACACGGACGCGCGTGACATATTATATAATGTTTTTTCACATGTTTAGAAATTTTAGGTATTTATTTCTAAGCATACTATTATACATAACAATAATTTCTAAGGACTTTTTTTTATATAAAAATTGAGAAATAGAAGTAATGAGCATATGACTTCAATTTCCTTCCAACATCATATCTTTCAATTTACTAAAAATTTTACCCATAATCTGCCCTCACTCCCTATGTATTTTGTCATATTTAAAGTCAGCCCCTTCACCTGTATGGTCTCATGCTCTCATCTACTACATGGTTCCTACAATGTTTCCCTTTTTTCTTGTAAAATCATTTCCCCCTGCTCTACTGGATCATCTCCACTGGCATGCAATTACATCTTTCATACATACAAAGTTTGCCCCTTGCCAAACATTCTCCAGTGCAACTGACAAATTCTCAGTTTTCCTTAAACACTTTTGGAAAGAGTGGTCTACACTTGCTCTCTCCACTTCCTCTCTCATTCTCTCTAAAGCCACTCCAATCAGTGCTTTTTCCAATCATTCCACTGGAAACACTCTCACTGTGATCACACATGAACCTCAGGTTATGAATCCCAATGGTCAATTTTCAGTCCTTCTCTTCCTTGACCTATTAACTGTATGTATTTGGGTTATCACGCCCTTCTTGAATTCCTTTTTCACTTGGCTTCTTTGAAATCTTTCTCTTGGTTCTACTCCAATCTCACTGGCTACTCCTTTTCAGTCTTTTTTGTTATTACTTCATAATATTGTCAATCTCTAAAATTTAGTGTGCTCTGGGGCCCATGCTTAGATCACTTCTCAAACTTTCAGTTTTTCAGAAGTCTTTTTTTCTTGTACTATAAATATTATCTACATGCTAGGCACAGTGTCATACACCTCTAGTCCCAGCTACTTAAAAAGGCTGATACAGAAGGATTGCTTGAGCCTAGGAGTTCAGGGCTATGATCACGCCTATGACTAGACACTACACTTCAGGCTGAGAAACATAAAGAGACCTAGTCACTTAAAAAAAAAAAAAAAAAAAAGAAGGAAAGAAAGGAACAGCTATAGAAAGAAAAAAGAAAAAATACTATCTACATAATAAAATGGGCTGCAATTTAAGTGCCTAGGCTATACCAATACCCGGAATTCTAGTTTCAAATGTGCAACTGCCTGTTCAACAAAAGCGTTTGGATGCCAAATAGACAATTTAAACTTAAAATGTCCCAAACAAGACAAAATTACACCCCTTTCAACATGCTGCTCCATCACTTTTTCCCTTCTCAAGGTGTGGCCCCTCTTTCCTTCCAGTTGCTTGGGTTAAAAGCCGGGAAGACTCCCTGATTCATCTCTTTTTCTCACTTCCCACCTCTAATCCATCAGAAAATCTTACCAGTTTTAACTTCAAAATATATTATAATCGGGCTACTCACTACCTTCAGAATTACCAACTCATTTTTGTATACTCTTGTTTTTCACCTCAACTATTTTAATAATCTTCTAACCAGTCTACCTATTTCAGCAACCTTTGCCCTGCTATACATTTGCCCAGAAGCTTCAGTGATCCTTTCAAAGCAAGATGCCGGATCATGTTTCTCCTCTGGTTAAAACCCTCTTGAGGTTGTTCCATCTCCTTCAGAGTAAAACCATAACCTTACCATGGAATATAAGGACCTATGTGATCCACCCTTCCCCATCCCTCTCTCTCTCTTTCTCTCTTCCCTACCAATCTATCCTCCTATGCATTTCCATAGCCATACTAACATTTGTGCTCTTTTCCATACACAGGAAGGCATTTTTTGCCTCAAGGCATACATTTGCACTTGCTGTTGCCTCTTCCTAAAAAAATTCAATTAGGCTTCTGTTCAAGTGTCACGTCATGGGAGAGGCCTTTCTTGACTATCCTATGTCAATAGTAGCAGCCCTTTATCACTTTCTAGCCTCAGTGCCCTGCTTCATTGTCTTCTACTCAAGACTACCACTATGTTTATTGACTATCTCTTCCCACTATGATGTAAGGTCTTGAAAGTAAGAATGTTATCTCTACTACTCCTGGAATATAGTAGGTGCTCAAATGCTTTTGTTTAATAAATGAATATTGTATCTTGAAATTTGCGTGATAAAATAATTTTCTAAATAGAGACTTGAACCTCAGTTTATATTCTTTTTAGAAATCATATTCAAAGAAAGCGAAGATTAGAGGGAGAGGGGTTTAATTTTTTTTACTCAGTCATAATAAATGGAACAAACCATTTTTGAAGAGTACAAGAATATTTCAGGCTGCATGATATATTTTCTTGTGGTTTTGGCTTTGATGTTAAAAATAGTTGTGGGAAAAGATAAGCTTTAAAAAGTCAAAATGATTCTTATATTCTTACATATTATGTCTGAAACCCAGTCAAAAGAGCAGTGTGAGGAAAGTAAGATGCTCAAAGCTCTACAAAAACTTTTCAAACTCAACTGGTTGCATGGACGAGAGAGAGAAAACATAAATGAGTGAAATAGTACAATTATAAAAACACCAGGATCTAGTGGGAATATGTCAAACTGGAGGCTTCATACTGAATCTGAAGATAGTATTCCATTTTTAAAAATAGTCAGTAAGTAAAAATAAGTATCTGCTTAAACGTGTCTCAAAAGGCTGTCAGGCTGTCGCTATTGCAGGAAGAAAAATATCGGAAGAAATTACAGATGTCACAGAGCTACAATATTTCTTACTCAGTACATAAGAACTCTTTCATTTGAAAATCAAGTGTGAATCTTTAAAAGGTTGAATGTAGATCGTTAGCTCCAGAAATCCAAATGCAGATGACAATAGAATACTACTCTATGGCTAAATGAAAAGAACAACTTAAAATAACATTTATGCTTACCATTTGGGGAAATAAAGAGAAATGAGATCACAATTATTTCCACAATAATTCCGAAAATATCATTGTAACTAATTACTGTTCATTATTAATTTCTATCCTTGACTTATTCTGTGTCCATTTGGGGAAAAAAGCATTTTATTAATTTTTCTTAAAACTAGTTTATATGCATAGATAACCAGCAGCATCTGGCTTTTCCACATTTAAAGACTGCTGCTCTGACCTTGATCTTTCCTATTCTCTTATAAATCGCAGAGACGTAGGCAGAGGAAAATGTGATTTTGGAATACCTAAAGACACACAAGGTGTTCCAGCACAGAGGAAGCAAGAATTCACTGAGATCTCTTACATGTATTTATCTAAAGATTTCTAGCTCTGTCGATATACAGAGACTCTGATCATAACTGCATCCATGTATGCAGTGTATTTTCAGTGCCAATTTGCTAATAAGCTACAATAAGCTAATATTTAATGTTCAACTTCACTTTAATATGCCAACAGAGCATTTCACCTGCTGTAAATAACTGGAAATCCTAAGACCTGATTTGCAACACGCAGCCTATCCCATAATAAACTGGTGTCTCAGGGAGATAACATCATAAAGGTAAATCTTCCCAAAAGAAATGAAATATAAATACAAAACTACTCTAAACCAAAATTTACTTCAGTTGAAGTTAGAACTGAGTATTTATTGTTTCCTTTCAAAATATCAGTATAACATATCCATCTTAAATGGAAACTTCCTTTGTTGTGTTTACATGACAAATAAATGTTGTTCTTGTGCCAGATAATCCTGTAGCATGAAGGGCTTGCATAACTTTCTGGAGTTTGCCATAGCCTATTGTTCTCTATAAGCTTCTCCAAATGAAGCATTTCTCAGTTCACACATCTAAAGCAATGAAGTACATAATGTAAATTATGCACAAGAGCATGTTGTTGGCAACCTCTGTTGCACATGTGCACCCACATATACACACAGAGACACACATACATTCACTCATACAATAAATGGATAGCAAAGAAACATTTCAAATTAATTGATGTCCAGTAAAAATAGTCAATGTCGGGAAGAATATGATACCCTTGACTTATCTTTCAACTCTTAAGATTTATATCTTGTAGGAAGTGTAGGTGATTCTCATTCACCTACTGTCCAGATACTTTTGTGGATCGACCTAGTATACTAGATAATTACATTCATTTTACCTTACTGTTCTACGTTCATACTTTCCAAAGATTAGAGTGCTGGCTTTCAAAAAGAGAATTAACGTATTCTTTTTTTATTTTGCTTTTTTATCTCTAAAAAGAAGTAGGAATAAATTTGTGTTTATGGTCAAAGACCAAGAAATAAAGTGTGGAAATATTCTATACCAATGACGAAGAGCTACAAACTGAAAGAGTGGGTTGGTGAGGGAGAGACACAACAATGTTCAGTATTGTTTAATACATAACCCATGGAGAGACAGCCATCCTGTATGCATAAGACTGCAGAAGACCAAAAGCTTTGCTTAGTTTAGCAGTACCTCAAGGGCAGTTAGAGACATTATTTCAAACCGGTATAATAAGAGGCCTCATGTGATCTCCTGGAAGCATCATCCCAGCCACCACATGTTAAAGAGGGGTCAATGCTACTGCTGGCGATTGGTCCCCAGGTCCCCTAACTCTGTACTTACTTCACTCTCAATGATAAGTTAGCCGTGAAAATGCAGTTGACATGGACTTGCTGATGAATTATTTCAGTGTTCTTTCATCTTTATTTATTAGTTGGTATTTGTGAACATTTTTTACATTTTAATTTTCTTTGAAGACGTATTTTATTTTCCTGACAGCATACATTCTGAATTGGGTGCTGAACTCACTAATATCTTTCTCTCTCTCACTCTTTCTCTAGGGATTGGGGGAAATCTAATATTTGTGCTTGGCTAGAGGCTGTCATTTTAGAAACAAAGACACATTTATTTTCCAACAGGAAGATAGAGGTAGCAGCTGCACAAATAGAAAATAAGATCCAACGAAAGGAAGGAGGAGAAAAACTACTCATCACAGAGGCTAGTACAGATGCTATGAATGAGCATCAAACGTATTTCAAATGATCCCCACAGTGGGCAGGAGAGGAATCAAAATAACAACATGGCTTTTGTTTCTAACAAAAGAAATTAATACCACCCTTTGGGACACAAGATGTTGCCTCACCTTTAGAGGGTGTATCTCTATGGGCAGACAGGGAAGAACTGAATGCAGACCATGACTCAGGTGGAACTCCCAGGTCCTGAGAGAAGGAATAAACAGTGGATGTAGCATGATCTTAAGACAATAAAAAGGAAAAGCAGATCAAACCTGTAAATAAATTATATGCCTTTTTTTCATGCTGTCCCAGGAAAGAATCTTTCAAACTGTTTGCAGAGTTGGATAATTATAACAGTGTGAGCTGGACAGACTGTACTAGAACCCAGGCTGAACCTATCAACCATCCAATTTTCTTCACTCCAATCTCCCAAACACTAGAGAGTCTAGAAACTGAAAGTCAGTGCTTAGATCATGCCAGATGTTGAGATTATGTGAAAGTTTTAAAATATCTCAAAACTTAAAGACTGAAAATGATCTCATAAAATAAATAACGGTAGAATTTAAAGGTAAACATTATATCATGAAAGTAGTTTATGTAACTCCTTTCTGTTAGAAAAAAAACTAATAGAATATTTGCAAGTAGTAATCCATACCAAGAAAAAGAGAATCAATTATTTTGAAGTATAAATGTTGCAAACATTGGGGGATGATAGAGAGGGGGACGAATCTCTTCATAGAACACTGCATATTCTTGATAATGGTTAGCAGATATTCCAAAACTAACAGTGCTGATTTCCGTTAGAAAAAGTAGGAAAATTAATCACTGAACTGGGAAACAAAGATCAAGGATTCCAAGTAGCAATGGGGTCAAATACATCATTTGTTGTGATTGCAGACTAGTGCAGTAGGGATACAAACAATATGGAGCTGAAATAATAAGGGAATTTTTATTTATCTAAAGACAGTTTGGGAATATAAGACAAAAGAGAAATTAGTAAGAGTTATAAAAATAAATGAGAAATTATGCTAGTATAACTAAGTTACAAAATTAGGTTAGGTGTGTTCTGAAATTTTTCTTCCTTTTTTACCTACTTTCTATAATGATAAAGCATAGAAGAAAACAAATATTGGTTTTGAGACTATCTCATAGAAGAGCCTAGAGTGTGCAAGGAACTGTTTTTGCTAGGAGAATGTTTTATTTATGAGAATAAATTAGGAAGCTAAATGAACAAACAAACAAACAAAAACAAACCATGAATTAAACCAAATGCAGTTTAAAAATTATTTTAAAATGGGTGTACATTTCGAGGATATCTCCAGAAATATGGTGCCATTATTCTAAGCATTAGGGCAGAAGTCGGATTTTGGTAGTGTTTAATGATTTTGTGGCCCAGGGCTCTGAAATTCTAAATTTTGCTCTGCCAGTCACCCCTGCTGCCTAGAGTTTCCTTGGGATACACATGAAAAGAATCAATACATTACAAATAAGAGCCAAAGCTAAGACCCTTCTTTAAACTCACCTTCAGTACAAAATGTGGTAAAGATGAATGACAGCAACCTATACAGCGAGTCTCATGACCAATCAAGTCTCTAACCTTTTGAAACTAAATTTTGGTCTTTTCTATACCACAGTGACCAGCACACTCAGGGAAGTGAAGATAAAGAGATAGAGAAAGAGAACAAAAAAAAAAAAAAACAGAGGAAGACGAGAAGACATAAGGAAAAACAACTCTTGGATGCCACTTATACTCCTGGATTCCTGGAAGAGAAGCAGTCAAATAAATATTACAAAGTATGGGATCAGTCCTTTAAAAAAAACACTGACCTGATCACCTATAGACTAGCTCTAGCCGCATCATGCTTCTGCCTCTGACTCAACAATTTTATATCCCTCTTTCTTTGGGAAGAATAAGGAGTAGATGATGAGAGAGCCAAGTAGAGCGATAGATGCTCATGTAGAACTTTGTCCATTTTCTCAATTATGTAGTTATCCTTCTTAAAATAAACACAGAATCAACAGATGTGCAGAATCAACAAATTACCCAACTGCATGCTCCCCTGGAAGTATCCTAAAGACTCAGCAACATGAAAATTTGACTCAATTCATACTCCCCACAACTTGTAGGCATCAATTGGAGAAAGTGTTTGACAGTGCATTCTCGCATGTGTGCTCTTAAGCACAAGTGTACACATTTGTATAAGTATTTTGTTGCAACAGAGGAGAATTTAAGTGGTTTGTTTCCATGAATACATGTGAAGGTCTTATAAAATCTAATATCTTGTGATCATTTTATTTACAAAAGGGGCTTACCTAATACGGAATCTAAGGGTTCAGAGGTTGTAAAATGACCTGTTAGAGTCATAAGAGGCCTGACGTCTCACTGATCTCTTCAACAAATATCTCTCCAATCTGTTGTAGGCATTAAGCATACAAGGTTGAGGAGAACAAGGAAGATATGACTTCTGAGATTTTAGTGATGGCAGTGTGGAAAATAAATAACTCATAAACAAGATTAAGTCATACGTTTTTGTGAAAATAAACCAAACAATACATAAGAGAGTGACTGGTTAAGAAACTTTATATATGCAAAAGATGGGCTATCTCACCAAGGAGGTGATGTTGGAGGCAACCTTGCAAATAACTAGGAACAACTATGCCCCTGGAACACCATGGAGAAGAACATTCCAGGCCCAGCCCTGGAGGGAGCACATGCTCATTCAAATAAGTCCTCTGTGTAGTTTGGACAGAAGAAAAATAAACAGGTTTAGACTCTATTTCTGAGACAGGGCTATCATGATTGCATAAAATATATGAAAACAGCTCACTCTGGCTTTGAAATAACTTTATGACATTTATGTCATAATGCCATTTGCAAGTATCCATCTTGCTAAAATTGATGAGATATAAAAAACCAAAAATGTAAATATGTATAGTATAGAATTAAAAATTTAGATAACTGTGGGAATGGCATCTGTGGTTTAAAAACAGTTGTCATGTAAGCCACCAAGAAATCTTTATTTACTGACATAAACCTAAATTAGACTGAAATGAAAAATTCCAATATATGCCTTTCCACTAGCTAGCCAAATTATTATAAAAAGTGAAGTATTGCATGTATACTTTAATGTTTCATATTATATGAATATAATCTCTATGATTAAATATGTTGTCATTATGTGTGTGTATATATACATACATATATACATATATATACATATACATACATACATATATATGTACACACACACATATACACCCTGTTGGATAAGGATGGGAAGTTTTAAGAGCTGCATAAGAGAATTATTTATTTGCTGGTCAGTTTTTCCCCTTTAAAAAGGATTCATACAATCATACAATCAAAACAACTTCTCTCTCCAATATGTTCTACAGACAAAGACCCAAATAGTTCCTTATTGTCTAGTAAATGGGTCAAGTATATTAGGAAGAAAATGTTTCATTTTAGTTGCTTCTAGAATGGACCAATTTGTGAATGAATAAATCATGTGAGATTAGGGAGAGGTAGCAACCTTGAAATGATTTTTTTATGGGATTTATTTTGCTTAATTGGGCGCGAAATTCATGTTTTCCAGAATTTTGGACACTTTTGTCTCCCAAATAGTTTCTTCTGCGCAAACTAAATACTACTATTTACCTTTAGACACATATGCTTTGTCTAGTGTCATTTAACAAGGTAGTAAAAGGTGTAAATTTTCTTGCTTAAACAAGCCGTATCTTGCTTGCCTTCAAGTCTGATCCCTCCGTAGAGATTGTTCTCTTTACTTCCTCCATCCTCTTTTTTCTGTCTTACCCAGTTTAACCTCTATGTCTCACTTATTGAGTACTTCCTCTAGAAGAAGTTTTATAACCTCACATACTGGATAAGATACCTTGTCTATCTACTCTACAGTGTCTTTTTACCTCTAAAATTGTATCTATCACACATTTTTTTTTGTAATTACTTAACCATCTGTATCTTCATCTAGTCTACAATTTCTATGTGGATACGAACTCCAACTTTCTGTCCATTTCTGTATTCCCAGCAAGAACCACAATGCTCAGCAGGTAGCAGGTGCCCAAATATTTGATAAATAAATCTGCTTCAATAAAGCAATGAATGAAAGCATCCAGTTCTGTAAGGTCTTTTATATTACTATTATTTGGGGGGTGATATTGTTTCTCTACATAATTTACTACACTTTTCTTGTTATTTTAACATTTTAAAGTCTCCCTAAGAATAGCAACCAAACAGGTCTGATACTGCTTGTTAACATGTGCTCCATCTAGGCTTAGGTGACTACACCAATTTGACAGCTGATACATTCATTATACAACACCAAAGTGGCCAAGAGTTGGTCCTAACCAATAACAAAACACAACTCTTTTTCTTCCATTTCCAATATTACTTTAATGTTTAGCAGTGTAAACAAAGTTTTGTTAACTATTAAATTTATAATAATTTTAGCAGTTTTTAGTCTATGATAAGATGTGATGCTAAAAATATCAATCCAAGTAATAATGCTATATTGTGTTAAGATGTTCTAAATATTTGACCTAACCTCAATTATTTGTTTCAATTTTAATAAATACTTAGTGTGAACTTGTTATGTACTAGTTAGTGAGCAATATTCTAAAGATTAAAAAATAGCAAACAACACAGATGTGGCTCTGGCCTTGTGAATGTTATAGTTTAGGGTACTTTATGGAGAAAGGTGTGTGTATAAATGTGGTGTCAAAGGGGGACACTAGCAGCAAGTGGGAAATGATGGAGTATTTTCTGATAATCTAACCTATTTTGTTTCTGCCAACATGTCATCAAATTATCTTTTGCTTTCAAAACTTTGTTTTAATTGTATCATAAATAAACAAGCTAAAATGCCTGTCAAAGACAATAAGCTGCCTTAGTCAATACCTCAGGTCAGGCCAAGTTCTATTTAGGCAGGAGCTACATTTTGAAACAGCTTTGGAAGGGTTGACTTCATTAACATTTAGAGCTCACAAATCTATAATCAATTTATGTATTGTTACTCATAGTGTATTAGAAAAGACTTGGGTAAAATATTTGTACTCAAACCATTTGTACCATCTTTTAGTACGATTCTGCCCACAAATTATCCTGAAAATTGTACTTCAGCTTGAGGTTGACAGGAATCCTAATTATGAAGTAGTAGCAAAAAAAGTAATAGAGACCCTCACTACTAGGTTTTTGAGGCTCCAAACTGACTAGCATATCTCCCCCATCCCACAATAGGATTTGTACAACCTATCAAAAAATTCTCTCTCTTTACCCTAAGCACAAAGGATAGATGAACTATGCTCCAATTCAGTACACTTTATCATCAAGAACGTTTGCAAGATCCTTCTCTTGTTTTTATTTTTCTTCTTTACTAATCTCTCATCTCGGTTATATGATTCAGAGATGTCCTGAAAGAATATCTAAGTAAAACATTTAATAGGATTTTATGTGTACATTTTGCTAATTTACATAAGCAAGACTGTGTTTATAGATCTCATAGCTTCCTATTTTTTCACCTGTGAAAGATCTAACCATGTTGCTGAAATTTTTGCTAATAACTACTACATAATATTCTGTACATTCTCTCTATGTACATCCTCCATATATCATGTATTTCTTGTTTGCATTGTGCTCCTCACTCTCACAAACTACACTGGGATCAATATCCTTGTGCATGTCATGTCTCCTCATGGACTTGGGCATTAGTTTGCCCAGGAGTGAAATGTTCTCACGAAGAATACATGAATATTGAAGTTACTAAGAGCTTCCAGATTGCTTTCTGGAATCACTGTGCAAATTTCCACTCCTATCAGCAGCACGTGCCAGTTATTTCTCCACTTTTGTGTTAACATTTGATATCATCTAATTAGTAATATTGGGTTTATAAAAATGTATCTCATGGTCACATCATGTTGGAATTAAATTAACAAAGAATGAACAAAACCTTTAAAGAGAACATTTTCAAGCTTATAAAGGATACTAAAATGAAGGATGGGCCAAGAAGCTCATGCCTATAATCCCAATACTTTGGGAAGTCAAGGCAGGAGGATCACTGGAGCCCAGGAATTTGAGGTCAGCTTGGGCAACATGGCAAGACCCCATCTCTACAAAAAATACAAAAATTAGACTGGCATGGGGGCAGGTGCCTGCAGTCCCAGCTACTTGGGAGGCTGAGGTGGGAGCATCACCTGAGCCCGGGAGGGCAAGGTTGCAGCAAGCCATGATTGTGCCACTGCACTCCAGTCTGAGTGACAAAATAAGACCCTATCTCAAAAGAAAAAAAAAATTTAAATGATCCAAAGAATGGGGAAATATACCATATCCATATGTGGGATAAATTAAATTAACATTGTAAATACAGCAAATATTAATAACTTTATTATCATATTGTATATTAATTTGATATTAAGTAATTCATGAATGTACTAATTATATAATTTAAATGAAAAAATTATCCATATTTTTCTGAGAAATAAAAAATGTGTCCTAAAATTAATATGGAAGAGTTAAGGGTCTGAAAAAAAAAATTTGGTTTCAGAAAGAACAAAAGAAGGGATGAGTCATGGCATTCAGATAAAAATAAGATGTTATTGGCTAATAGTCCTATAATCATAGCAGATAAGAATATATGACCAAGGCAATCTTGTAAAACAAAGAAGAAAAATGACTGATTGTAACGCATAGTGTCAAGAAAACTCTTTAATTATACAGGGAACAATAGAACTGAGTCTCATTTTATATTATTTGCAAAAGCACACTTCAGGAGGATTGATCGCCTGAATGAGAAAGGAAAACAAATAAAAGAAAATATTTGACAACATCTGTGAGACTAGCACTGGAGAAAGGGCTTCTTAATAGAAATCATATGTTAAAAATTTAATGGATTTGATTACATTAAAATCAATGATTTCTGTTAAAACTAAAGGTACAGTGTTAATGTAGAAAATGGAATAAAAAAGATATTTACACATCTAAAACTAAAAAAGGTTTAATATCAATGAACATTAGATACCATCATATGAAATTGTACATTTTTTCAGACAAGACTAGAAATCACATATGGTTTGACCTAACCCAAGAAACTCTTTCACAGCATAAGTAAAGCAGGGAAACAATAGGGAAATGATAAAAAGGAGGAAGTAGGGCAGAAAAGAAAAACCTCAAATGAGTAACAAGTATAAACCAGTACTTAAGATCATTAAATTCACTAGCACTGAGAACAAAATACAAACAATAGTATACTAGCATGCAAATTTCAACATATAAATCAATCAGTCATTTAATCATGCATTAACCTTAAAACTGTGAATAAGAAAATAATCTTCTACATGGATATACAGGAATTGTAAACAGACACTCAACTAGGTTCAAGGCAATACTTTTCATCAAAGGCACATAACCGGCATGTGTACATATGTTTTCAAGTCACAACAATGGTGACAGTAAATTGTGAATAGAGGGTGAGTACCATGGAGAACGTAATTATTGATTAGAAGAAGGAACCAAGGAGCTCAAGTCCTAGCTCTTCCCCTTGCAGGACTTGAACAAAGTTACTAAATCTGCTAGTCTAAATCTCACTGGCCTCCTCTATAAATCTACAACAATTACGGTACATACCTCACAGTGTTGTTGTGAGAATTAAATGATAGAACATACAAACAGGGCTTCACCAAAAGCCTGGTATATAATGTAGGCTTTGTAAATGTTACCTGTAGTAGCAGGTTTGATGTCTTTGAGAATGTATTTTTTGTTAAAATTTCCAATATTTTTATTTCTAATTGCAAGGGTTTTTAGATTAGATTATACATTTGATATTACTATATTCTAGAGGAAAATTCTAGTCAGAATAGGTTAGCATACATCCATATAAAATTCGGCCGGGCGCGGTGGCTCAAGCCTGTAATCCCAGCACTTTGGGAGGCCGAGATGGGTGGATCACGAGGTCAGGAGATCAAGACCATCCTGGCTAACACGGTGAAACCCCATCTCTACTAAAAAATACAAAAAACTAGCCGGGCGAGGTGGCGGGCGCCTGTAGTCCCAGCTACTCGGGAGGCTGAGGCAGGAGAATGGCGTGAACCCGGGAGGCGGAGCTTGCAGTGAGCTGAGATCCGGCCACTGCACTCCAGCCTGGGCGACAGAGCAAGACTCCTCTCAAAAAAAAAAAAAAAAAAAAAAAAATGCACACAACATTTGTCTTCAACTAGATATGTATCTAAGTTTACCATAAGTATCATTGTCAAAGTAAGATACATTTCAAATTATTTATCATAAATATTCCTTTGTATGCTCCCGGAGGCTAAAAGGGGGACCTGGCAGAAGCAAAATGTCAGCCATTAAATGTAAATCAATATTCCTGGAACTCTGAATTTAAAATCTGACAGAAAGCGAGCTTCAAGTGTTAGATATGAAGAAAGGAAGTGAGGTAATCAAGATAAAGGAAAAAAGAAAAAATGCATGTAAACCATAAACAGAAAGACAAATAGCTTAAAGCACTGGTTATCTTCATACTCTCACATAAATTAGTTCATCTGTTTCCAAGATATTCTGCTATCCCAAGAATAAAAACAGGACACCATTAATAATTGTTATTCTGGATCAGACATGCATACATTATCTCATTTGGTCCTCAGAATACGGTATGTAATAAAGTACATATTTTTCATCTCTACTAATAGATAAGGTGAAGCACAGAGTACGACATACATAAAAAGTGATGTTCCATGAGTTGAGCCCAATAGGTGTGACTCCAAAGTCTATGATGCAGTCTCCATGCCTCTCCAGAAAAAGACAGAACTTAAAGGGGAAGCAGGTCAGCCTTCAATGTTCATTCTTGAGGCTACTAAGATGTTGATTCACAAAGGACTATTGTTCCATTCATAAGAACATTACTAAACAACTTCCTAGAGGTGCTATCTTGGACACTTTGAGGGGAATACATTACTCACCAAGGGAGACAAAACTAATAAGAGTAGAAACAAAATCAGTGACCCCTATAATGTTTACTCCCAGTGCAGACAACTTTTGATAATTGTATCTGTTTAAGGAAAAATCTTGTTTTGCTAGTAAAAATATTCTTCTAATAAAATATCTAAAATATATGCAGAATGTTAAGGTTTTAAGTGAACCTTTTGAAATATAATTTGAGACATTAATTTTAATTAGTTGGATACATATTTTAATAGTTCATACTGGTTAATATCCAGTCAAGCAGTATTTCCAACTGGGCCAGAATCTGAAATTATTTAACTTCTGTTAATACTAGTTAAGACATTTGTTTTTGTTCATTCAAATATACCAAATTGGATACTGAGACTTGTTAGCTGTGCTTGCAAAAAGCTATGTGTGTAGAGGCACACTGTTATTTGCCCGTAAACATAGTCTCCCCTTAGCTTTACTTTGCTATATGATCTGTAAAAAAAAAGAGGCAAACCATCATTCTCAGCAAACTAACACAGGAACAGAAAACCAAACACCACATGTTCTCACTCAGAAGTGGGAGTTAAACAGTGAGAACACGTGGACACAGGGAGGGGAGTATCACACACCGGGGCCTGTCAGGGGGTCGGGGGCTAGGGGAGGGATAACATTAGGAGAAATACCTAATGTAGATGACAGGTTGATGGGTGCAGAAAACCACCATGGCACGTGTATACCTATGTAACAAACCTGAACCTTCTGCACATGTACCCCAGAGCTTAAAGTATATATATAAGTACATATATATATATATATAAAGTATATATATAAGTACATATATATGAGCTTAAAGTATATATATAAGTACATATATATATAAGTACATATATATATAAGTACATATATATATACTTTAAGCTCTGGGGTACATGTGCAGAATGTGTGTGTATATATATATGGAAAGAAGCAAAACTAATAGGTTTGCTTGTGTGGGTGTATGAGTCTAATCTGGCAAACTCTACCTGGACAGCAAGGTTTACACAACTTCTTACCATTTTTAGAAGCCATTTTTGCCCAGGGGCAAAGCTATAGTTTTAGCTTGATCTCTCCCTGGGCCTGGGGGTGTAGGAAGCAGGATAGAAGAGGATTGGGGAATTTGGGTTAAGTTTTCCCAGAGAATATGAAGCTACAAACAGATTCAAACTCTCCTAACCAACACCAGATTGTTGGGGCCATCAGAACATTAGGTAAGAAATATAGACCCAAATGAAATATTATCTGGCCAATTTATTTCTTCATTAAACATGGGATGTACTTATGTGTGGAATAAACTTTCTAGAATATAGTAATAATAAATTGGATTGCTAAGAGATTCCTTAATTTTCAACCAACCTGGAATTGTTTCTTCTATCTAAACCATCAACTGGATGTAGTTTTTGTGGTCACGGTTAATAAGGACTAGCTTATTTGTTTCTATAACATCAGTGCCCATATCTCCCACTGCACATGAATTTCTATATCTGTCACCCACCACCAGGTAATTTGACAATTCAGTGTTAGAAATACAAAGGTGAACAAGATAGTTGTAGTTCCTGCCTTCCTGTAGAATATATTGTAGTGGGTAATACCTGTAAGTAACAAAAATGAAAAAGGAGACAACAAAATAAAATAACATAAAAGTATCATGTATAATAATATAATAAGAAAAGCAAGAGGAGAACTCATTTAGATATGGTGATAAGGAAAGATCTTTCAGTAGAGCTAACATTTTTCATGCTGAGAACTAAAGGCTGAGAAGGAAATAATCATTTCAAGAACCTGAGAATGACCATTTCAGGCAGAAAGCAACATATGCCATAGCCCTGTGGTATGGTAGATTTCACTAGGCTGTAGGAACTAAAAGAACACCCAGGTGGCAGAAGAATGGTGAGGGACAGGAGGAATGGATCCAAATAAACTTGCAGAGATGGGTAGGACCAGACCATGGAGGTCTTTGCAGGCGATATTTGGAGATTTCATTCTAAATGCAATAAGAAGTAATTGGCATAATTTAAATGGGAAGAAAATACTATTCTGATTTGAGGATTAAGAGAATCACTAACTGAGCTGTTGAATGCAGATTGTTAAGAGAACACTTAAGAGGTTATTTGACAATTCAGGTGAGCGATGAGGGTAACCAAGACTCGTGTGCCTTATGTTCCTTGGGAACTTAGAAAGTGATAATAGGAAAAATGAATGAATTGCAGTGCTATCTAATGGACAAGTCTAATTTAACAATCAAGTTTCTAGGACCAGGTGCTTTGAAAGATGCAATTCAACAGTAGGAAGCAAAAGTTGAGGCTAAACTCTTTATTGGTTTAGTGGAAGCCTAAATATTTGAGAGAACGAGATCTAAATGATTTAATAAAAATCAATAATTAATAAGCTTTGCATAAGTATAGATAATTACTACTTATTACTGTGGAATTCTTCCTGTCAGAGTAATTATTTGAGTTTGCTACTAATGATTAACATCTTATTTGTAAGACATATTAAATACTATACAGATTCATTGGCCTGGGCGCGGTGGCTCACACCTGCAATCCCAGCACTTTGGGAGGCCGAGGCGGGTGGATCACGAGGTCAGGAGTTCAAGGCCAGCCTGGCCATCTCTACTAAAAATACAAATAATTAGCTAGGTGTGGTGTCGTGCTCCTGTAATCCCAGCTACTCCAGAGGCTGAGGCAGGAGAATCACTTAAACCCGGTAGACAGAGGCTGCAGTAAGCCAACATAGTGCCACTGCACTTCAGCCTGGGCGATAGAGAAAGACTCCGTCTGGGGAAAAAAAAAAAAAAGATTTATTACTGTGTCTGAACCTATTCTGACTGCACAGGACCAATTAACATACAGTGAAAGACCTAAATGGAACTCAGCAAGGCCTTTTTTTCTATAGTATCTCATTTAATTATCACACAAGGACTGTGAAGTATATATAATCATATTCATTTTAAAGACAAGGAAATAGATATTCAAAAGCCTCAAGTAAGTTGTCTCATGAATGATGGAGTATGAATTATATTCCAAGTTTGCCTGAATAGAAAGACTACCTTATTCCCACCACATACTGACTCTTCATTGCAGTATGGTACAAATTGGGAGGCACGTCTGAGAATAAATTAAGCTTCTAAACTTGTGTGGTGTAGATTTACTTGAATCCTTGCATAATTTGCCAATTTATATAAATGAGTCTATTAAATTCCTAAGGCTTCATTACCATCCAATCTAGTCAGCCTTATCTCTATCTAAGGCAGATGATGACACATAAATAGCCACAAAATTCACTCAGAGTCAATGAACTAAGTTATCATATTTCACACTTAATGAAACACAGCATATTAGAATACTTGAATAAGTTTCATGTCCATAAAATGCATCTTCTTTAAGGAACATCTTGAAATGTTAAATAAATTCTCATTAAATAACTGTAAATAAGAAGGGAGAGTCATTGTCAATAAATGTATATATTTTCCTGGAATTCAGAATCTTTTTAAATCTTCTTTAAAGCCCTCCATTCTAAAAAATTAATACGGTCTCAATTCTTCTAGGACACATAGGTATTTCATTTTCAATCTTTATAGTATGGCAGAAAACAAGCAAGTATGCAGCAAGTATATAAAATCTATCAAATCACTTTCCTAGAAGTGATCAATTTCCTCGTTATTTTTATATGATTAGTTTGGCCTACTTGATAATTAATTTCATATTCTACCATATCTGTCCTTCATTATGTACTTCAAAAATAATTGAAATTATCAGATGTTACAGTTTCTGTTCAACTTTCAGAGTTCCTGAAAAAAGAAACATTTATAAGTAAAAAAGTTTAAGCTCTAAGTCTGCAAGAAGGTTTGGTGGAGTGAACTTTAGAAGAAATTTATGTTTATATTTAAGTATGTTTTAATTCACCAAAATGAAACAAAAACTTCATCTTTAATAAATAAAATATCAATAACAATACACATATTAATACCATATTACTTATTTGCATTCTCTGCATCTGCACCTAATCAACCAATGCCAAAAATAATAAAACTTTCCTAATGGAACCCACCTTCAAAATATCTCTCCAGATCACTAATGAACATTTACATTGAGAAAATTCTACCATGCCTACTCGTGAGTTTAATTTTCCAACTCTTGAAGATAATAATTTCATAACTTTTCTCCAAAAACCTTCTGACACATCCAGCTGATGATCATTCCCCAAAAGAAGAAAAACAATTGTAATCAGATGAGGGCCAACTCTTCTCAGCAACAAAACCACACACCTGGATAATGGGTATTGTGGAGCTTATTTCCAGTTTCTATCTCTTTGCTTACTAGAAATGTTAAAGATCTTGTTAACACTTCAACAAGACAGGCATTGGAAATATATGTACAAGAGATTTTTAAAATTGATTTTCCACCAAATATTCAACAGTTTTGCAATTTGATGACTCCAAATTGGTTCTCCATGATTCTAAGATTATCCAAAAGATGCAATTATCAATGCTAAAAATAACAAGACTTTCTGCAAACTTAATTTAACATACTTTGCTCAATATGGCTGAGTCCAGATGATGAGGCATTTAAGAAATATGGTTATATATAACCTAGTTACCTCCTGTGATAACCTGCCTGAGCATAATGAATCATTTATTCTGGTACCCTTACGGTAGCAATTTGATGACAATGGAAATCTTTAATCTATTGCTCCTACCAGTTTTTCACTATCTCTTTCCACCATTCAAGCCCTCAGTTCCCATTTTACCAAAGAAATTTTAAGGTAAGCATTATAACTCTTCATTGCAAAAAGTTTAACTTATTTGCCCCTTCTTTCCTCCTGTTCCACTTTCTTGGCAATATTTCATCAATAACAAACTGTTTGCATTCTCTACACCTACACCCAATCAAACAAGCCCAAAATAACAGAACCTTGCCAATGGCACCTGTTTTCAAAATGTCTCTCCAAATCACGGATGAACATCTATATTGAGAAAATTGTACCATGCCTTCTAGTAAGTTTAACTTTCCATCCCTTGAAGATGATAATTTCATAACTTTTCTCCAAAAACCTTCCAACACGTGCAGCTGATGATCATTCTTCTTAAGACGAAAAATAACTGCAATCAGATGAGACCCAAGTGTTCCTCCCACCAACAAAACCATCCAGCTGGATGCATCTTTACCCACATTAGTTTTCGTCTTGTTACAGTTAATAAGAATCCCAAATCCTTCCCAAGTCACCGTCTTCACTTGAAATCTAGATCTCATCCTCTTTCTTACTTTCTGTCTTCTGAATCAAGCCCATTGATATTCAAACATGTCTTCATATTGTCTATTAAAAAAACAAAAAAGAAAAACACCCTTTTTTTCTATGTTCTCTCCAATTACTGTCCTATTTGTCTGTTGTGTGGTAAATTGAAAATTTTTATCACCATTTAAAAATTTGCAATCTCTAAATTCTGGTGCTGTGGAACAATACTTCTATTGCTATTTGATTCTAATCTACACTGTACTTTTAGAGAGTCATAATTCACTTTCACATATTAAAGGCTCTATAAAGTCTTGCAGCTAAGAAATTTGTTTAATTTTGTTTTACCCAGCACTTTCTTTTTCAATTAATTTGAGCATTTACAGCTTTTCCCATTAAAATCTACAGAGCAGAGAAAATATTCTGGAAAGTACTTATCTAAGTGTTTTTGCAGTGTGTGTGTGTAGAAATTTTAGCTTAAAATGTAGCTTAAAATGATGCTCGAATTGGTTAAAAATGCTATGTGGAAAAAAGAGATTAAAATCTTACAAATGTTAACATTTAGCTTAATTTTTACTTCTTTGTTCACAAGAGGATTTTTTAACCATTTCAACAAGCATTATTTTAAACTACAATTATTGTAGACACTGTAGGATAATTCAAATGCTGACGGCAGGGAAGAATAGTAGCACCAAGGAAATGCAGTGGTAGTTCCAGATCCAACATTCATTACAATTTCTCTCCTTTAATATAACTTTCTTAGAGTACATAGTCTTTCAAGTCCATTTTAATTTCTAATCTATGCCTGTGCCCATAATCATTTTTACAATGCTCTAGAATGAAAACATTTTGAGGAAAGATATTATCAAGAAGATGGGAAGGTTATACGTTAATCTTTAGGAATTTAGTGGTAAACTTTCATAATCTTACCAACAAGTACACATTGAGTCTCTTTTTAAAATGTCTTCTAACTCCTCGTGTGTTAGGTGGTGTAATAAAGGTAAAGAGAAGAGTTGTAACTGACCACAAGAAATTTTACATCTAATATTGGAGATCAGACCATTTAAAGAAAATTTCAGAAAACATAAAGCCAGGCACAATTCTCATTCTTGAGTTAAAAATGTAAAAGACCAAGTTTCTGGAAGTCTGGAGATCATAATGCAACAGAAAGCATAATGATGTTCAAAAAGCAATAGAAGGATGCCAATGCATATATATTTAAAATGGGAAGAATATGGATGCATGAACTTTGCACATACATGTAACGTGGGCTTTGGCCAATATCTAAGTTTCGTTATTTTAAAATATATTTTCTCTCTTCCAGGACTCCTGCAAAGCTTGCACTTAGTTGTTTTTCCTTTTAACAACACACAGCTAAATTACATTACTTAGATATTAAGGAAAGCAGTATCTCAAATATAGCCAATTGGGAGAATTTTCCCTTAAGAGTGACTGAAAATAAGAAGCATATTCTCTTTTTCATTTTGCTATATGTACTGCTTTAATGGATGTAACTGTAGTTCATTCATTTCACTGATAATGACACTCAATTGTGTGACTATATCACAATCAATGTATCCATTCTACTATATAGACGACCATTCTGTATTCTCCAGTTTTTACTCCTATAAACAATTTTCCTAGGATCACATCTCAGTTATACACTTAGAAATATAATTGTTTGGTAGTAGGTATGTTTATCTTTGTTATTATTAGAATGACAAATAGTTTTTTATATAAAAAGGCAAATTACATTCCAGCAATAGTATACAAAAGTTTCCATTGCTCTACTCTCTTACCATCAGTTGGGACTGTGAGCCAAACTGGTGGATATAAAATGTGATTTTACTGTGACTTTAATTTGAATTTTCATGATTATCATGGTTAAACACTTCTGTATGTTCATTTGAATTCATTTGTTTCTATATGTTCATTTGTTGGTTATGTCCCCACCCAAAAATCTCATCTTGAATTCAGTATCTCTCCCACCTGTCAAGGGAGAGACCAGGTGAAGGTAATTCAATCATAGGGGTGGTTTCCTCCATTCTGTTCTCGTGATAGTGAGTGAGTTCTCACAAGATCTGGTGGTTTTTAAAGTGCTTGGTAGTTCCTCCTGAATTCAGTCTCCTTCCTGCTGCCTTGAAGTGTCTTGCTTCCCCTATGCCTTCTGCCATAACTGTAAGTTTCCCAAGGCCGCCTCAGCCATGCAAAACTGTGACAATTAAGCGTCTTTCCTTTATAAATTATCCAGTCTTGGGCAGTTCTTTATAGCAGTGTGAAAATGGACTTACAAACTATTTTTTTGTGAATAACTTTCTATTTTTCCATTTTTATTGGATTATCTTTTTCTTATTGATTTTTAAAAATACTTTATTCTAGAAAACAAACCCTTTAGCTTATATATGTTCCAAATATATTCTGCTGATTTGAACCTCATTGCCTTCTTCTCTGAAGATCTTTTGACCATAAAAAGTTTTTAATTTTAAAGTAATCTTCTTATGTCCTGCTAAATAAATAATTCACTATTCTGAGGGCAAAATGATGTTAATTCATACTAACTTATATGTTTTAAAAACTCTTTTCCTTTTAGTCTTCAATCTACCTGATGGTATGATATAGGAGTCCAATTTTTCCTATATATATTCCTATATATTTTCTCCTATATATTTCTAATTATTGCAACATGATTTATTGAACTCTTTTTACTCACTAGTTTTCAATACAATACATTTCATTTTGTTTTCTAAGACAAAACGAGAACCTTTCTATGTATACTTTACCAATCTTTTTTTAAAGAGTGATCTATCCCAGAAACTTTTCATGTAAGTTTATTAAAACCAGCTTTATTGTGTTAAATGCTAATAGACGTTTCTTAAATGTCTATGCCACATAGTGAATGAAATTGCCATAATTCAAGTAATCGTCTATCGATACATAAATGATTTTTTTATTCTTTGCTATTAATTATGTTGCTACAGCAAACATTCTAACATACTTATTTTTATACCTTTTGATTTTGTTTCTATAGGAGGCATTGTAAGAAGTGAAAATCTTTGATAAAAGGAGTGCTTATTTGTAATGTCAATATATTTTTGAATCCTCTCAGATCCACTAGCAATGAGTTTTCATACCTGATATGGTTTGGCTCTGTGTTCCCATCCAAATCTCATCTTGAATTGTACTCACATAAATAATTCCCACGTGTTGTGGGAGGGAAACTGTGGGAGATAACTGAATCATGGGGGTGGTTTCAGTACCCCCATACTGTTCTTGTAGGGAATGAGCCTGAGAGCTGATGGTTTTGTAAGGGGTTTCTGCTTTCACTTCTCCCTCATTCTGTCTTGCCACTGCCATGTAAGAACTGCTTTTCACCTTCTGCCGTGATTGTGAGGCCTACCCAGCCACATGGAATTGTGAGTCCATTAAATCTATTTTTCTTTCCAGTTGTGAACAGTTAATACTGAGTGTCATCTTGATTAGATTGAAGGTTACAAAGTATGGATCCTGGGTGTGTCTGTGAAGGTGTTGCCGAAGGACATTAACATTTGAGTCAGTGCCCTGGGAAAGGCAGACCGTCCTTAATCTGGGTGAGCACAAGCTAATCTGCTGCCAGCACAGCTAGAATCTAAGCAGGCAGAAAAATGTGAAAAGACAGTCTAGCCTAGTCTCCCAGCCTACATCTTTCTCCCATGCTGGATGCTTCTCAAACATAGGACTCCATGTTCTTTAGTTATGGGACCTGGACTGGCTCTCCTTGTACTTCAGCCTGCAGATGGTCTATTGTGAGATCATGTGATCATGTGAATTAATACTTAATAAACTCCCCTTCATGTGTATATATCTCTTCCATTAGTTCTATCCCTCTAGAGAACCCTGACTAACACACCAGTCTCAGGGATGTCTTTTTTTTTTTTTTT
>NW_012101295.1:500071-503070 GCF_000951045.1 Mandrillus leucophaeus
TGAGTCCCCACTGGGGCACTGCCTAGTAGAGCTGTGAGAAGAGGACCACCATCCTCCAGACCCCAGAATAGCAGATATACCAACAACTTGCACAGTGTGCTGGAAAAGCTGCACACATTCAATGCCAGCCTGTGAAAGCTGCTTGGAAGGAGGCTGCATCCTGCAAAGCCACAGGGGTGAAGCTGTCTGAACCATGGGAACCCCCATCTTGTTTCAGCGTAACTTGAATGTGTGACATGGAGTCAAAGGAGATCATTTTGGAGCTTTAAGATTTGACTGCCCCACTGGATTTCAGACTTGTATGGGATCTGTAGCCCCTTTGTTTTGGCTAATTTCTCTCATTTGGAATGGCTGTATTTACCCAATGCCTGTACCCCCATTGTATCTAGGAAGTAACTAAGCTGCTTTCAATTTTACAGGCTCATAGGCAGAGGGACTTGCCTTCTCTCTTATAAGACTTTGGACTGTGGATTTTGAGTTAAGACTTTGGGAGACTGTTGGGAAGGCATGATTGGTTTTGAAATGTGAGGACCTGAGATTTGGCAGGGGCCGGGGGCAGAATGATATGGTTTGGCTCTGTGTCCCCACCCCTCATCTTCAATTGTACTCCCATAATGCCCACATGTTGTGGAAGGGACCTGGTGGGAGATAATTGAATCATGCAGGCAGTTTCCTCCACACTGTTCTCATGATAGGGTGAATAATTCTTATGAGATCTGATGGTTTTAGAAGGAGTTTCTGCTTTCGCTTCTCCCTCATTCTGTCTTGACACCACCATGATTGTGAGGCCTCCCCAGCCACATGAAACTGTGAGTTCATTAAATCTATTTTTTCTTCCCATTCTTGGGTATGTCTTTATTAACAGGGTGAAAATGGTCTAGTACAATGCCTTTTCCCCACATCCTTGACAACATTATGAATTATCATAATGACTTTAGTCATTGCTATTTCAACAGATGAGAAATTACACTGCCATGTTGTTTCAACTTCTTTGATTTTAATGATGTTAAGATCTTTCAGCATCTTATGTTTCTGACAGATTGAGTTCTGTATTTTTATCTATTTTTTCATTTTTCAAACCTATTCATCTTTTGTCTTTACCCTTTATCTCGTTACTCAGCTATACAGCATCTCTTCACCATTTAACATTTTACATGTGTAGACATATTTATTATTTGTCTCACAACTAGAATAAAAGTTCTCTGAGAGCAGGGACTTTGTTTTCCTCATAGCTTTATTTTTATGTCCTAAACTAGAGATTGTCAAATAGCAGCTTATGGGTCAAATGTAGCCTGGTGCCTGTTTCTGTCAATAAATTTCTTTGGAATGCAGCCACATCCATCGCTTGTTGTACTGTTTATGGCTGTTTCACATTAAAATGCAGAATTGAGTAGTTACAACAGAAACCTTATAGCTTGCACAATTGAAAATATTTACTATCTGGTCCTTAGAGGGAAAAAAAAAAGTTCGCCAAACTCTGGTCTAGAAAAATGTCATACTATTTGTGGAATGAATAAATGAAGGAGAAAGAATGGTAAATAGACTTGTAGATATTTTTTATGATTTAAGGATATTGAGGATTTGTGTCATGTACATCATAACTGATTTTCTTAGATTTCTGTTTGACTTTCAAGAGCTTTAAATTTTAATGTGGTCATATGTGTCAGTATTTTATAAAGTAATTTTGAGATGTAGTAAGCTAATAAAGCCCCACTTAACACCCCCAACACCAGCACCCTCCTTCCTCACACAAATTCAGTTGAAATGTTTTTCGTGGGCTAATATAGAATCGTTGACTCAATGCATCAATGCATATTCTTTAGGTGCTGAAAGAAAGGCATCTTCTTGAACAGAAGGGTATTTTTCAAAATTCATTTATTAAATAAATTGAGCTCATTATATAATGTAGGTCCTCCATATTATAATGACTCGATCTGCCAAACTGGTATATTTGACCCACATATATTATATTTCTATGAATTTTTATTGTATTCCTCTTTATCATAATACATGTCTAAGTTAGAAAAATAAGAAATTACTGTCAAGCAGGGGTAAAATCTCATCATAATTTCTCTTGGTTTATTTTCAAGTAGCTTTCATCTTCTGATAACAATCAGGAGATAATTAACTTTAAAAATCTTATAACTTTTCTCTTTACTACAGATTTACAGCCAGTCTTTTCATTTACCTTCACTCAAAATATTTGTAACCATTTATTCATGTTTCTTGGTGAAGTAAAACTTCGCAAATCACATATCCTGCTATTGTAAGTATATCAATATCTTAACAACCTGGGTTAACTCTGCTTGGAATGTCATGTAAAGGAACAAATTAGTTAGAAATCTGTTAAGTGCTACCCTCATCACATGGTTAGAAAGAGGATTAAATGAGATTATGCTTGAGAAAGTATTTTATAAACTCTCCCGGGCAATTCAAATTATGTTCTCATAATCATTGTCATTGTGTCACATCTACTTGCTACACTGAGTATGTGAGAGAGAGAGAGTGACTGTGTATTTTTGTGTGTGTGTGTGTGTGTGTGTGTGTGTACGGATTCTCTTTTCTGCATCTATTGAGATAATCATGTGGTTTTTGTCTTTGGTTCTGTTTATATGATGGATTGCATTTATTGATTTGTGTATGTTGAGGCAGCCTTGCATCCCAGGGATGAAGCCAACTTGATTGTGGTGGATAAGTTTTTTGATGTGCTGCTGGATTCGGTTTGCCAGCATTTTATAGAGGATTTTTGCATCAATGTTCATCAGGGCTATTGGTCTAAAATTCTCTTTTTTTGTTGTGTCTCTGCCTAGCTTTGGTATCAGGATCATGCTGGCCATTATGCAGCCATGAAAAAGGATGAGTTCATGTCCTTTGCAGGGACATGGGTGAAGCTGGAAATTCTGAGCAAACTATCACAAGGACAGAAAACTAAACACTGCATGTTCTCACTCATAGGTGGGAATTGCACAATGAGAACACTTGGACACAGGGTGGGGAAC
>NW_012101295.1:505084-506265 GCF_000951045.1 Mandrillus leucophaeus
CACTCAGGTTGGAGTGCAATGGCACAATCTTGGCTCACTGCAACCTCCACCCCCCAGTTTCAAGTGATTCTCCTGCCTCAGGCTCCTGAGTAGCTGGAATTACAGGTGCCCGCCACCATGCCCAACTAATTTTTGTATTTATGATAGAAGGGGTCTCTCCATGTTGGTCAGGCTGGTGTCAAACTCCTGACCTCAGGTCATCCACCTGCCTCAGTCTCCTAAAGTGCTGGAATTACAGGAATGAGCCACCACACCTGGCCTAGGGATGTCTTTATTAGCAGCGTGAAAATGGACTAATACAATCCCTTGGTACCAGTAGAGTGGGGCGCTGCTTAAAAGATACCTGAAAATATGGAAGTGACTTTGGAACTGGGTACCAGGCAGAGGTTGGAACAGTTTGGAGGACTCAGAAGAAGACAGGAAAATGTGGGAAGGTTTGAAATTCCCTAGAGACTCATTGAATGGCTTTTACCAAAATGCTGATAATTATATGAACAATGAAATCCAAGCTTAGGTGGTCTCAGATGGAGAAGAGAAACTTGATGGGAACTAGAGAAAGGATGACTCTTGTTATGTTTTCGCAGAGATTGGCAGCATTTTGCTCCTGCCTTAGAGATTTGTGGAACTTTGAACTTGAGAGAAAATGATTTAGGGTATCTGGTGGAAGAAATTTCTAAGCAGCAAAGCATTCAAGAGGTGACATGAGTGCTTTTAAAGGAATTCAGTTTTATAATGGAAGCAGAGCATAAAAGTTAGTGTGACAATGTGATAGAAAAGAAAATCCAATTTTCCGAGGAGAAACTTAAGGCAGCTGCAGAAATTTGCATAAGTAACAAGGAACCAAATATTAATCACTATGACAATGGAGAAAATACCTCCAGGGCATGTCAGAGACCTTTGCAGCAACCCCTCCCATCACAGACCTGGAGGCCTAGGGGGAAAAAATGGTTTCATGTGCTGGGCCCAGGGTCCCTCTGCTGTGTGCAGTCTAGGGACTTGGTACCCTGCATCCCAGCCACTCCAGCTGTGACTAAAGGGGTCAAGGTATACTTTGGGCCATGGCTTCAGAGCATGCCAGCCCCAAGCTTTGGTAGCTTCCATGTGGTGTTGAGCCTGTGGTGCATGGAAGTCAAGAACTGAGGTTTGGGAACCTCCACCTAAATTTCAGATGTATGGAAACA
>NW_012101295.1:509935-530168 GCF_000951045.1 Mandrillus leucophaeus
AATGGGTGCAGCACACCAACATGGCACATGTATACATATGTAACAAACCTGCATGTTGTGCACATGTACCCTAGAACTTAAAGTATAATAATAATAATAATAAAAGATTCTCTTCCTTAACTTGTTCTCTTTGATATAAATGATGTGCCATCAGAAATTATAAGGCAACCTGTAACTCACTTTCAAAAGAATTGCTGATAGCTCTGTGTTCTACCTTCAAATTTAAAGCAATCTAATATTTTACCAGAAATGAGTTGTATTATTTTGTATTACTCATCTGTGACCTTTCAAAAGGCAACTTCTTGCCAGAGGACAGGTGTAGGTTAAGATGAGGTATATCTGAATTTAAGTGAGAACCAGACTTCTGAGGCTCTGGGGAGGGAGAACATAAGTCATTTGTATTTATACTAATTTGTCTCAAGAATAATTTTTCTGTATACATTCTAATTTTAAAATAACAATAGTTTAATAATATCTTCCAAGTTGATGGTTTCCTCTATGAAGTTTTCAAAAGGAGAGTTGTCTCCCTGAGGACATCAAAACATCAGTAAGGCTTCGTATGGGTTTTCTAGGCATAAATACAGCACAGTCTACTGAATGCATGTCTCCCAAACATTATTTAAAGGCTCTATGGGTGATACTAAGTCCTTAACGTTTGCTAAAACTTAGTTTGTTTTATTCTTTAGGAACTATAAGCACAGTGCCCAGGGACTACATGCTTTTTAGGAACCTCTAAAATTTTGAAACCAGAGAAAGTATTATTCGCTCAGCAATAGGAAAACAGAACTACAGAATAAATATTATTAAAAATATAATGATCAACAAAACATAACTTTATACCAACCTTGTTATTGTTAGATTTAGTATTTATAATATTTCTATTATGTTTGGAAACTAGTTGTACATTAGATTTTCTTTACTTTGCAATAATTTCTACATGTGCATGGTGATTTGAGAGAAATCAGAGCCAAATAAAAATTACTGTATTTTAATTGTTCATAAATTTCAAAGCACTATTATAAACATTACAATTTTTTATATCAAGTATTATATATAATGTAGGCAGGGGATACATCTTAATATACTTAACATGCTATGAAGCCAGAAATCTGCTTAGCAATTTTATGTCCAACTTTTTTCTTCATATTTAATTGACCGTTAAAGACTTGAATTTTATTTTTTAAATACTTCATCTATCACTTAGTGCCATCCTTAATGTCAGTATCATAGCTCTAACTGCTATCCTCTCTTTTAAGGATTTACTGCAACAGCCTCCTGATGGTAGAATTAAAGATGTCCAGACGAAATAGCTTTGTTCCATAGAAAAGTGCGTGGTGCTTCTTGCAGGAGGGAAGAATTAGGAGCCTGGCAAGAGAGGGGCCAGGAGTTTTGGAGATAGAACAGAGAACTTTAAGCAGCTTTTCAGAATAGCAAAGCTTCAGGAAAAGACTTTTCTAAAAAGTATTGTATGGCAATCTCCAGCCTCCCCTCCTCACCCCCACAGACTCTTTCCATAAGACTTCAGTAAAACTCTTTAGGATCTTTTGAATGCAGCACATTGCAGAAACAAGAAGGTAAAGGAGCGGGTGGGTGAGACAGAGACAGAGAGAGATTGTCATGTAATACATAGTAGAATAATAACATAACCATGAAGTAGTGAGAATCTAAATGGTAACAAATGCATGGAGATTAAAAAGGAAATACCTTGTGTGATGGTTATTTTCTACTGTGTGCTATTTGTTTCATAGTTGTCAAGCACATACTAGCCTACCTGGTGAACTAAGATGTGATTCAACCTTTCTCTCATCTCTAAATGTAAACTATAATAATGCCTCCTTCCATAAGATAAAAATTTCCATGAATTCAGTGTTGTGTAACACTGAATAAATCTGTCTTTGGATATTCCCAGGAGCGCTGTGGTAGAAGATTAGGACCTCCTATACAAAAGACCAGTTACTTCAAGAAACAAATAAAATAATATCAATGAAACTCAATAAATACAGCATGCTAAATGAAAGTATTGATAGCATTTTAT
This sequence comes from Mandrillus leucophaeus, assembly GCF_000951045.1. Classification (NCBI taxonomy): domain Eukaryota; kingdom Metazoa; phylum Chordata; class Mammalia; order Primates; family Cercopithecidae; genus Mandrillus; species Mandrillus leucophaeus. Next base: position 511,971 of record NW_012101295.1, read on the forward strand.
GTACCTTAAATTAAGAGCGGCAATGGGTATACAGTGCTTGCTGTGTGGCAGGCACTGCTCAGTGTGGTTTGTCCATAGCAATCCTATTATCATATTAGTAATCATATATATGTTAGCAACATCTACATTGTACAAATGAATAAACAGTGGCAAGACTGATGATGCGAATTGCCCAGTATACAAAGCTAGTAAGCTGCAAAGCAGGAATCAAAACAGGTGATTTGGCCCTAAAGGCCATTTATTTACCTCTCTGCTGTATTATTTGTAAAGATGAACACTGCATGCTAAATTTCCATTGACTACCTCTTGTTTGATAAACATTCTCAGTCATCTTCCACCCTTGCAATTCAATTGAATTGCTTTATTTTTTGCAAAAAATGCACATACTTAAGGACTTTCCTTTTTATTTTTTAACTGTGTTTTGCCCCTCATGCAAACATTTCCCTTTTTTGTTTTGTTTTGATTTTGTTTTTTTAATCTCCGCTTTGCCAGTGTTTGCCATCCTGGATAATGCTTTTGTCTGTCTCACTGCATAACTCTCACCATCTATTCTTTTTCATTATACACCACTGTGGATAGGTAGTTTCAGTCCTGAGGCTCTAATTTGTTTGTGTTTGTTTCTCAAAACTTCACTGCAAATTTTGAATATAATTATAACTAATTTAGAAGCAAATTTACATATAATGAGCTTTTGTAAGTAAAACTTGGAATTAGAAAAGCATTGCAAAACGTGTTTTCTTTTTATCATTTTTATTTATTTCTATATTGCATTCTGCTAAAGAAAAAGAAAACACTGAAAACGTTCCCCAAAGACTTTCACAAGCCTCATTAATTTTCGTGTCCTCTGGGGGCCCTATCTTTTCTAGATCAGAATCAGGGGTCTGGTTAGGGGCATTTAAGACCCTTTGCAGTCTACATTCATTTGGTTCACGTCCTAGAATATTCTTATTTAAAGTTGCCAGAAACAAAGCGGCTGAGCACAGTGGCTCATGCCTGTAATCCCAGCACTCTGGGAGGCTGAGGTGGGCAGATCATCTGAGGTAAGGAGTTCAAGACCAGCCTGGCCAACATGGTGAAATTCCATCGCTACTAAAAGTACAAAAATGAGCCAGGCATGGTGGCGGGCGCCTGTAATCCCAGCTACTCAAGAGGCTGATGCAGGAGGCCGCTTGAGCCCCAGAGGCGGAGGTTGCAGTGAGCTGAGATCACATCACCGCACTCTAGCCTGGGTGACCAAAAAAATAAAAATAAAAAAGTACCATAAGTGCTATATATTCTGACAACTATTGAGCTAAAACATAAGTACATGGTGAATAATAGTTTTTTTTAACATAAGGAATGACACATGTATGTGTATTCTGAGTATGCTCACTTGCCATATAAGGCATCAATGCCAAAGAAATATATGTAGCTAAATATTTAGCTAAAAAATTTTAACTAAAAAATATTTAGCTAAAAAAAATTTAGCTAAATTAGCTCTTGGTGATTTTTTGTTACGTTTTCTTCTTTAAGAGTTCACTCACCACCCAAATTCTTTTCTTAAATATAACAATGCTACTGGTACCTCTATCTACTACCTACCAAATGTCATAAGATCAGGCATAAGAACAGGTCTCCATATACATACATATTCTGTACACATTCATCAAAAATTGTTGGACAACAAATGAATTTTGCAGATAGATGAATGTTTCTTTAACAATAACCTTGTCTTTTATTTTATAATCATTTTTTCAAAATTCTTCTTTCATAATGTAAGTGCTTCTCCCTTCTTTAAATAGAAAAAATGGGCTATAATTTAAATCATATTCCGGCTTTTGTCAAGAGCATTCATCATTTATGTGGAATTTTCATATTTTATCTGTTCATCTATTACATTAATGTTACACTGTCAGCCATTATTTCTGTTATTGTGTCCACTTCAGTTATTTTTCCACCTATCAATCTATTTATTCATTCATTATTCGACATTCCTAGCAACTAGCACTGGAGTATAAAAAAGCCCATTACTTAAAAAGTTGTACAGTTTAACTGGGGATCCAGACAAGCGATAAAAATAGCATTACAGTGTTAAAAGGAGAGTTAAAAATCGGCACAGGGAACAATGGAAATGCCAAGAGGAGTCACTGTGGAGTCAGAAGGTTGACAGAACCTTGAATTACAAACAGGAGTTAGAAAGGGAAGTGGAAAATGGCGTCAGTGAAGGAATAGACTTAGAAAAAGGAACGGTATGTGCAAACACTGGAATTATGAGCTACTAAAGAAACAAAAACAGGAAAGTAAGGTGATCATATCTATTTTTTTTTTTTTTAAATCATTCTAACATTGCTTTTCATCTCTTTTGGATTTTAAATTTATAACATGCTGTGCTTGGTGAACAGCCAAATAAATGTTAAAGAAATACAAGATAAATAAGAGTTAATAAATGAAGCTAATACATTCAGTTTTGCTGGAAGGATTTTATAATTACTCTTTTATACTCAATTAACATTTTGGAGGTTAGAGAGTTCCCAAAACAAAATGGTGAAGTCAGAAGTTAAGGCAAACCGTCACATTGTCAATATTTATGAATTATTTAAGAATCATACAACTCTTTGGAAAGTTAACATTATATTGCTACCTATGCAATTATATATATTTACATGTTTTGTTGGTATGTATATTTTTACATTTAGAAATAAATGTGATTCTGCATATGATATTACTATTGATTGTTAAATAAAATATAATTATTACCAATGGGGAACTCTCGCTATTTATTTAAAAGAGAGATTCTTCAACAAACAAAAAACAGAGAACAAGATAGTGGCACTCAACTGAGAATGGTGGATCATGTAATGAAATATACAATAATGGCTTGCTTTCATTTATTTTAAACATGTATATGTACATGTGCAATGGTTTCAATATAATCCAAGGGGCCAAGAACATAGCTGATAAAGAGGAGAAAATGAGACTATCACAGAAGGCTGTATTAGAGAACGCATGGACCAGAAGGCAGTGGTTAAAATGTTTGCTTGGTCTAGATGCCAGGAGCTTTAATGACCTTCTCTCATTAAAGATTTAAAGGATTTAAATGGCAGTGTGGAGATTTTAGCTTCCATATGGCATTTATTGATATAATGCTTAATGCACATGATTTAGCTTCTGCTCTGACAATCTTATGGTGGAGGTGCTATTAAGAGGTTTGGCAGAAATTCCTTGCTCATATTCCCAAGAGTATTAGAAGAAGGCTAGGAAGAAACAACCATTAGACATAATTTTTCATGAAATTCCTTATTGAGGGAATTGGACAAAGAGCACATCCACATTGGTAATTGCTTATCAAACCATGTCATATTGAAATTAACTAGTAAAAGTCCTTGTATACTTTTTCTTTTTGTTTTGGTGGTTCATGTCATTTGGTATGGTTCCTTACATATTTAGATGTTTATTTTGAGATATGAAATAAATTAGATTTTTGTAGAAGTGTATTCAAATTTTAAAATGGCTAAATATCCTATGAAAAAACTAGCCCAGATGATCAGAAAAACTTCTAAACTGTTGATACATGTCACTATTTGCATATGTAATGAATTATTAAGTCCAAATTAGTGTGTGTGGAGATATGACCACAGGTATGGATTCTGACTGACTTAAAATGTTACATAGGTTCTAAAAATGTAGCTTCAATACTTTAGGGAGTCATACCACCTTTATTAAATTGATGAATACAATGAAATATCTCTCCATAAATTATTCATCCCTGCATACACACAACATTTTGCATATAATTTTAGCAGATTCATGGATGCCCTGAAGTCCCATTAATGGAACCAAAGTTAACTACTTCTGAATTAGAAAACTGTGTAACAATGTATACTTTTTAGCTTTACAACATTTCGATGACATTTTAAGTTAAAGACTCATGAATGTCATGCAGGAAACCTATGTTTAAGGAATAAATAAAGTTGTATTACATTTTTTGTATTAAACTTTTTAGTCTGCTTTTTATGTAGTCATTTTGCCTCCTATTCAAAATGATTGTCTTTCAGGAAGATTTATTTGTTTACTTATTTTGAGACGGAGTCTTGCTCTGTCACCCAGGCTGGAGTGCAGTGGCATGATCTCAGCTCATTGCAACCTCTGCCTCCTGGGGTCAAGCAACTCTCCTACCTCAACCTCCTGAGTCACTAGGATTACAAGCACATGTCACCACGTCCAGCTATTTTTTGAATTTTTAGTAGACATGGGGTTTCACCATGTTGGCCACGCTGGTCTCAATCTCCTGACCTCATGTGATCCGCCCACCTCCGCCTCCCAAAGTGCTGGGATAGGAAGATTTCTTAATTACCCCAAACTATTCTCATTCTCTGCTTGCTTTGCTTATGTATTACAATTGTTTTAAATTAAATGGACTCAATTTTGATCTCTAAATGTGTGTATAAGCACAACCAGATTATCTCAAAAGTGGAGAGACTCACCACCCCTTTCTTCTCTAGCTGAGAATTCACAACAAAGCATGAGCTTAGCAATTTTGCAGATTGATGATGATAGAAAGAAATATTTAGAGCAAATAAGCAAAGAAAAGAGACAAATAGAATTTTCTCAGAAAACTGCAAGATAAAATTTTGAAATGCAGTTTAATTAGATTGATAATAGACTAATGTGGCAGAAAATAAGCACTTCCTGAAGCTAAAACTGAGATATTTTTAAATAAAGTTTTAGATTTCAAGCTGGAATAGAAGTTGATCATTATCTACTGATGAGAAAAGGTTTGATTCTTTTAAAGGCTTTGAAAGTCTAAGCTAATAAATAAATTTGCTTTAATACTTTGTGGCATTCTAAGCATCATTCATGGATTCTATATCCTTACATCCTTGCAATGCTGTCACTGATAAACATAATTGTTTCCTCTTATTTCTCTCAAATTTTGTAACAGACACAGCTGGGCTGATATTCTAAGATTCTGAATATTCTGTTCCAATAGTATTTGCCTATGTTGCCATAATTAATTTCGACAATTTGTCTAGCATCAGACATTAGATTTCCACCCCAACAGCTTTTTTGTTTCTCAAGTTAAACACCTTGTAATTCCTGTAATTTACAAGCCACAGATTAGTGTTGTCTTTGCCTTATATAGCTTTATCAATTTTTCTTCTACATTTTGAGATGTGAATGCTTTTCTGAGTCTCTGAGCTACATGTAAAGTAGGAACAAAGATAAAGGAAGACAGCATTTGGCTGAAGACAGTCAATGTAAGTACTAGTGGCTAAGCTCTTTTTTCTTCGCTACTATCTTCTAAATTCAACTCTATTTTATGTCTCTACTGTTTATACATACTTATCAATGAGGTTGTTCTTAATGAGTAATTTTGAATTCTTCCACTGTTCATCAAATATGTGAATCAGAATAATCCCAGTGTGCGGAGCATCAGAATTACCTTTTCTAACATGGGCATGTGTTTGCACTCTGGGAGGCTGCAGAGCTCCCTCCCTGCCATGGTTCCTGCTTTTGACCATCTTGGTTGCCGTAAGACTGGTCATATAGCTTTGCCTTAAAGTTGTCAGGAGCTCACTAGTATCCAGTGCCACCAATCTCTATAAAATAGAGATAAAAGTTTACTATATACCTTCTAGCCATTAGAAACATCTTTACTAATTTTTTTATCAAAATGGGAAAAATGTTAGTTCCCAATTTTCACAAATATGCTTAGCCCATTTTTTTTAATGTGTCAAGCTTGTTCCTTAGCATAATATTTCCATGTTAACTTTATGTCACTTAACATAAGGAAAGACTTCTTATACAGTGTGACTTTTATATATTATTGTTCTCTTAAAAAAGGATATTTTCTTTTCTACTTTATGTCACATCAAAATTAGAATAGGTATTACTCGACTTAATAACAACACCTCTCTATTCTTTATGATTTTATATTTGGCATAATTAAGTAAATATAAAATAGATGTGAAATAGCTAAAAGTACAAGAAAAAAATCAGCCAAGAAATGAAAATATAATAGTAAAATAACAATAAATAAAATGCCTAAATTTATTGTTTACCCAATCACTGATATAATGCTAAAACTTTTTAAACATATTATCTGGTTTATCTTCATACAATGCTATGAACTAGGCACAATTGTTAACTTCATTTTGTAGATGAGAAAATCAAGGTTAGGATTTTAATCGAAGCACTTTGATTCAGTAATCCATTTGTTAATAACTACACATCATCGGTATAGCAAATAGTTTTTTAAGTGTGGTACATTTGGGTTTATTACACTTTATTAGGTTTTGATAGGTTATCAATGTCCGATTCTGGTGGGTATGGTTAATGCATACAAAATATAGTTAGATGGAGTGAATAGGATCTAGTATTTGATAGCAAATAGTTTAAGTGTGATACATTTGGGTTTATTACACTTTTTTTTCTTAGGCTTTGATAGGTTATCAATGTCCTATTCTGGTAGGGATGGTTAATGGGTACAAAATATAGTTAGATAGAATGAATAGGATCTAGTATTTGATAGCACAACAGGGAGACTAAAGTCAACAATAATTTATTGTACATTTAGAAATATCTAAAAGAGTACAAGTTGACTATTTGTAACACAAAGAAAGAATGAATGTTTGAGCTGATGAATACCCTCATTTACCCTGATGTGATAGTATGTATTGTATGCCTGTATCAAAGTATCTCATATACCCCATACATAGATACACCTACTGCATACCTTAAAAATTAAAAAAAGTTTCAGCAGGCTATAGCTTAGTCTACTGGAAAAAAGAAATGAGAACTGAGCCAGTGAATGGATATTGGGCACAGGAATTTGTGAAATACGGTGAGAACAATAATATAGGAAGAGGCTATGTAGCATCAGCCAGAATATTGAAATGGAAAAAAGGGATTTGAAACATAAACATCAGTCACTAACTCAAGAATTCAAATTTAACATCTTATAGAAAACTTCTAAAAATGTGATCAAACTCATAAATTTCGTGATGCTGGTATGAGGAGTGTCTCTTAGTAAAAAATAGAGAAGAACTACCTTTAACAGTTATTTGCACCAGCAAGTCATAATCTGTCCCAATAAAATGAGAGCATGTACCTTGGTTTTAGAGAGTGTTAAGTAGGTGTGGGAAGTTTCATTTGGTTTTTATTTTAGGAACTAAGAATATTTGCTCACTTACTGGTAGGTTTTACTTTGAGCATAGAATGTATGCTTTAGAAAGCAGAAGGCACTTTAAGCTACTAATCAAGTTAAGTGACATAAACTTAACAAGAAAATAGTTTGCTAAGGAACAGGCTTGACACATTAAAAAACGGGTTCCTAGGATTCATCTAATATATAGGAGAGGCTTTTGTGTAATAGAATCGAGTTTACCATCTGCAGGTACATTCAATTTAAAGTTTATATTAATATTAGCTGAAACTTTCCAGGATCCCTGGGGTGACTTGAAATGCTAACCATATTCACCTCTAGGTCCGGAAGAAATATGGTAACATCTCAGTGTTTCATATTAGCCCCAAGTAGAATTCTGCCCTGTCATATTCAGAGGTAGTGTCATATGCTTCATGAAGAACTGGGCCTGATAGAGATGGACCCAAATGGACCCACTATATCCACAAGCACTGAGCTCAAGGCGTATGAGGCTACTTACAATTTCTATAAAGTGTTGCCTTTATCTTTCCAACATGTCCTGCATTTGCCTGGTAGTACTTTCTCTTTTTTCTTCTGTCCTTTCTTTTTATTACTTCGTGAATTCCTTCTTTCATTTCAAATCTTTTAAAATAACTTTCTAAAAGTTATTTTAATCTGCTCAAAACAGATTGTTCTCGTCTCTGCATTTCTCCTAACAAGTGGGGAAAATGCAAAAGATTTTAAGCAGTAATAGCAGGATACACAAAGAAACAGATGGTGGGAAGATACTGCACTTAAGGAAATAAAAGAAGATCATTGTAGCTAAAGTATAGAAAGTGAAGAAATGGAATAAAGGGCCAGGAGTCAGGTCACAGAGCTGGAGTAATGAATTTGAGTTTTATTCTTACTACAGTGGATTGCCATTAATGTGCTTAAGCTGGGGCACATCTTACACAATTACCTTGTTATGGGTTAAATACAATCAGGAGTAGAAATGGTGAAACTCACAGTCCAAGTGAGAGTTGATGGCCACATCAACTAAGCTGTGGATGTAGAGCTAAACAGCTACATCTGAGATTTTGCTTTTTTGATGTCATAGATATGGTATGAGGATGACAGTGAAGGAAATAATTTGATTTAACTGACTTAAGTAACTGGGTAGAAGTGTTACCATTTCTATGGAAGAAACTGGGCCAGGTAGGAGGTTGACTGAGGAGGACAGGTGTGGAAGAAATTAAGTCCTACTTGCATGTTCAGTTTGAGGTGCTTCTAAGATATCCAGGCAGAGATGTTAGATAGGCAGTTGTAGACATCTGAGCATGAATCTCAGAGGAATGATCTGAATTGGAGATAAAAATGGAGCTGACATCCTGCCTCTAGAGGATCCCTAAAGCCACAGAAAAGAAGTTTACCAAGAAGGAAAATGTAGAAGGAGACAGTAACAGACCCGAGAATGTAGGCCTGAAGAACAACTACATGTTACGTTGGGCAGAAGAGGAGGAATCTGCAAAGGAAAAGAAGAAATAGCAACTAATGGTTTCAGAAGAGAAGCAGGAGAGTGGTTTCATAGAGAGCAAGACAGAAATAATTCAGATAGTAATGAACTATGTTAAAATGCTGCTGCCATGATGCATAATATGAAGACAACTAAATATTCATTCGATTTGACAATATGGCAGCATGACGGTTAATTTTATGTGCTGATGTGGGTAGGCCAAGAGGTATCTAGATATTTGGTCAAACATTATTCTAGGTGTTTCTGTGAGTATTTTTGGATGAGAATAATTTAAATTGGTGGACTTTGAGGTAAGCAGATTGCCTTTCATAATGTCAATGGGCTTCTTTCATTCGGTTGAAGGCCTGGATAGAACAAAAAGACCAGCTTCCCTCAAGTAGGAGCAGATTCTCCAGCAGACCGCCTTTGGCCTGCATCTGCAACATTGGCTTATCCACACTGGCTCTATGGCAAACTGCTGTTAAAGTGGAAGTATAGCATTGGGTTTCCAGTCTGTCAGACCAGGCTGTAGTTAGACTTGCCAGCCTCTATCATTGTGTGAGCCAATTTCTTATAATGAATCTGTTTCTCTGGAGAACCCTGACTAATACAGGAGGTCACTTGGGACTCTTTTGACATGATCAATTTCAGAAGAGGATTGGGGTGGAAACAACTATGGTAAAGAAGAGAGATGAGCAATGAGGAAATGAAGACAACATGTATAGGCAATTCTTCTGAAAATTTTGTCTATAAAGAAGAACAGACAAATAAAGGGATGGTAGAAGTTGCTGAGAATGTGAGATCAAGTAAATCTTTAGTATGAAAGACACTAAAATGTATTTCTATGATAATAGTAGAGATAAGAGGGAAAGGCTAATTATTCAAGAGAAAAATAAAATAACACCCTGGAAAGTGTGGGAGTAAGTATAATCTAGACCACAAGTAGAAGGAGGAACAATTGCTCTAGTATACTAGAAGAGAAGAAGAATTTGGTGGTACACTAGTTTGAATAATGTTCTCCAGTAATTAATGTCCAACTGGAACCTAAGAATTTGACTTTATTTGGAAATAGGGTCTTTGCAGACGTAATTAGTTAAAACGAGATCATACTGGATTAGAGTAGGCTCTAATCCAATGGCTGATATCCTTAGAAGAGAAACAGAGACACAGAGACAGAGAAACACACAGGCAGATGCTATGTCAAAACTGGCATACGTTAGAGTAATGCATGTGCAAGCAAGGAATGCCAAGGATTGCTGGTGACCAGAAGCTAGAAAATAGGCATGGAACAGACTACTTCTCAGAGACCATGGCCTGAAGTAAGATGCACGGTGAGATCATTGAAGTAGGGGGCTCTGGGAATGGAGAGACCACGATATGGGAAGAATTGCCAATGAGGATATTAAAATCATGGAGAATTATAGGGGTACTGGTGAAGAGAGTAATGGTAAGCTATTCTCTTCAAGAATTGATAGTAGAGTCTTGGGAGGGGAGTTGGGGGGAGTGTGAAGATGACTGAAACAAGAGGAGTAGTGAAGAGTGTATACTCACAGCTGGACGTTTTATAGTGGAGGAGGTTAAAATAACCTGGCAGCAGCAATGAGGTCCTGGAAGATACCTATATACTTCTAGGCCCTGTGATACTAAGCCATGTGGAAGATAATATCCAGTACCCACCTGAGAGACACGGGAGAAGCAGTGTCCTCAGTGGGGAGGCAGCTCACAGACAGATGAGAAGGTGGAGAGAAGCTGCACAGATCAGGTTGAGCATACAGGTGTTCTGTGTATTACACTTCGGATGAAGAGCTAGACAAATGTCAAGCACACACTACTCGGGGATGAATCCTAGATTTCTAAACGTGGTGTAATAGCTAGAAGATATTTGGCCTTGAGGTGTGTGAAAATGCAGTAGAGTTCACTCTGGAAATGCCTGACTACCTGGGACTGTAATTCACCTTCACTGTCTTCTGAATCATGGAGGACTTCAAATGCTACTTTAGGATTTTAAACAGCATAACAGGAAGTAGGTAGCACAGAGAACCCAGGGTGAAGAAAGCAAAAACCTAAATACTTATAGACATGTTGAAATAGGAACCTCAGGTTTTCTAAAGCTTTTTTTCAGAGATTATTGCTCATTATAGCTATGATCAGCTACTTATGGATTTTGAGTAACTTAATTGTGAATTAATTCCCTCCTTCCTCTTTCTCTCTTTCTATCTCCCTCTCTCTCTTTCTCTGTCTCTCTTTTTCTCTCTATCTCTTTCTTTCTTTCAACAGAGTTTCACTTTGTCACCCAGGCTGGAGTACAGTGGCATGATCTCAGCTCTCTACAACCTCCCCTCCCAGGTTCAAGCAATTCTTGTGCCTCAGCCGCCTGAGTAGCTGGGACTGCAGGTGCATACCACCATGCCTGGTTAATTTTTCTATTTTTAGTACAAATGGGGTTTTACCATGTTGATCAGGCTGGTCTTGAACTCCAGGCCTCAAGTGATCAACTTGCCTCAGTCTCCCAAAGTGAGGGGATTACAGGTGTGAACAACCACAAGCTTAGAATATTACTATAAACTTTGAAATGTTTTCATACACTTATAAATTATCCAATATATTCTTAAAGCTCAAAATACATTTGTGGAATAACAAAGGAATAAACTCTAGGAGTGCGTGTGTTAAATTTAATGAGTATATATTTGCATAACAAAGTGCTAAGCTAACTATAAGAGAGTACCTTGGGAAGTTGTTATTTTCTTTTTCAATTGAGAAGATTCATGTGGCATATCTGGCTTGGGAAGGTAAATGTTCTACAGTATAACTGTTTAATGACCTATTCAAATGGAAAAGTCAATGGGCAGGGCTTTAGACCGTTCTTCACAGAGGTTCCGCTAGAAACATCAGCTTCAGTTCAGTCATACAATTCACAACCATGATATGTTCCATGAATGCTAAAGTTGGGTGTCTAATTGTTTCACTGTACACAATGACAAATATGTGTGCCATTTCTTCCATTAAATGTCTCTGCCTTTAAAGGATGTATGTTATATATGGGTGATGTGTGAGAATGCACATAAGTCTTTTCTTTAGGTACCTATGTAGTTAAGAAGAGATATAGTGCATTGACATTTAGTCAGATGATTCAAGTAGAAATTGTGCCAAAACAAGAAGGGACCACAAGCCAAGGAATATAGGCAGCTGCTAGAACTCAGTAAAGGCAAGGAAATGAATTATCCACTGGAGCTTCCAGAAGAGAATTCAGCCCTGCTGACACTTTAATTTTATCCCAGTGGGACCTGTATCAGACCTACAGAGCTGTAAGATAATATTTGTGTTGTTTCAGCCATTAAGTTTATGGTAATTTGTTATAGCAACAATGGAAAACTAATACAAAGATTTATGGGTAATTCCATGGTTTGATACTGAGACGCTGGAAGGAATAAAAATTCTGGATGAGGTGGGTTGGGGGCCAGGCCAGTAAAGTGGAAAAATAGGAGTCCAAATTTGGACTTTTTAGGCTATAAATTTCTGCTAGTCATCCAACTGGAAATGTCAAGTAAGTAGTTTTAAATATGAGTCTGGAATTCAAGAGAACATATGGGGTAGAGAAATACTTTTGGGAGTTTTCAGCCAATAGATGGTATTTAAAGACAGGAGACTAGATAAGATCACCACACTTTCTCACTGCATTTGGAAATTTCTGCCAGGCTACGATATAAACTTTAAATTGTTTCTCTTCCAATCACTCTGACTCTCGACATGTATAAGTGACTACAACAGTATTGATTCTTTTCTTTTTTATCTAGTAGTTTAAGAAGTCTAATAATGTGATCAAAATAAGGGTTGTAAACTTCCATGTAATATGGGAACTAGGTTTCTTAACTATTTTATTAATAACTTGCCTCTTGGAAATAATAACCTGAACTGGAGTTGACAAGCTAGTTGTCCTTGGTCAGGCAAATCTACTTTCTTCTTGTAAGAAGAAAACACCACATGGAAAAGTAAGTGAAAACGATAGGAGATGAAAGAAAGTTGAGTCTATTATAATGAATGGGTAAGAAATTATTTGTTCACTTATTCAACAAATATCTACTAAGAGTGCAAGACTCTGGGTATACAAAGATTGAGAAATGGTCCTTTCCTTCTCTAAAACCAAATTCACAAAGATAGCAGACGAGAAAGGAATTCATTTTATAGGGACTTAAGAGGCTAGGGTTAGTTTTATGTGGGACAACAAGGATAAAAAAACAGAAATATCTGGGATGGGATTTGTGAACTAGGAGTATAAAAAGTGGAGTGAAGACCATGAAATATGAAAAAGAGCAAACATAGATACTATTTGGTTTGGCATGGCATGGCTTGAATAGGATAGTGACACACACACACAAGAAAATCTGAGGGCAGGATGAGTATAACATTGGAGAAGACCCCAGAGACTGAGACAATCACAAGGCAATTATGAGAGTTCCAGACAAAGCCTAATGTGAACTAGGGGGAGACAACAGGGACAAAAAAGAGGGAACAGAGACAAGAGTCATTTTAGAAGTGAAATAAACAGAACAAGGGAGCTGATTATATATGCAGAGTAAAAGACAAAGAAAAGAATGATAGTGAAAAAGTGTAGCTGGTTCTTGGTAAGGCTGTGCATAATGAGCAACACGGAACACAGGACTAAGACCTAGGTTTCTTGGAAAGGTAGTAATCACTTGGTTTTCAGAAGTGCCGAAGTACGTTGTGACAGCAGAGGTAAGATGTTCAGCAGACACGTGGGAATGTGTTTGTGGTTTGGTATAGATGTGAAGGCTTACTCATGGAGATTTGGAATTAACTTTATAAGAGGTCATGAAAGATGGAGGAGCCAGCCAATGGGACTGAGAATGAGGGTGTTTTCCCTGGATATCCTACAAAGTCCCATCTGACACATAAATTATATAATACCAGACTGTACAATGGCAAAGTCTATAATATAAAAATTTATAATGAAATCAACTGTAATAGTATCCTTAAAAATACATTTTTAGGGACATGAGCTCATTTGATTCACACTAGAAGTCTGTCAGATAATACTTTCATTCCACTTTGTAGATGAGGGAACTATATACTAGAGACAAGTCCTACGGGTTCATGAATGGAAGACAGGATTTAAACCCAAGTTGCATGAGACAAAATTCCGGGTTCTTTTCACCAAGGCCATGTAATGCTGGAGAGAATCTGGGAAAAATAAAGGCCAGAGTTTTTATACGAACCCACGAGATTGTGTGTGATTTCTCACCTCTTCTCTTTTATCTTCTCCTAGTGACCCCATCAAATACTTATATCCACTTCACTGTCCTTATTGCTGTTCCTTGCACTTACCAGATATATTGCACTTTAGGGACTTTGCACTGGATGCTGCTTTTTCCTGGAATGTTCTTCTCCAGAGATGGTAGAAATAATTTTCTTACTTCCTTCAAGTTTTTCACCCTCTAAATGAGTCTACCACTACTTTCCCACTCAGTACTGCACTTTGCTCTTCTTAATCACGTTTTAACGTACTTGATATCAAAGCCATGCACGATGATTACTGTCTGCTGTGTGTTTTCCACTACAATGTACCCTCTATAGGACAGCAGGAATTTTCATTATTTTCTCACTACTGTATTGTAAGCACCTGGAATGCTGCCTGGCACACAATCAGAGCACAATAAAATTTTGTTGAATCCATGAATTCTTCAAGTGAGAAGGAGCAATTAGGAATGACTTTTGAGAGTGGTTCTTCTGTTGTGTGCTTGAGGTAGAATACAGGCTGCAGTGGGCCCCAGAGTGAATGCTGGTAAGGGCGGGAAAGAGGAGAGGCAGAGAATGTAAGCCAGTCCCTTGAAAAGTTTGGTGGTGAAGAAAGGAGATCAGAAAGTGGGTCGTGAAGCAGAAACAGATTCAAGCAAGTTTGATCCTTCCTTCTATGATGATGCAGACCTGGGTCTGCTTGTAAATTTAATAAATGTATGTAAGAAAACACCAAAGATTCAAGTCAGAAGAACAAATATGAAGGGAAGAAAATAATGCACTCGGCTATATGGCTAAAGAGACTATTTATCCAGATCACTCACATCATTCAAGAACATTTCTAATGGTCATGAAAACTCAGAGCAAAAGCAGATGGAATCAGAGTGGCTGCTGCTTCTGACAAGTCAATCTCCATGTTAGGAACGTTGTGGAAATTAACTAAAGCATTCCACTAGATGCTATGTTGCTATCTCCACACACCATGCAACATCTGAGATGTAAAAATGAGGGCTGCAATGCCCCTCTCCAAACAAAACCAGAATATTTTGGACAGGTCTTCTGAAAAGGCTATAGAAATACAACTCATTCCTGTTGCCAATATAAACAAATGAAGATGTCCCTAGCATATAGCTGGACATATTTCGGGGTTACATGGTGGTTGCAGCAGGTTCATTTGGAAGTGCAAAGTACTTCAGTCTTAGACCTTCACATTTTATCTGTCAAGATGCACACTTTGGCTCTCTTCTTTAGGATGACCACATAGACACTTGCTGATCTTGGGATGATTGACTTTCCTTTCATTGGAGTCCCTTATTTTTATAGAATAGATGGGTCCTATCTATGAGAGAAAAAATGAACTGAAAGTTGGAGTACTAATCTCTCTTCTAATCCCAGTTCTATCCAAATTCACAAATGAGATTTTGGAGACATCACCTTTGGGTCCTAATCCTATTCCTGGAAAAGGAAGAGTGCTAGGCTAGATAATATCTAAAGATCCTTTCCAGTTCAACACTAGCTAGTTCCTGTTTCTGTCAAATAAGTTAACAGAGACAGAAAAAGTCTAAAAACAGAAGGGATACACAGTCATAACTCCGAGAAATCTGTTTTCGGCAGCAGAGATTTTACAGAATGTAGTAGATGATATAGTTGCAAAGTTTGTACAATAGGCAGGGCACAGTTCTAGGTACTAATGAATACAAAATAGATTTTTTTTTTGTTTGTCCAGGGACAGAATGTCTATAGTTCAATTACGATTAAAGGGTATATATGAGCCCTTCTTCCCTTGGCATATAAGACCCAGAGCCCCTTCTCTAGGTCCCAGAGAGTCTGTAATCAAGAGAAGAGGATTGACTTGGTGGCAGCAAGTCTGAGGACAATATCTTGTAGTGCATGATGCCACCATAGAAAAAACAGTTGCCTTAATCTTTGGAGTCATTTGTCAGGTTGTGTCTATTATGAAAAACCTGTTGCATTATATACATAGTTCATGCAACTCTCTGCTTCTATTCTTGTATTCAACATTCTTTCGGGCACATGGGATACTTTGGGGCAGAAGGGACTTTGTGGAAATCGTTTCCTTGGTTTAAAATATTCAAATTGAATCCTTTGAAGTTTGTTGATCACGCATCACAAGATAAATTTTTAAAAAATAGATATTCTGGAGAAAATAACAATGGCAATCTTTTACCCAACACTTAATGTCTATCCCATGAGGGACTGTGTTTATTGTTTTTCCAGGATTCTCAATTTTCGTTTGCTCAAACAGCTTTATGATGTATGTAGTGTTATCATCTTCATTTTACATATAAAACAAGTGAGGCTTAGTCACATTAAGTCACTCCTCCAAGTCACCATTGGTTGACTGTAGAACCAGGAGGTAAACCAGCAGTCTGATTGTACTGCTCATACTCTTAACCAGAGTATCATAACTTCCTGAGAAGTTTAGAAATCTTGTCATTTTGTTTCAGGAATAGAAAGCAGACCTACTGGCTCTGTATCTTCCACCATGAGAAGTTTGTTTTTACCTTGAACTACTAGTGGGAGTGAGCATCTTGTAAGTCTCCAAATATCTCATCTGAAAGACTTGTTCTTTGCGCAGATTTGTAATTTTAGCACCATTTGTTTATTCCATACCAAAAGGCCTTGCACTGTGATGGTTCCTGCCTCCCCAGACTCCTGAGTCTTGAGTAATGTGTTTCCGCCAATTCTCAGGTAATGAAGGTTCAAAATTAATGGAAAGCTTTTATTTAAAAATCACTCAGAGGTTGCAGATTTTAAAAACAGAAGGTAACCATTTCCTTCTCTGAAATACTAGCATGGTCACTATCTTTACTCATCTTCTTCATAGTTCTATGAGACAGATTTAACCAAAAAGCCACCTCTTATTTTGCTTTTGGTTTTTTTTTAAAAATCATTGTAATATACCATGATGTGAAAACAGGAGACAGTCACTTGAGTCTTTCAAGTAACTACAGGTAGCAGATAAATTTGATGCCATTTCACTGTGTAAGAGGAAATACACTTTTCCATCACCCCATGATGAATCTAATGATAAAATCTAGATAGAGCCAGATCTATATTTTGTTAACATTTTTATTGCTACGTGCTCTCAATACAACAAACAGCATCAGTAGTGTACACTTTGATAAAAGGGAATTTTTAGCTTGGTAGAAAAGAAAGCCCAAAGGTCAGAATTATAATAATGAATATGTACATCTTTATGGAAACTGTTTGTGTGACCATCCTTATCTTCCCCCGTGGATGAGATGTATGCACACACAAGTAAACTAGAGAGAATTTTATTCTATGGGAATTTTTAGGAAAAATAAAAAAAGACTTAAGGCTCAGGGATTGTTTTACTATCTGAAATTTGCCTAATTTGACCTTCAAAATTCTTGCACAAAGTAGCAGCAATTCTTTAGAGGTATAGAGTCAATAGTTTAAGGTGTTAGTTTACAATGATTAAAATGCAAAAGTTCTTACACATTCTGTGCTTTGAGAGTTTAATTTATCTACATTTTAGTTTGCATAATATATTTTTACACAGTTCAGGTACTGAACTCAAAATCATTATGCTGATAACACTATCTCCTCTCATTTACATGTAATTCATGACACATTTACCTCTTTCAAAAACTTTAAAAAATGTTTCTAATTCACAATTTCATTGAACAGCTAGCTGAGTCCATACAATTTAATGTTTCCTTGAAGGGAAACAAGTCATCAACTTAATATCAACTACTAAAAATGCAAGATGCTTGCATAACATCAAATTAGTTCAGTTTTAGCGTTTGAGTTGGCTATAGTAGTTTGCTTAAATGTCTCCTCTACGCACAGAACAAAGCATGCACCTCTAATCATATCTCTCTAGTTTACCAAAACATGTAATTGATATTAGTGTAAATATTTAGTACATAAAAATACTATCAAGAAAAAAAATCAACTTTTAATAAATATCTTCGGTTCTGAATTCTATGTACAAGTACTTTACATCTACTCCCTGGAGAGAGCATTTCTGGCTTTACTGTGAGCAAGGTGACCACTGACATAAATTATTAGCACATTATTGCAGTCAGATGCATTGTGGTTGTGAACATTTGAACAGGAACCACATGGAAAATAAATATCTCAACCATTGACATATGCTTTCTTGAACCTGCCTTCAAAGCCCCAAAGCTCTACTATACTCAAATATCAATTCTAGACTGATGATACTTTTCTCAGCTACCAACATGCAAATAAGTTATCCCAAAACTTTTTCCTTTGCGATTATTACAGTACCTTGAGTATAACTGTTTGTATCTGTCAACAATGCGAAAATTAAAAA
>NW_012101295.1:530218-536370 GCF_000951045.1 Mandrillus leucophaeus
GTTGCAGATTTTAAAAACAGAAGGTAACCATTTCCTTCTCTGAAATACTAGCATGGTCACTATCTTTACTCATCTTCTTCATAGTTCTATGAGACAGATTTAACCAAAAAGCCACCTCTTATTTTGCTTTTGGTTTTTTTTTAAAAATCATTGTAATATACCATGATGTGAAAACAGGAGACAGTCACTTGAGTCTTTCAAGTAACTACAGGTAGCAAATAAATTTGATGCCATTTCACTGTGTAAGAGGAAATACACTTTTCCATCACCCCATAATGAATCTAATGATAAAATCTAGATAGAGCCAGATCTATATTTTGTTAACATTTTTATTGCTACGTGCTCTCAATACAACAAACAGCATCAGTAGTGTACACTTTGATAAAAGGGAATTTTTAGCTTGGTAGAAAAGAAAGCCCAAAGGTCAGAATTATAATAATGAATATGTACATCTTTATGGAAACTGTTTGTGTGACCATCCTTATCTTCCCCCGTGGATGAGATGTATGCACACGCAAGTAAACTAGAGAGAATTTTATTCTATGGGAATTTTTAGGAAAAATAAAAAAAGACTTAAGGCTCAGGGATTGTTTTACTATCTGAAATTTGCCTAATTTGACCTTCAAAATTCTTGCACAAAGTAGCAGCAATTCTTTAGAGGTATAGAGTCAATAGTTTAAGGTGTTAGTTTACAATGATTAAAATGCAAAAGTTCTTACACATTCTGTGCTTTGAGAGTTTAATTTATCTACATTTTAGTTTGCATAATATATTTTTACACAGTTCAGGTACTGAACTCAAAATCATTATGCTGATAACACTATCTCCTCTCATTTACATGTAATTCATGACACATTTACCTCTTTCAAAAACTTTAAAAAATGTTTCTAATTCACAATTTCATTGAACAGCTAGCTGAGTCCATACAATTTAATGTTTCCTTGAAGGGAAACAAGTCATCAACTTAATATCAACTACTAAAAATGCAAGATGCTTGCATAACATCAAATTAGTTCAGTTTTAGCGTTTGAGTTGGCTATAGTAGTTTGCTTAAATGTCTCCTCTACGCACAGAACAAAGCATGCACCTCTAATCATATCTCTCTAGTTTACCAAAACATGTAATTGATATTAGTGTAAATATTTAGTACATAAAAATACTATCAAGAAAAAAAATCAACTTTTAATAAATATCTTCGGTTCTGAATTCTATGTACAAGTACTTTACATCTACTCCCTGGAGAGAGCATTTCTGGCTTTACTGTGAGCAAGGTGACCACTGACATAAATTATTAGCACATTATTGCAGTCAGATGCATTGTGGTTGTGAACATTTGAACAGGAACCACATGGAAAATAAATATCTCAACCATTGACATATGCTTTCTTGAACCTGCCTTCAAAGCCCCAAAGCTCTACTATACTCAAATATCAATTCTAGACTGATGATACTTTTCTCAGCTACCAACATGCAAATAAGTTATCCCAAAACTTTTTCCTTTGCGATTATTACAGTACCTTGAGTATAACTGTTTGTATCTGTCAACAATGCGAAAATTAAAAAAGAAACACACACACACAAAAACAAAAGACACCTCAACGGTGCCTACTGAGGTCCCGGAAAGAGGGTTTCAATTTTATCTTGCACGAGTTCATTTACTATTCATTGATCCCTGTGACCGTAAGTGCATTAAGACACCAATCCTTTAAATTATAAGTATAGAAGGCAATAGGTAACCTGATATCTGTATATCTATAGCTTTTGTGACTTTTTTCTTTTTCTATAATTTACGTATCACATTGTTGATTCAACAAAACCCTTTATATTGTCAGTAGCTGTAATTCTAACTTTCTTTTGTAATACTCTGCTTTGAAAATTAACCTATAGAATGTCAAACAAGGCAATATTCAATGACAGGCACCTAGAACATCCAGAAATGTAATATAGTAAACAATCATTTGAGAACACATCTCTTAAAATAATACTGATTTTTGCAATATACAGTATTTACACAACAGCTGCAAATTTGCTCATACAATATTTCTAATATAGATAAATAGGAATACAAGTCTAAGAATTCTTTGTTCCATATCCAAAATTTCTTGTTAAAGTGTAAACCATTGGTATCTCTTTTTTATTTTTACTTTAACTTTTCTAAAACAAACAAAAAAATCAGCTGATACGCACAATTGGTTCCAGTCCCTTTTCTGCTTCAGAGAGCGACCAACACAAACTTAGCAACATATTTTTTTTCTTTAATAATCTTTGGTGCTTTCTTCCAATGATTTCTGGTAAATGAGTCAATGCAGAACAAAAGAGGATGAAAGCAACTAGAAAGTGAGCCAGCACTTTCTGTTCTTCCAATTACAGATAAAATGAGCTGACGATCTATAGAGATTTCCACTTTAAACAAGCATATGCACCATGGGGAGGAGAGGTTGTCCAGGTTTTCCTCTAGTTTCTAGCCTTTTTGGTTCACTTTCTCATCTTTCTAAGGTGGATGATCTTGTCGGACGTCTGTTGTCAATAATCTTTCCATCTTTCTGTGAGGTTCTTGCCTGAGAAGAAGCACCTATTGAATCACTGGCTGCAAAGAAGGAAGCAGCAGCCATTTGTGAAGCTGAACTGAGGTGGCCCCTCTTGGTGGGTGGGGAGGATGGTGTGGCTACCAGTCTCACAGTCTTACTTCCTGCTTGCTGAGCACTCCTCTGGGGTAAATTAGCACCATCAGGTTTACTGTTTGACCTGAAAGCAGCATATGCATTTGGACCTCCCACCGAAGAGATGCTACTCAAAGATGTCTTCTTTGCAGGGGTCTCTGAATGATAAGGAACCAAAGATGTAGGCATCACTGGAGATCTAGGGAGGTCACTAGGGTTAGAGATGACATCATCATGAGTTTCAGCAGCTTCTAGAAGGTATGGTGGTGGCAGGGTGCTACTGCGCTTGCTGCAGGACTCACAACATAACTTGTTATAACCTGGTATGGAGCAGTATCGTGCCAACACTTCCATTTGACAGAATATGGACTTGTCTCCCAGACATGGCTCATCTGCAAAAATAAAAAGAAAATAAACCAACACATGCATCTAAACATAAAATGAAAGGAGGAAAAATTTTTAATGAATGTAAAAACATTTAAGTGCAATCTGACACCAATGGGAGTGATCCACACAGGCTTTTGCATTAAAAATATGAACATTAGAATGAATTCACTAAAATAAATAGTTCTTTATCTACAAAGTCCTTGTGATGATCATTATTTTAATATTTCCACCAGAAGTCTTCAGACCACAGAGGGTATTTTTTTTTTCTCCAAATAGGAACATATATCTGTTTTTAGAATGGGCAAAGAGAATTTATTTAACGTTGTTGTTAAATTTTTAGGATGCAAACGGGCATCTCTATTTTTATTTTATGGTATTTCTGACTTTCTCAGAGGGTACTCCCTACATTATGTTAAAATGTGAAATCAAAATAAATACTAAACACTTATAAAAACAAAACAAATCTTACAAAGGTATTCTCCAAAGAATAATCAAAATACCATCTTGATTTAAAAAAATTCTCCAGTTTGAGATTGAGACCATCCTGGCTAACACGGTGAAACCCTGTATCTACTAAAAATACAAAAAAAATTAGCCGGGCGCATTGGTGGGCACCTGTAGTCCTAGCTACTCGGGAGGCTGAGGCAGGAGAATGGCGTGAACCCAGGAGGCAGAGTTTGCAGTGAGCTGAGATCACGCCACTGCACTCCAGCCTGGGCGACACAGCGAGACTCCGTCTCAAAAAAAAAAAAAAAAAATTATCCAGTTTGAATACAATAGTTTCATGTTTGTCATTGAATATTCTCAGATTATTTGTTATCTGAATGCACAAATTTGGGTAAAGTATGCCAAATTTCTTCTGAATAATTCATGGTTCTTACACTTAATTTTATTTAATTGACAGTACTTTATGTCTGAAGGATACTTAGTAACACTCATAAAATGTAATTTCATTGAATTGACAGCACTTGGTCTAAAAAATACTAAAGTAATACTCATAAAACACTTGATAACATCTAAAGTAACACTTCTAAAACATTTCATACTGCATGTGTACACATTTTTTTATTACTTTAAAATTTTATTGATTCCAAGTTACAAGATTTGGATTTCAGATAATCCAAATATCTGATTGGATTTCAGATAATCCAAATCCAACCATAAGAATGTTAACTTGTGTGTAGTTTTAGTCATCCTGGGTATACGTTATGAAATAAAGACATATCCTGTGCCTCTCTGATAACAGAATCAGTGCATAGAGTAGCATCCCTGCAGATGTGCAACACAGAAACACTGATCCATGCCCAAAGAATAAATGCAAAGAACTGTCGATTGTGGCATTTATGTAATAGAATCACTTAAAATTACAGTGTATTATTGGGTAATACTATATTGCTAAGAAAGAAACCTGCTACATAACTCCCCAAAAATTGAAAAATCCTTTTTCTAAAGTTTGAAACAAAAAAAAAGAGAGTCAGCTGGCAAAGCCAATAGAGGACTAAAATTACCAACAATGAGCTGTAATACTATCTCCACTTCCCAAATTGTGAAATGACTCACACATGCTTGATATGTGCAGGTCTATTATATGGTATAATGTGGCTGAATATTCATATAAGCTAGGTCATCATCTAATTATGTTATAAATGTCTGTGCATTATATTAATGGGTTTCACCTTAAATATTAATTTCTCTTCATGTGTGATTTACTTTTTTTTTTAAACTTATATCTCAAAATAAGAAAACGTCTTCTTTCTATATGTGTCAGGCTATAGGTCTTAAGAGGAGAGGACCTTATTTGACCTTGAACTCTCTTTTTCCCCTAACTCCTTTCCCTCATCACCCCTCTTCGGAGGCCCCTCTTGGAAGTATGACCTATTTTCTCTGAGTTAGAGAACGAGTCCAACCAAAGGTCTCCCATTTCTAAGTGTGAGCATTTTGGCATTGCAGAGTCCTGTTCATAACCTGGGTTTCATTAGGGCCAGAATATACTTTTGTGTGGAGGAGGAAATGGGAGAGATATTCTGAGAAAAATGTGAGCAAAGGAATACATTAACCTTATGGTAATTTGCCTACTGATAAATGGGAAGAGCTTATAGGCAAAAAAAATGGTACAATCAAAATATGGAGTCACATAAAAAAATCAATCAATTAAAAAAAAATTAAGGAAACGTTTCAGACTTCTCGTTCCACCCCCAAATCATTATAAGAGGTTCTGGAAAAGAGATTCACACATGGTCTCAAAAGGCCATTTGATCCTAATAGCAGTTTGAGATTCTGGTAGAAAGTATTACTTATTTTACTTGAAATATGGTAGACACATGTGACCATTTGGAACTCTTAGGATTGACCTTTGGGCTTCGATTTCAGAACAACAGAACAACTAAAAGGGATATGAAATCACTAAAATAGTTAAGCTATCTTATTAGCTCCTTGGTTTTATATTCAAAACAATTTCTTCTGCCTAAAGAAGCAAAATCAAGAAAATTCTTGCTAACCATTGGGCACATCTGTAGAAATACACAGCTGTACCAGCTCCAAGATCGATAAAGCTTACTCACAGAGTGGTAGCCTCTTAACAGGAATAACTACATAAGAATAAAATATTATGGTGACAGTGTATGTTAAAACTTCTAAGTAAAGTGTGTTCTTTTGGTTTTGATTTGTATTTTGAGCTTTTACGTATATCAATACTTTCCAAAGTAAAATGATTAAATATATAAGTCCTATGTCTCCCCCACATGGTCAGATATGTTCTTGCTATAACATATTTCAAATGAAATTTATAATGAAATAATTTATAAGGGTTAAAGACTTAAAGCCTGAAATTTCTTCAAAAAATAAAACATTTGACAAGATAGTGCTTTGCCAATTTTCTTGACAAAAAGCACCATTCAGCAGATGTCAATATTCAATCAATGTCTTACTTATGGTGTTGGAGGCCAAGCACAAAGCAACTTCTTTAGTCCTGAGTCTTCTAATGTGTGAAAACAATGTCCACATTTGTCACTGGCATGGATTTAGCAGAACTGCATTTAAGAGAAAGGTTGTGGTGGAGGCGGATGGGTGGGCTAGGAAAACAAGGGAGGAGAAGAAAATATAAGG
>NW_012101295.1:537705-545517 GCF_000951045.1 Mandrillus leucophaeus
GGCTCCCTGCAACCTCTGTCTCCTGGGTTCAAGTGATTCTCCTGCCTCTGCCTCCCAAGTAGCTGAAATTACAGGCATGCTCCTCTACGCCCAGCTAATTTTTGTATTTTTAGTAGAGACAGTGTTTTACCATGTTGGTCAGGCTGGTCTTGAACTGACCTCAGGTGATTCACCCACCTTAGCCTCCCAAAGTGCTGGGATTACAGGCATGAGCCACCGTACCTGGCCCCATTTTGCTGTTTTAAAATAGCAAATTGACTAAATAAAGACAATAAACCCTGCTTTTGCCATACAGCAAGTTGGTAGGTGAGGCAAACGCTTAATTTTATCCTATGAGCAACGTGTCTGTTTGAAGTTACTCTGTGGATAGACGGTTATTGGAAATGGTTTTAGAGTTGAGTGACATTACCCACACATCAAAATTGAATAATTTTAGTAAAATATTTCAAAACCGTTGCAAAATTATGCCTTTTAATAAAGATGTGAAGTTATAGTTAAATATAACAAGGAAAAATTAAGTAGTTCCTACGAGCAACACAAGTTGATAGACATTACATATACATAGCACAGCCCTCACCCCAACGTCACCAGCCAGAAATGGCAGGGCGACAGTGGTCATGATAATTAAAAAGTGTAGGACATTGCCTCAAATGCTGATCTTAAAGAACTGAATTGGACTAATATTTCACAGGTGTTTTCCTTTGGTTATTTATCAGTAAACGAATATAAATTCTGTAACTTCTCTCAAAAGGAAATTCTGCTTTTCGAGGTTTAAAAACATCAGAGCAGTGAAGTCAATTGGTGTGACACCTACCATTACAAGGAGGCAGTTGACAGGCTCTGACTGACTCAGGCTTTTCACCATCACAGTGGTCCCCAGCCCTGCAGAGGACCTGCCTCACCTCCGTTCCTTCACCGCAGGTCACTGAACACTGCAGAGACAAAGGCTGTGGTTACAGACATTTATTCCACCAAGATCATGCACATACACACACACACACAGACACACAGATCTAGAGTTCGTTCTCTATTAAGTGATGCTGCACAGTGGTTTTGAAGATAGATACTACTGAGTTTATATTCTGACTCCATTATTTACTGGCCTGGGCACATTGTTTTTTCTATATAAGATTCACCTTCCTTATCTGGTGGAAAGCTGGGATAATGATACCCGCCTTATAAGATTGTTTTAGGACTAAATGAAGGCAAAGGAAACAATGTGCATAAAGCAATAGCAAAATGCCTGGTACCTAGTAAGCATTCCCTACAAAAGAAGCCATGATTAATAACAATGTTAACATCTGCTGTAGTTTCTAAAAACAATGTTGATGATGTCTGTTCTCAGGGACCCAATCATGGTACTGAAAGTCCCCACCTCTTTCTTACAGATGGCAGAATTTACTGATAAGTTGCCTCGGATGGTTAATTCAACGTCCTTGGAACTACTATTATTCCATGTTCTTAAGTTCTTTTCTCTAATGAAAACCTTTACTGCTCCAAAACTAAGCTCAGAAACTTCCATGCAATGGCCCTAGGAAGGTGCTATGGAGGAGGGACTTCTACTGAGACTTTGATATGAGTTAGCATTATGGTCCTATGTGGGTGACCTGTACTTGTACTATGGTTTGAATGTCCTCTCCAAACTTAGGTTGAAATTTAACTGCCACTGTAACAATGTTGAGAGGGACCTGTAAGAGGTAGGACCTCTCAGAGGTGATTTATGGGCATTGATTAATGCTATTATCTTGAGAATGGGTTAGTTATTGCAGGAATGGGCTCCTAACAGAAGGATCTTCTGTGTTTCTCTTGTATGCTTCCTTGCCATGTGATGCCTTCAGCTACAGGAAGACCCTCTTCAGATGCCAGTGCCATACCGTTGGACTTTGCAGCCTCCAGAACCATATGCCAAATAAACTTTTGTTCTTTATAAATTACCCAATCTGTGGTATTCTGTTAAAGCAGCAAGAAATAGATAAGACAACTTGCTTGTTTCTTCCTTTCTGGGCTTACTCTCCACTTCCTCATTAGTTTTCTGTCTGATTTTTGATGCCCTTTCCTCCTATAAACGATTCTCCTATGACCCCAAGATTTCTTATTTTGAGTCTTTAGAAATATCTAAGACAGGTGGTAATAGCTGACAGTGCAACATGGAGTCAGCCAATTAATAAACAAACATCATCCGGACAGGTATGCTAAGCACTAGCTGAGTACTGAGGAAACCAGACACACTATTTTTGAGAAATATGTGTACTAGTGGCAAATACAGATTCAAGAATCAGAGTTATAATACTCTGTCATGAACAGCATGGTAAAGTTAAGTTGCACTGCCTTTCAGATGTAGAGGAGGAACTGCCAGGAAAGGTACCACCTGGAAGGTGGTCATTGGGACTACGGAGATGAGCTTTGGTGGAGAAGGAGAGATTATCAAGTCAGCTGAAAGGTAGGAGGCTCAAACAAACATGGTCTGTTTGGAACAGTGGGAAGTTTACTCGAACTAGGACAAAGAGTTGGAATGAAGAAAGAATAAAAGGAGTTAGTGCGGTGCCAAATGGTACTGGGCCCTGCATTCAGTATCAGGGGTTTGGAATTTATCCTGAAGGAACAGGGAAGTCAACAAAAATATTGGACAAAAGAACAGTCATCTATCAGACTTCTTCTCTATGTTACGAAACACATAAACATGGTTTGCCCCTACCAACTAAACGTAAGTGCAGGTACTGTTTTAAAGCATTAATTTTTCCTAACAGCTCCAGGTAATTACAAAATATGCAGTAGTTTCTCAGTTCACACAAAGCCTAACTGATGTTTAAGCCAAATTAAAATATCTACACATGCTTACACACACACTTTACATATGCATGCTCAGAATTCACACACCTACCTCACTCCAGGGTCCTGTTTTCCACTGCGCTGGGCAGGGCACTCTGTTACAGGGCCGGCGGCTCTCGGGACGGTCACCCATGCAGTACTTGCTGTGCACAGAGCGGTTGGTGCCATCATGGAGTGGCTGAAGGCAGCGTACAGTACGAAGTTGATAGCCAGAACTTCCACAGGTTTTGGTGCAGTGTTCCCATTCTTCTGCTACCCAGCTGTGGGTGCAGGGGTTTAACACTGAAATTATCACTGGTATGTATAGTGTACACATTCCCACCCGCAAAGCCTAGACTTTTCTGCTCTCTGAGTGACTTGCAAACTAGTGGGCACACTGCAGTTCAGGAAGTGGTTTCAGAAAGATGGATATCATGGATCACTTTTTAGTAATAGCAGGTTGAAACTTTTAATGCCCTGCTATTTTTTTGTTTTCTGCCTCTCAGTGACTCTGAAACCTTCTCTTTTCCTAAAAGGATGATCTACAGAGGGTTTCTGAAACTTATCTTAAAGTTGCCCTATTAGATTCAGGCATGAAGGCAGTTTTCAAGGATAGCACCAACTCACTCTCAGTCATATTTCCTAACAGTGTTAAACATCTGACAGTGAATTTTTAAAACAGAATCTATCTAATGCTTGCTAAGACACACTTACGATTTGCTTACATAACCTTCTGTTTTCAGTATGGTTTCCTTCTCTCTTGATCATGTCTATTATACACAGTTAAAAGTCTGGTTCACATTCTACAGAGGGTAAACCTCATGTCTTCTTCTGGGTTGGAAGAGGGCACATTTTTATAAAATCTAGAGAGTTCACTGATGTTTACATATTTTAACTGATATGACAGTTTCATTTCTACAGTTGTTGCTATGAAGGCTACTTGACATATCTATATCATTTGGATAATGCAGTTCTTCTTATTAACCCTTACTGGGCCTGACAAGAGGTAAGGGTGGTATGCATTGGGGCTGGGTAAAAACTGTTCACACAAATGCACCTGATAGCAGTATTTCCAGAGGCATTTTCCAAAATATTTACCAGGGGACATTCCCAGATTCTAGTGTCAGTGTCCCAAGCACTTTCCAAATCAGCTGTGGATACGACGTTACACACGGTTCTCCAGTACACATGGTTACCAAGTCCCTAAGGGCTGTCACCATTGATTCCATCTGGTTATGCAATCTGTCTGTATGTAATTCAGGCTAAAATTAACTTTGCCTTTTCCAAAGTTACTTTCCCTCTGCATTTTTTTTTCTCTCCATATATAAGAGACACCAAAATATAGCCATGCTAAAACCTTGGCAATCTTTGGTATTCACAGTTTAAGACTGCTTTAGCTTGTCAAACTGGTGGTAAAATGTATCACGACAACTGGACTGAGGAATTTTGCTCAATTTTGAAGACCTCAATGATGAGTCTCTTTTGAAGACCAATATACTTCACAGATACAGGTACTTCTGATTACCTCCATTCCCTCCTAAGATCTCAGAATGAAAGTAAATGACAAAAATTTGTTATAAATCTAGAAAGACAAAGAAATTTGAGAGGAAGTCACAACAACACAATTTAGGAAACTAGAAAACAGATGGACATATGGAAACTAACTCAGCAGATTAGGAAGAATGAAGTCCAATTCAGCAGTATAAGGTGATGAGCAAACTGACTTGCACTGTAGAACTTTAGAAACATTTAGGGATTAGAGGCCTTAGATACAGTGTGAGCTGTGAAAACAAGGGTGAAGCCAAGACCGAAAGCAGGAGAACTAATGAAAAGTCTGTGTGGAAGCAATTAGACCCCCTGATTCTTAACCATACAGGGTGATTTGCCCTCCTCCAATGCAGAAGACATGAGATTTATTATCCTCTGTAGAATGTGAACCAGAGTTAGCTGGATACAATAGGCACGATCAAGAGAGAAAGAAACCATAGTAAAAACAGAAGATTATGTAAAAACCCATCTGTGATGTGGTGAGATCGCTTTAGACACCTATACACATAACATTTCCAGAACAGCACTTAAACTGGCTTACACTCCCTAGGAAGAGATTGATTCTACTCTACGGAATCTATTTTATAAGAAAAGCCCTCAATATACAATTAATTGAGGGCCTTTTAATAAAATGGCTGAGTCACATCACCCTATAGTTGAGCCCACCAGCTACGACTATAAGGCAAACTTCTAATCAGCATTCTAAACCCTGCATTTTTATACACGTATGAACATCCCAGGATTACCACATGGAAATCTTCTAACGTAAATGATGGAGGTGGAGTGGGTGTGGAGAAATGGAAGAAAAGAACTCAGAATAAATTATTTAGAAACAGGGAATGAATCCTTGATATTCCAGAAGAGATAAAAGAATATATTGCATCTGTGAAATAAAAATCAAATGCCTTGAAAAAGAAATACCTAGAGCTCTTGAATATTGATGATATGAGAGCAAAAATGAAAGGCTCAGCAAGTGCAACAATGAACAATAGGAGAGAAAATCCGAGCTACAAATGTCCCAGAAACAAAGAACACTGAAGAACACAGGAGAATTAAAAAAAATATGAGAAAATCTTCCAGAGATGAAAGATATCCATTTTATATTTTTAAAAGTTTGTGTCATTTGCCACAATATAGATGAAACTGGAGGAAGTTATGCTAAGTGAAATGAATCGGACACAGAAAGACAAATACCATGTGACCTTCACTTATTTTCTAGATTCCATATGTGGAATTTATAAAAGTGGAACTCATAGAAGTTGAGACTAGAATGGTGGTGATCAGGGGCTTGGATGAGGGTGAAGGAGTAATGGAGAGATGTTGGTCAAGGGGTACAAAGTTTCAGTTAGAAGAAATATGTTTTCGAGATCTACTGAACAGCATAATGTCTATGGTTAATAATTATGAAATGGATATTTCAAAATTGCTAGGAGAGCAGATTTTAAATGTGTGCACCATGAAAAATGATAAGTATGTGATGTGATAGATTGGTTAATTAGCTGAATTTAATCATTCCACAATGTATGCATCCATCAAAACATTACACTGTACCCCATAAAAACATACATTTTTTATTTTTCAATCAAAAATCTCTACAAGTACACAGCACAATGATGAGTAAAAATGAGCACCAAGTCAATTTCATCACTGGGATTTCAGGACACTAGGAATAAAATGACGGTCCTACAAACTCTGAACGACATAGAGACCAAAACAGGTCATAGAGAAAGAACTGAGAATCAGAATGGCAACCAACTTTTCAACAGCAACACTTGAGTGTAGATAATAATAGAACAATATTTTTGAGTCTTAGGGATGATATATAGTTTGGAATAACAGGAAATCCCACAGAAGAGAAAGGTAGTAGGAATTCTAAGGAGGATGATGAAAGGAAACCCTAGGATGAAAGCTGCTAAAAAGTCCAAGCTGGAGTTGGAACACAGAGAACTCTGTTCTCTAAGATGCTTCTGTTTCTATGGAGATTACAGTGACAGGATACTTGGATGTTTAGTATTTTGAGGGGATTGATACTGAGAAAGAGAGTTTGGGAATGAATTACAGAAAAGTAGTAGAAGATCAAATACATAAAATCAAAATATGCACTTATTCCGGAAGAAGCATTACAAGAAAGAAACCATAATAATGTGCATGCTATGTGACTCAGGTATTAAGAGAGATACATGTTAATATAAACCCTGAATATTGCGATCAGTAAAAGGTATGTTAGGTCAGCAATGGGAGTAGCAGGGAAGGAGAAAGTGTGGCCTCTGGGTGTGCATTTGCAGAGTGGTCATAAAATAACACAATCTTCACATTTCACAGTGAAAATTCAATGTATAATGTCTAACCTACCTCCCAAAAAAGTCAAGGAGTAGAAGGAAAAACATTTGACTTAGACAGAAGGAAACAAGTAATTACCAAATATCAAAATAAATATAACAGTTGAAAGTGGTTGTTTTTGAGGAACAAGAATGTGGTGAAAGGCACAGAACTGCAGCTTTATATAATTCCTGTGAAGTAACTTGACTATTTAAACCATGTATATATAGAGCTTTGACCGAAAATAAAATCAAAACTAAAAAGAGCTAAAGGCAGTGAAGTCCTGATTTTGACCTACAGATACGATAGTTAAAATAAATGCTTACAGCGGATGTGTACACTCTTGAATATTGCACATTCGTCTAATAGGTTTCGGCTTTTTGTTGGCCTCACAGAAGCTGCGATGGACCATTTTATTATCACTTTTCCTACGGCATCCATATTTAGTGTACTGGAAACCTGGAAAAGGAAATAAATTTCTTTGGATTTAATCACTTATTCATGCTTAGTTACTTGATTATTCACTCACTCATTCATACATTTATTCATCCATTCACTAAATATGTATTGAGTGCCTACAATTCGGCACTTCAATAGGTGCTGAAGGTCCCAAAGAACATTAAATAAACAAAAACTTTTACCTTTTCAGAGAATACATTTGATAAATATTGCAACTGCATGCTTGTTAAAGAACTAGACTCTAAATATACAGTCTAGTGTGAGAGATAGATATGAAAACCACTGTGACAGTATCTAGTAACATAGGCTTTTAGAAAACTATGTAAGTAACTTACAGTAGAGGGCACTAAAGGAACACAGAGGGAAGAGCTCTGTAACTTGGAGGAGGGGAGGGGAAAGCTTGGAGGATCAGTACTTTCCTTCAGCAGAATACTGAAGTTCAAATAGCATGGGGTAATGGAAATGAAGCAGAATTATTCTCCAAGCAAAGGAAATAACATATGAAAAACTGTGGTTTCTTCAGAAGGCTGAAGTATCATGTTGAAGAGGACAGGAGGTAGGGAAGGATCAGATCTTGAAAGCCTTCAGTGTCTTACAAGTTTTTGGACATTATCGTGAAGGTTATAGGGAGTTACTGAGGGTCTCTCAAACATCAACTTTTATATTTGTAATTATGTA
>NW_012101295.1:545917-551371 GCF_000951045.1 Mandrillus leucophaeus
GTCACTCCTAAATATTTAAGCACAAATTTCAGAAGTACATTCTCTTATATAACTATAATATCATTCTTAAAATGAGGACATTTAACATAGACATAATGCTATTATCTAACATACAGACCTATTCCAAAATGTTCAATTGTCCCTATCATGCTATTTATGGCAATCCTTTTCCAGTCAAGGATCATATGTTGCATTTAACTGTTATGTCTGTAGCCTCCATCAATCAGAAATAATTACTGAACCTGTTTTTGTCTTATGACATTTACTATTTTTGAAATTTAAAAACCATTTGTTTTATCAAATGTCCCACAATTTGGGTCTGTTTAATTGTGTTCTAATGATGAGATTCAAGTGATTCACTTTTAGAAAGAATGCTGCATAAAGTGATGTTGTGTCTTCAGGGCAACATATTAGGAGACTGAAGGATTTTAATCTGGGAAATAATATAATTTTACCATTCATTCATGCATTCATTCAAGAAAAATTACCCTGGAAATTAAGGCAGAGAAGAACATCAATATTAGTTGACTAGTTAAAAGGCTATTGCAATAATCGTCCCTCCCAAAGTGGTGATTGGAGTCTGGTGAAGAAGGAATAGATGTGGGAGATATGAAGAAGGTATATCTAACAAATAATGTGACCAAGTAAATGTTGAGAGTACAGCAGCAGGGAGGGTCAAAATTAAATGGGCATCTTGTAATGGATAAGGAGATGTCATTTAAAATAATTAACTATTGTATGCCTCCCTCAAGAAAACACTTTAGAAATACAGCCTTGAACTTAAAATTATAAAATAAATAATTTACACAAGCACTGCCTAATACAAATTTTGTTCTCAACTATTTGCTGACATTTTTGTAATAGCCTCTTGCCTTCTCCTGCCCATGGGGGATAATTGGTAATGGAGCACTTGTTTAGAACTAGAGGAATGGATGATGGGAGAAATGGAGAAACATTAAGTCCAGCTTAATGGACTCTGGAAAGGGAACGGAGGTAGCACAGTGCAGTGAGTGAGAGCATGTGTTCAGAAGCCAGGTTATCTGGGTTTGAATCCTATGGGCTCTGGGAAATTATCTTGTGTGTCCTTCAGTTTTGCTACCACTTTAACAGAGATAACAATAGTACCAACTGCATAGGGCCATTGTGAGTATTCATGCATTGATATATAAAGCATTTAGAATAGCATCTGGTTTCAAATACATAGCATAGTCAGTTACACAGTCATGCAACCAATAGCCCTTTTATTATTAACTCTGGTAGAAATGCAGAGAGATATAGAAAGTAAAAGTAGGGAAGAAGAAAGGTGAGGAGCAGAGTACAATGAATTTGGGAGAGTTTTGGAGTTTGGGAAGAATAAAGTGATTAAGAGGACCACTACAGTAAATGCAAGACAAAGGACCTGAGAGAAAAGGGCAAGAAGATTTTACAGTCTGTCACTGTTATGAAAGGAATCCTGTTATTTGATGATTCTTTCAGTAAAAATGTTTTGTATTGATGTTTTGATGGTTATGTTTGGTGTTTCTCAGATTGTGGCCTCGATTAGAGACAGCCATGAAGGTAGAAGCAAGATTGGTTTTTATATGCATTACATTTTGATAAAATAAATGTGTTCAATTGTTACCTCCACCACAGGGTTTGGAACACTGAGACCAGCTCTTCAAAGCCCACTCAAAAGTATCGAATTCTTCCTGGATGACATTGTTGCTGTTGATCATAGGTACTGAGTCTTCATGGATGATGTACTTATATGTCAGGCTAGAGCGGGTATCGTTTTCTTGAGGTATAATCTAACATACACATGAAATCAATATGTAAATCACGTGAGGGTTTTACATTTTGAGTGTCAAATTACAAATATTTCAGAATATTGCTCTTATTAAAACTGACAATTTTCAAATAGTTTCAAAAATTATAATGTTTTATTTCTGTCAACTATAGTGCACATGTGCCCTGTTTAAGAAGAAGATGAAATATCTATAACACTTTTAACATAAAGTATTAAAAAAATACATACACTGAAGGGTAAGAGTTTGTATTATAAACATAATAACTTTATAAGATTCACTGTAGGTTTCCTTAAATTAAACCATCTCCTTTTTAAAGGATTTTAAATTTTAAATGTAACGAATTAAAATTAAAATTAAAGGATTACAATTTTAAAATTTAAAATTTAAATTTAAAATTTAAAATTTAAAAATTTTAATGCATTTTAAAATTGTCTTCAAAGAAAATTGTTTTGTTACGTTTTGTTCTGATGATAAAGATAGTAATGTTCCCTCCAGAAAATATATACATTATGGAAAAATATAAAGAAAATGAAAAATCATAATTCTACCGAACTAGAGAAAACCAGTCACTTTCACTACTGTGATAGTCCCTCAAGACATTTGCATTGTGTTTGTGTGTGTGTGTGTGTGTGTGTACAGACATATACACTTTTCTGGCCTTGTTTATTTCATGCACATTTCTCAAGATAGTAAATATTATTTGAAAACATGCTTTTGGAGTGTGGAATGATGGTCATTGGAGACTCAGAGGGGTCAGGGGAAATGGAAGGGGATTGAATGGTGGGAACTTGCTTGGTGGGTATAATGTGCATTGCTCCAGTGATGGATGCACCGAAGGCCCTGACTTCACCACAATGCAATATATCGATGTAGCTAAATTGCACTTGTACAAAAAAAGTTTAAAAAAAGAAAATATACTTTTAACTGTCAGCATAGTCTGCAATCCTAAAAGTGTTATGTATTATTGTTAATAGTGTGTGGTAACTCTTGAATATTTGTATTGATTAGAAATTTTCCCAACTTTCTGGGGATTTCTGACTTTTCTTAGTAGACTAAAGGGAACAAACACTTTAGAGTCCTAGTTCTTCTGATAGACTGGTGAATAGTCCTCCAGAACAGTTAGAACAGTTGTTACTTTAATAATAAGAGTGTATGAAAGTGGCCATTTGACACTACATGTTACATAATTTTCATCTTCATTAATTGGATGGGAAAAATATCATGATTTTAGTTGTTATTTATTTGATAACTAATAAAGTTTAATTTTCCTAAATTTATTAGCCACTTATATTTTGAATACTGTACATTGCATGACTGTCCTGGTTTTTATTGGAACTATACACATATTTTTTCTCTCCTAAATAATCTGTGCACTAAAGATACAAATTCCTTTTTGTAATAAGAGTTGCAAGTATTTTCTCAGTTTGTCTCTTGCCTTTTAATTTTGTTCAGGGCAAATTTGTCTTTTAAAAAATTAATTGATTTTCATGTAGCTTTCATAGGATTTTACTAATTATGCAAAGGGAGAAAAGTGCAATTCATTGGTATTCCAAACTACATTTTTACAACTACCTTTTGTTTGAGAAATGAGGTGATACTAAAACCAGTGGGGGTTGAGGATCTGGTTATCTGACTTTTATTCTCTTTTTTCTGTCTTTGTGTTTAAAGCAGCATTAAAAAATCAAGCACCATTCGAACAACCCTTACACTCTAGCCAGATATCTAATTCTCTTTGCCCCAGACAGCCTAGCCACCATGTGACAGAACTCAGAATGGAAAAGC
Source organism: Mandrillus leucophaeus (assembly GCF_000951045.1). Taxonomy (NCBI): domain Eukaryota; kingdom Metazoa; phylum Chordata; class Mammalia; order Primates; family Cercopithecidae; genus Mandrillus; species Mandrillus leucophaeus. The sequence goes on from NW_012101295.1 coordinate 549,487, forward strand.
AATGTCATAATGACAGAACATTGCTTGTCCACACCCTCGTCTCCTAGCTACAAATCTCCCTGTTGTACCTTTAGCCCATACCACTTGCTGTGGTCAGATTATAATCAGCAGGCAGGTCTTGAAGCATCTATCATGATGGTTAAGCATCATGTCTCTAAGGCCAGATACTCATGTTGTTAGAAAATAATACAATGTAATTATATTAGTGCGAAACAGAGCTTCTGGCCTCTAATCACTCATATTTAACATAATCTAAATAAAACTTTAATATATATTTTATTATGGAACAGAATGAGAGTCTAGAATAGACCCACATAAATGTGTACAATTAATTTTTGACATAATTGAAAAGGCATTTTAATACAGAAAGAACAGTCTTTTAACAAATAGTGCTAAAATAACTAGACATTGTGGTGGGTTAAGAAATATGTTTAAGATTAGGTAAAAAAGGACCGAGAATTCCGTCTTGGTTTCACTGTCCCATGTTCTGTCTCACTTGAGTCACTTGCTGTAGTGGAAGTCAGGGTCATATTGTGAGGATGTATACGCATCCTATGGAGAGGCTTAGGTGGCAAGGAATCATGGACTGCTACCCGCCACATGGAAAAGCTGGGTAACAGTCATCTGAGGCCTTTAAGCAACCATGTGACTAAGCTTGGAAGCAGAGTAACCCTCAGTCAAGCTCTGAGATGACTCTAGCCACAGTTGACAGCAGACTCATCAGATGCTCTGTGCCAGAACTAGTCAATTAAGTGGTGTCCAGATACATGCTGCACAGAAACTATAAGTATGTTTGTGTTTAGCCATGAAGGTTGAGGGTAATTTGTTTTATAACAATAGATAACTAATATAGACATCCATATGCAAAAATAAGGACCTAATACTTCATACAAAATTAACCCAAAGTGATTCATATACCTAAATGTAAAACGTGTAACTCTAAGACAGTTACCAAAAAAATGTAGGAGAAAATGTTTTGATGCTGGATTAGACACAAAAAAATTTCATAACACCAAAATCTTGATCCACAAAACAAAACATTAATAAATTGGACTTCGGTAAAGCTAAAATATTTTTGCTCCATGAAAGAAACTACTAAAAGAACGAAAAGACAACATATGGACTGGAAGAAAACATTTGCAAATTATGTATTTCACAGAGGACGTGAATATACACAGAGATCTCGCAACTCAACAAAAAGAAAATATAACAACTTTAACAATGGGCAAAAGCTTCGAACAGATATTTCAAAAGGGAACCACTTTTCAGAGGAAAAAAGACTAAAAATTGAGTGGAGCAATTTGACTTTCGTATAATATTTTATAGGAAATCCAATAAATAAAAATTCTGTATAAAACAGAAACTAACAATAAATTTCAAATCAAGCAGATGTCTTCTGCTTTCATCCATGAGGGAGTAATGGAGTTGTCTTCCTGGTATTAAAAGCTGTACAACTGGGCAAAATATTTGCAGAAACTTTTTTTCTTTTTGGCAATGGATAACATGACAAAGGACACCAATCCTTGTAAGAAGAGAAACAAGCCGGGTCTTATTCCTGAAAAGGGCCAGGTTCTGGACCCTGGCACAGGGAGGAGGAGCCCAAGCCCAGTCCAGCCGTCTGACTGAGCAGAGGAAATAGATTAGAGTTTGGAACCTTCAGAGCAGGGCACTAAAGAAGAGGGGCCTGCTTAGAGAGATCACCTAAAAATCTCCATGGGTCCATGACTGAGGGTTGGTCTGTGTATGGTCAAGACACCAGGCAGTCCACGGTGAGGGGGGTGCTAGGAGTGGGACAGAGATTCAAAAACCAGGCAGGGCTGAGCCTGGCACCAAGAAAGTCCGCACCATGGGAAGAAGGACAACACTGAAAGAGACTAGCTGCAAG
>NW_012101295.1:551421-567590 GCF_000951045.1 Mandrillus leucophaeus
CACTCTAGCCAGATATCTAATTCTCTTTGCCCCAGACAGCCTAGCCACCATGTGACAGAACTCAGAATGGAAAAGCAATGTCATAATGACAGAACATTGCTTGTCCACACCCTCGTCTCCTAGCTACAAATCTCCCTGTTGTACCTTTAGCCCATACCACTTGCTGTGGTCAGATTATAATCAGCAGGCAGGTCTTGAAGCATCTATCATGATGGTTAAGCATCATGTCTCTAAGGCCAGATACTCATGTTGTTAGAAAATAATACAATGTAATTATATTAGTGCGAAACAGAGCTTCTGGCCTCTAATCACTCATATTTAACATAATCTAAATAAAACTTTAATATATATTTTATTATGGAACAGAATGAGAGTCTAGAATAGACCCACATAAATGTGTACAATTAATTTTTGACATAATTGAAAAGGCATTTTAATACAGAAAGAACAGTCTTTTAACAAATAGTGCTAAAATAACTAGACATTGTGGTGGGTTAAGAAATATGTTTAAGATTAGGTAAAAAAGGACCGAGAATTCCGTCTTGGTTTCACTGTCCCATGTTCTGTCTCACTTGAGTCACTTGCTGTAGTGGAAGTCAGGGTCATATTGTGAGGATGTATACGCATCCTATGGAGAGGCTTAGGTGGCAAGGAATCATGGACTGCTACCCGCCACATGGAAAAGCTGGGTAACAGTCATCTGAGGCCTTTAAGCAACCATGTGACTAAGCTTGGAAGCAGAGTAACCCTCAGTCAAGCTCTGAGATGACTCTAGCCACAGTTGACAGCAGACTCATCAGATGCTCTGTGCCAGAACTAGTCAATTAAGTGGTGTCCAGATACATGCTGCACAGAAACTATAAGTATGTTTGTGTTTAGCCATGAAGGTTGAGGGTAATTTGTTTTATAACAATAGATAACTAATATAGACATCCATATGCAAAAATAAGGACCTAATACTTCATACAAAATTAACCCAAAGTGATTCATATACCTAAATGTAAAACGTGTAACTCTAAGACAGTTACCAAAAAAATGTAGGAGAAAATGTTTTGATGCTGGATTAGACACAAAAAAATTTCATAACACCAAAATCTTGATCCACAAAACAAAACATTAATAAATTGGACTTCGGTAAAGCTAAAATATTTTTGCTCCATGAAAGAAACTACTAAAAGAACGAAAAGACAACATATGGACTGGAAGAAAACATTTGCAAATTATGTATTTCACAGAGGACGTGAATATACACAGAGATCTCGCAACTCAACAAAAAGAAAATATAACAACTTTAACAATGGGCAAAAGCTTCGAACAGATATTTCAAAAGGGAACCACTTTTCAGAGGAAAAAAGACTAAAAATTGAGTGGAGCAATTTGACTTTCGTATAATATTTTATAGGAAATCCAATAAATAAAAATTCTGTATAAAACAGAAACTAACAATAAATTTCAAATCAAGCAGATGTCTTCTGCTTTCATCCATGAGGGAGTAATGGAGTTGTCTTCCTGGTATTAAAAGCTGTACAACTGGGCAAAATATTTGCAGAAACTTTTTTTCTTTTTGGCAATGGATAACATGACAAAGGACACCAATCCTTGTAAGAAGAGAAACAAGCCGGGTCTTATTCCTGAAAAGGGCCAGGTTCTGGACCCTGGCACAGGGAGGAGGAGCCCAAGCCCAGTCCAGCCGTCTGACTGAGCAGAGGAAATAGATTAGAGTTTGGAACCTTCAGAGCAGGGCACTAAAGAAGAGGGGCCTGCTTAGAGAGATCACCTAAAAATCTCCATGGGTCCATGACTGAGGGTTGGTCTGTGTATGGTCAAGACACCAGGCAGTCCACGGTGAGGGGGGTGCTAGGAGTGGGACAGAGATTCAAAAACCAGGCAGGGCTGAGCCTGGCACCAAGAAAGTCCGCACCATGGGAAGAAGGACAACACTGAAAGAGACTAGCTGCAAGCAAGAATAAAACCAGGCCTTAAAGGATCAGGATGATCTGACAATAACTTAACTGCCTGCCAGAACAAAACCAGACACCTTACAGTTTATCTTCCAAAATGTCAAGTGTACAAGAAAAAAAGAAGCAGGAAATGTGATTCATAAAATAAAAATAGACAACGTGAAGACCCAGAACTTAAAGGGTAACTTAGATGTAATGAGTGAACATTATGAAAAATTCAGCCAAAAAATGGATATTACAACAAAAAGAATCAAATGGAAATTCTAGAAAAGAAAAGTGCACTATCTGATATGAAAAATTTACTGGATAGGCTCAAGGACAGACTGGAGATCACATAAGAGAAACAGTGACTTAGAGCTCAAAAGGAATAATCCAATCTGAAAAATGTATTTTAAAAAATATTATAAAAGGATGAACAGAGCCTGAGACTTGTGGAACAATTTCAACAGATTTAAATGAGTCCTAGGAGTAAAGAAGAGGAAGATGGGGTGGGGGTGAGGGTTTGGGAAAAACAATTAAGGAGAAGACATCATGGGAAATTTACCCAAATTTTGTCAAAAACATCAACCTACAAAGCCAAGATTCTCACTGAACCCCAAGCATAAGACATAGAAAGAACACCGTAAACTGTCACAGTCAAACTGCTAAACCAACAAGACAAAACAAAAAGATGAAGAGGAAAATCTTAAAAGGCAGCAAGAGAAAACTGACATATTACACACAGTGCAGCGATATAAATGAGGCTTCTCTTCATAAATGATGGATTCTAGAAGGCAAATGCTGTATAAATGAGTAAAAGAGGGCTCCTGTATATTGGCCCCTAGGTTATTTCTTCACAGCAGGCTGAGGCTGAGATCTGTTAGCTCAAAAGCCCTCTGCTGCCAAACACAAACTTTCATACATCCAGTTGTTTTTAATGCTGCCCAAATGAGGGAGTTTTAGCCATTTGGGGACTGCCTGCTTTGCACAGCTATAGGAAACTGCATCCAACGTCTGCTAGATATGAATAAGACCTTCCGGCTACAAGGACCTCACGCTGCTGCCTCCCTTGGAGCCCTCTGACCCACAGACTCTCTGCTGTGCTGCTGAATGACACCACCTAGGCACATACACCACCTCAGATTCCCCTATTCCTCAGAAGTTCCCTTGCCCTTCTGTCCTCTGGGTGGTGGCCCCACTTGCAAACCGGCTGAGGCCGCGCTCAAAGTGTGTGTGTGCTACTGCCACCTTGTGGCCATATCTTTTTCTTTGCTCAGCCTCCAAACCCTTGGAACTCGCTAGAAGATCATAAAAACACAGTGCTGAAAGAAGGGAAAAAAGGAAACAAAAAAAACCAAAAAACTAGCAGCCTCAGATTCTATATCTAGTAAAGATACCCTTCAAAAATAAGGGTGAAAATAAAGATATTTTCAGATAATTGAAAGCTGAGAGAATTACTTGCCGATACACCCACACCACAAGAAATGCTAAAGGAAGATCTTTATACTGAAGGTAAACGATACTAGATGGAACGTTAGATTTACAAACTAGAATGAAAAGCATACAAAATGGTAAATAAGTGGGTAAATACAAAAATCTACTTTTAGTGTTGTCTTTAAAAGATAACTGATTATTTAAGTCAAAAATCAGAATGCTGCATTATTCAGTTTATAATATATATACACAATAAATTACATGAAAATATTGCACAAAGAATGGGGGGAAGATAAATGGAATTATTTTAAAAGGCAACTCATTTTTCGATGTTCAAAGTACGTTTAATGTTCAAAGTAAAAGTGTTTTCAGATAGATTAATTATAAAATAAGCTGAACCAACTATACCATGAGCCCGTAATGCCACATACCAAAACAATAACAGGATCATGTAAAGGTCCATCGGTGTGAAGACTTTCAACGTCATCTTCAATGTTATAATCCCACTCCACACCAAGATCTATGAAGGTCCGCGACTTGGCTTCCTCCCCTTTGCCATTTAAAATATAATGTCCTGTAGCCTGGTTCTTAATAGCTAAAGGAAGAAAAATGAGTAACCAGTATACATTTTATTTTATCATATTAAGTGCTGAAGATTCACAGCACATATATCCTTTCTACAAATCAATGACCATATTTCTTTATTAGTAGCAAGCAATCAAAATGGGTGTTAGTTCTGATATTATTCCCATTGTCTTGATTAGGCATTCAAAACTCTCACGAAGCATTCCTAACTAGTCAAAAATATGGCAAGACGGTTAAATAGGCAAAAATAATGTTTGCAAATATTCCCATTTGAAAACATCGTCAAAGAGGTTAATAGTTTCTAAATCATTTATCCTATATATTTCCTTACAAAACTGGGAATATTTTGAAAATGACAGCTACTTTTTCAATAATTAATAGAAACAATTTATGCTAGGATAGCATATAACATAATGGTTTATTTATTGCATTTTTAAAAAAGTTGGTCAAAATATTTATAGTTATCCAACATAGTTGAAGTAATTTTTCAGGCCAACAATTTAGTTCTCATGATTGTAAAATTTCAGAGCTATATCACCTACTCATATAGTTAGGAAAAGCTGCTTACTGCTAATGGAATTCTTAACGTAGTATACATTTATTACATATTATAAAATGAAATAAAATGCTGGCTTAGTGAGTAAAAAATAATGACTAGGATTTTAAATTTTAGATTTGTTTATCAGAATATAATGTTATACTAGAAAACAAAATTTCATGTTACTACCATTACTGAAAATGTGTAGAAAACATGAGTAATTTTAATTAAATGTATCTATTCCTCTAGGGCTTTAAACTGGTCTATTTTTTCCAAGGACATTAATATGAATTCTAGGATGAAAAACAAGGAATTTTAAATACTGGAGAAAGAACTATAGCTGACTTCTAGACTATTATTACATTTAGTAGTGAACATAATTTAAATGTGTTTAAAAATTCTATGAAACACCATAAAACAATTCATTTTTTAAAGTCACAACTGAAATAAAATGATTTGCTGTAAATTCTCATGGAGTTGATATGTGATGTCTTAGTTTCGGAAATTATCTTAGTGTTCTTATAGGCCAAGGAATAGGAAAGTTATGTTTACACTTGTCTATACAATTTAAATTTATACCTCTTTAAAGTGACATTTCCATGTAATCTTCTCACAAAAGAAAAAAAAAATCTCCTTGTGGAAATTATAATCAGCTCTCTGTGGCAAATGGATCTGCATGTGCCAGTCAAAAACCTGACACATGTCAGATATTAGAATAATTTAAGATTAGATTACTAAAATTCACCTGTGGTTGCTTTTCAAAGAATGTAAAATACAATAAAAATAAGACAATATACAGTATTGGATCAATCAAAATATCAGAACTTATTTGTCAACATAAGTATGATGAATTTTTCTGATATTCCTTAATTTAGTTGATTTTATTAACATATTTATTTTCTTATCCCCTATTACAGAGCAAAAAGTGTGTAAGAAATATAAGCTTGTCAAATGATTTTTTCCCTCATATAATTAGGAACCAACCCCAGTTTCCATAAAAAATTAAAGCTCTTTTTGTTTTTATTTTTTATTTTAAAGTAAGCATAGTTAGGAGAAATGACCAAAAAAACCTACATAACATTCAATTAATGCATTTATGTATTATTTTGATTCTTACATATGTGTACGCACATATATGTACATATACGTATGTACATATACACATATCTATATTTATGATTTCTTTGACATTTCAATGTTTCAGTGCATGTTGAAGCAGAGCCAGCAGACAGAAACACTTACCAAGAATATGAGGAGAAGCCTCGTCTTCTTGGATTAACACATGTCTAGCCCCAGGGGGTATATCAAACATCTTAAGGTACCCTTTGCATGTGTAGTAAATATTGTAGGAAGCAAAGAAGAAAACAAAAGCAATAACCATGGTTAGTTGAGCACTACATTCTTACTGCTTCTGCGTGCAGAAGAGGGCATCCATAAATTTAAAGAAGCAGTTTCAGAAATTCAAAGCATTGGTAGCTTTTGTGACATCCAACATGAAATTAGAGGAAACTTTTTTTTTTATTAAAGAGGGAAAAAAGTTAATCTTGTTACCAATGTATTAGTCACTTATCTTGTATTGACCTTCAAATGATGTCAACAACAATTCAGGCAAATACTATACTTTCCTGTGTCCCTCTGTGTGATTCTAGTTTTCTAAACCATCCTTTTCAAGTGGAGTCAACTTTTAATGAAAGTTCACTTAAGTGGTGAACTTTTTGGGATATGTTATCTGCCTACATGTTATTTTAAAAGTCTAAGAGGGAAGTATAGATAGCTAAACTTCTAATTATTAAAATATTTTCATATTTAAAGCCTTCTTTATTATAAAGGAGTTACAACAGAAAAATCAGTGCTTTCATTTTTCTTGTGATCAGCATTAATTTTAAAGCTTTAGACAAGTTTTATGATGGCACTATTTTAACCAAATTGACAACGTGGATTTTAAACCACTTAGTTGGAAAATGTGTGCAAATTATGTTACGCATTGCCTTTATATGCACCCTAACCTCAAAACCTCCTAAGCCAGAAATAAGAAAATCAATATGCTTAATTGGTTGCTTTGGGTTTTACAATCATGTATCATTCCTATTACTGGAAACGTCATATATCACATACTATGTTGATATTATCACATGTCCTAAAAATTATCTTACAGTCATTTAGAATTAATATTATGTCCATAAATCATAAATATTATGACCTGACAATAGTCAGGTCAATTAGAACGGATGTTACACATCTCATTATCATATAAATAAATGAATATAAGATGATTATGTAACCTACACTTTCAATACATTATGAAACATCCAGTACATATTCTATGGAGAGTATTAACAGAAACGCAGTTATCAATCCACAATTATTGATGAAATAAGAAAAAAAAGTGTTTTTGCCATTTGTATATGTACAATAATATACACTATGAATAGATTTACCTAACTTTTTCACAATATTTATTAGTGTCCTAACTAAATAAAGTGGTCCTTTTGGGATCAGGGTGTTGAGCACTTTAGCCTGGGGTATAGTCTAACACATGAAATGTACCATGTTTGTCTGAGTACACAGTGGCTAGAAGGAACATGCTTAAGGTGCCAAGTAGAGCAAAACAGCTTGATGCCATTTATGGATGCCCATCTTTCTGCAGTTTGCTACAACTTACCCAGTACGTTTTTAGCTTCTCTTGTTTCAGCAAGAGAAATATTACGAGCTCCTTTGGGTAAAGTGAAAGCGCCTCTTGCCTTCCCTTAAATAGAACGTCTTTAATTAGAGGTGGGTTCATGTTTATCAAAGTCTTGTTGTTTCATTGACTATCTCATAAGTCATATATTTTGTTAGGCAAGATATAAAATGTGTTCTGTAAGTTTATGTGTTGAAGTCACAATGCATTTGTAATAGACAATGCCAATAAACTGTTAATAGTCAATGAAAGTAAGACTAAGCATGAAAGTAAGGCTAAGTAGATGATTTGAAGTTGAATACTTGCAGATTTCATTTTCCAGCAACTTCAATTCTTTATGGCACCTCTTGCTTAAATGTTTTCCTGTTGGAAAAGGTTAATTAGTCTATTAAATCACTATGATGACAATATTAGTGCAAAGATATGAATGTTAGATTATCTTTGAACGGTTTGAATTGGTATGACAGATGAAAATTTTCTAATGTTCTTTGGGCCTTGATTTGCAAGTTTAGCATAATGTTTGAGCTATCTGAAAAACAGTACCAATACCTTATATTATACATAATATAGAATGAATGAACATGGAAAAACCTTTTCTTTACATTAATTCACTGTGGAAATAAAACAAAATGAATTATTTTACATCCAAAAGAAAAGAATAAAATGTAACTTGAATAAAGAAAGCACAGTACATTATTTCACAGGAAGATGAAGAAAATTACATTTGACTCCACTGAAACATAATACATGTATATAATTATATTTCTCTTTGCTTTAATAAAATAATGCAATCAATCAGAAACAGCAATATTTGCTTTTTAACAATTTTCAAAGTACAAAACAAAGTAATTTATCACACAGGAATAGCAAAGACATCAGTAACAAGAAAAACATTAGAATATAGTTTCATAGTAATTGAGTTAGGTAGCTGGGGTATAATGGGAGTTAAAAAAAGAAACTAAGAGAATTATTTCATTTGGATGAAGACTTTTTTATAAAAGGAAAAATCACCCTGATGACAATATACTTAATGTAAACCGTATTTCTTTGTTTTTGTTTTACTTTCATGATTTTATAAGATACCAGCAGCTCTTTGGAAGACATGAAAATCTTCTTAAGCAAACACCACGTCAAATTTATCTTTAAGTGCTGAAATCCCAGAAACATTTGCCCAATAAATCCTTATTGAAGAACTGAATATCTGATACGAACTCAAGAAATTATTCAGTAATAAATATTGGTATACAAATCTTTTATGAAAATTCCAATGAATATTATTAAACTATGGATAATATTGCCTACTATTTGATGACAGCTTTTTGTTCTGCCTTTGAACCTTCAGTGTATGTCTAAGTCCAAGTTATTGGCTATGTAACAAGCATAAACATTTACAGAGATGAGCAATTACATCTCAGGTTAGTTTTTGGTTGTACCTCCATTTTGTTTAAAGTAAATTTTTAAAAATTATGTGAAATACAGATCCAAGATTCCTAGATTTATAAACAGGATAAAACTGTTCACTTTTTAAATAAGTATAACTAATGTGATACTTTAAAAGTTGTATCTAAAGTTTTGTAATTTTTAAACTCCTGATCAATAATTTATGTGCAACAGGAATTCAAAATAAATATCAATTCTAATAATTCAATCTGCATTTTATTAAAAATGCAAAATAAAACACATATTTTGGCTAGTTAGTATAACCGATACTGATTTTATTTGTTTCTTTTCTAAATTTAGTATGTATTTTTTTCATCATTGACACTAGGGAGTATGAATTCATTCAAAGTGGTTTTTTTTTTTTTTTTTAACTTCCTTAAAAGGTAATCTGAATAACAATAAATCAGCAGCTAAATTTTGGTTATGTTTATAGAGAAAATGCTGCATTTCTGAAAGAAGAAGCCTCAAAAAGTACAAATCACAGCGAAGCATACTAAATTCATGAGAGACCTCATCTTACCAAGCTTCCTGGGAGTTCTGGTAAATGTCCCCTTCACGGTTCGACAGTGGGAATTATCTCCTCCACAGACACCACACTTATCCTCAACCTTATTAGAACCAATTTCTTTATCACAGCCCACTTTCTGGAGAGAGAAGATGTCAAATGTGGCTAATTTTAATGTGCCCAGTAGTGGTCAACATCCCAGAGAATGATGAACCCTTCATGGCCCACAGTCAGCCAATTTACAGCGAACTGCCAATGTAGTCATGATTTTTAATACCTCAGTTTTTTTTTAATAGTGGAAAATCAAATGACTTGTACCCTAAGTAATAAAGAATATATTTCCTCTAGTCCAATGAAATATTTACACCATTTGAAATTGTCATAGTCACCAAACACACATATAATGAGCACAGATGTAGCTGATGCTGAGGAGACAAAAAAACAGTAAGTGCTTTTCCCTTGCTGCTCTCACATTTATGATGATGGATAATATAGTGAGTTGTATATTAGTGTAATCTTTAAAAGATGGTTAGGATGTGAGATAAAACTTCACAAGAGTGGTGAAGACTTTCACAGGGGCCAAAGAAACACAGAATGGAAAAGCGTTTCAGGAGAGCAGATGAGTTACAACAAAGCCAGAGAGGTTGTATGTTCATGGAAAGTGGGTTCAGAGGTCAATATCTAAACCCATATTTAAACCAATGGAAGGTTAGTGTTTCATGATAAGGAAAGAACAGTGAAAAATCTGCATGGAACAGACTGCAGAAGACTTGAATACCAGGAAGAATTTACATTTTCCCATGAAACGGGGAAATACTGAAGGTTTTCTGAACCAAGTCATGTTCTTAATATAAATCATTGTAGAATAATGAGACACAATACACTACTGCACTCAAAAGTATGGGATGAAAGGTGGTAGGGAAAATAAAGACAACACATACATTTAATGTACTAGGTACTGTGGCAGGTAAAAGCTGAACAAGACATACTATACTTTCAGGAAAATGTAAGCTCAATTACTTTAGACTCATTAATACAACACTTCAGTTTTGCTGAAGTATACAGGAAATACACATTAGGAACAGTGTTTCAGCTAATAAGATAATTTCATATCAATTTAACTATGAACACAAGAAATAAAATGCATTTTTAACATGAGATTAAATGGAGCAAAAAAAACCACGTTTGCTTCCCAACAACTTTTGTTCTAATGTGAAATTTAGCATTTAAAGTTAGTATTGATTAGAAGGTGAGAAAGAAATGTCTTATTATCTTTACAACAAAAGATTAAATACACTTAGCACTGATTATTTTTAAAAAGACCTTGTATTTTAACAGTAGATGCCTGCTGAAACACCCGAAGCAAATGCATTATTACCAATTTGTATTCCCAACCTAGAGGCCTCAGAGTTACTTAAAAAAGGCATTTGGCTGGAAATTAGGAAAATTATTTAAACCTTGATTCTGCCAGTGACCAAAATTTGATCTGAGAAAGTATAATGTCTCCCAAATTTATTTTAGCTACTGAACTATTCATAGACACTTATTGTAATGTGATTTCAAAGATAAAATAGTTTAAAAAATTAAAAATGTGCAGATGAATGATAGTAAATGTAGATACTGTAGAAAGCCTTTGGGGAAGCAATTTGAACTTACCACACACTCTCCTCGCACACATATGCTATATGGATCTTTGTAAGAACAGCGCGTTCCATCATGCACCAGTTGTTTCATGTAAGCAACATCTCCAGTCTCCTTGGACTGACAGTAAAGATGGCATCTTTTCTTGGCTGCATAGGATGGAGGATAAAATTAACTATTTACATAAAATGGAATGTTTGAACAGCATAGTTTGTTTTATTTTTAAATATAAGATTTCAATGTGATTTCCTAAAAACAAAAGGAATACTGTATAAACAAATAAAATAAGGAGTAAGGAGAAAAGTATGTACATCTGACATATTTGTTTTAGCTAAGGTGACCATATAATTTATCATCTAAAGTAGAAAAGGGGCTCTAGTAATAGCAGGAACAGCAGGTATAAACCGGGACTGCCCCGGGCAACCCTAGATTTCACCATAGCTCTTACATAAATTTTAATTCGAAACCAGTTTAGTTTTTGTAATATTAGAGCACTGAAAGAATGTCTCTGATTTGCCTCAATTACCTACCATAGTTTTTGTCTCTTACAGGATGCAACTCACTTCACCAAAATAGATAAAAAGCATGCATTTCTTCTTAATGCGTTGCAACTTCGAATTCTTATGTGTATTCTTCTTTCCTTTAAGATGGATTTGAACTGAACCCAGTGGTGTACGTAATCACATGACTATTTCTTTTCATTCACTCAAATAAGAAGTATGGCAAAAAGTTGCCACTTGGACATATTTAACCAAAAATTCAGAAGTAAGAAGTGAAACATTAAAAGAAAATTTCCAAATGTATTTTTTAAACTAGTCGATAGTACAAAAGTAAAAGGTTATAAGGTATCTTTTGTTATTAAATAATGAGCTTTCTCTTGGTCCTGACTCAATTGTCAAAGAACTAGATTTTTCTCTAGTCGTTCAGAAAGGAAAGATCACAATATTCCAGAAGTATTTCCTAGTAGAGGGATTTTGGTTGAATCAGGAATTCCAACATCTCTCCCAGGCATTCCTTTCCACTGGTCTTTCACCAGTGATGGTGATCGTGCTGCTTGCCAGGAACTATTGCACAATTCTTACCTCTTTACAGAAAGGGTACTTTAGCCTTATTCTTAGAAACCGAGGAGAACTTACTCCTATAAGCACCAAGTTTCCTAAGTTACCAAGTAGGGATCAAGAGTCCATGGGATTGGTGCTGGCAAAGCTTAAACTGTGAGTAACCATCCACACAGCAGGGAGAAGAGCAGGAGGCTACTCACGCTCAGGATGTTCATATGGCAACCAGTGGTGTTTGGTATTCTGGTATTCAAAGTGGGAGTTTCGCTGCTGACACTGCTGTGCTCTGAAGTCCTCAAAGTGTTTTTGGCATTCTTCTGTGTTACAAAGCTGGTACTCAAAATTAACACCAGGACAATCCTGACCACCATTGATGGGCCTAAAGAAAAGACAATACTTAAAAAGGCCTTTTGGCTTCTGTCTAGCAACTGAAGCTTGCAGACACAGTGCTTGAGGGCATAAAGCCAGAGTTTCTGGGCTGCCAGCACAAAGTGAATGAACTCATACTTCCTAATTTCAGTCCCTTTCCAAAAGCACCCTTCTCTCCCTGCTGGGTGGAAGAGTAAAACAAAACACAAAGCTCAACGTAAATCAGCTTTTCAAATCATGTATTTTAAATGCATGGCAAAAGTGTATAAGAAAAAAAAAGCATGTCTATTGGATCGATACAATGATATTTTTCCACCATGTATAAAACACATAGATGCAGCTCAAAGAAACTTTGGTCATTGCTCCATGACTCGCTTTCCTCATATGTAAAATGCAAATAATACTGTCTTCCTTCGAGGAAAATTGTGAAGATTAAATGAGTTGACACTATTTAAAGCACTCCTAACAAACCCTGGCTCATAATGAACTTTAGCTGATCTTTTAATTTTTATTGTCCTTGTTACTTCTAATACTACCATCATCTCTTCCTGTGAAGGCAGGTATGTGGCATCAGACAGTCTTACGAAAGACACGCTCAGAGCTATCCTGCTGCCAGAAACAGAGAGAAAAAGCTGCTCACATATTAAACCCTAGACAAGGAAGAATCCTCTAAATGTGATAATTCAGTTGTTTTTTTCTTCATAAAGATTGCTGAGCACACAATAGGGATTCAATAATTGTAGTCTGAGTGAATGAATGGATAACTTTCCCCCAATAGTCACCTGGCCTTCTATCACAATCTTTCTTTTGCCCGCCTCTGAAGCAATCACGTTCCACTCCCTGAAGAGAGTGAGTCTGTATGCTTGGTACTGCTCTTTCCTGGACACTCCCTTGCTTCTGGCAGTTGATCTCGAAGTGCCCATGCCCATGCCCTTAGGGCACAGTGACCTACTTTTTCCTTGTTCAGCTTCTTAATATTCCTGAACAGCAACTTCTTTACAAATATTCAATCTCCATTTGATCTTCTTATCTTCATCACTGACTGCTTGTCACAGGACTGATGAATGGAGATATATCGAAAACACAAACTGGTTTATGAACCGTGAACAATTTCTTTTCCTGCCCTGTGTTTTACGTGCACTTTATAAAACAGAATACTAATAACATAATATTGAAGTATTTTCTGGTTTCTCCAAAAATAATAAGAATTACAAGGATATACTCACATGGGATTATTGCACTGGCGTGTTCTGAAACGAACACCAGTTCCACATGTCCGAGAACAGGAGCCGAATTTAGTCCATGACCCCCAATTGCCATCTTGTTTTTGCTGATTAGCATTCTTCCACATGCAATGACCCTTATAGCACCACTTAGGAAAATGACAAAGAGTAATTATTAAAATCATGCGCACACTAAAGCTGAAGTTGTTATACAAGAACCATCTAGTTAAAGGGCTTTGACTAGATGCTCTTTTTTCTTCCAGGTGGAGATGCATTTAAAATTATCCAAAAGCAATTGTATCATTAATATACCCTATCAAAGGGTAATTTAGACTTGTATTTTTCAAGTATAAAATTAAAATGGAAAAACAACATTCACTCAGACTAAATTTTTAAATGATACATTCACCAGTGAGCATCAAACATTATAATCAATAAGAACCCTTTGAGCACCCAGCTTGCACAGTTGGTAATATTTTACCCTTCATCTGTCACTACCTATCTCATAGCAGAATCTTTGGAGGGCTATATGATCTTTTTAAAAATGATAACATAAAATATGTCTTGACTTAGATAATAATATAACATGTCCAAAACCTATGCAGCTTTCAAAGCACTTTTATTTAACTTTTAAATTTTTTCATTCACAATGATTCTGAGAGATAGATGGGTCATATATATAATCATCACCAATTAGATGAGGAAAATTGAGGCCCAGAAAGGTTCATCAGTGGTAGTTGAAGGCCATCTGACCAAGAAGTAATTAAGTGGGGCTACCAGAACTCTAATACTATAGAGGCACCTAGCTTAGAGTGCCCTGCATACAGCAGGTGCTCAAGAGATGTTAGTCATTTTCCTCTCCAACATTTTGACTTACTTTTTCATACTACATACAATAAAAGCATTTGTTAAAACTCAACTTTTATAAATTTCAATATAACACCAATATATTTAAGAAAGTTGGATGTTAAAAAGTTAATTATATAATTTTTATAAAGCAAAAATGAATCAACTCGTTATGCTCTTGTTTCTAGTCAGAAGTTTATGATATTGAATTTTCCCAAAGCAAAACATTGTATATAATGTGCTTTGCATAGTGCCTAATATAGTACAAATACTTAAAAAGACAGGTTTTATTATTAATAAGCATATAATCCTTGTCACAAGTACAGTTTATACACATTTGAAATTGAGCTTTGAAAGAACTAAACGCCATATAAATCTTCTGTACCAGGTTTTAGTCCTGCCTACAATTTCTTATTTCTAAACTAGTCAAAGCTCTTCAACTTGAGTTCTTAACATGCCTTTGTTTTGGGATCTTTGCCCTTATGAGTAGCGTAGCTTGGCACTAAGTCAATTTCTGAGCATTCAATCCTGACTACACAATTTGAGATTTAAAACCTCTGGGCATCCTTCCCTAAGGAACAAGGCCAAATCTTCTGTATAAGTTCACATGACTTTATTTCTGGGCAACTTTCACAAGGAATGGGATGCCAGCAGGTCAATCAGATCCCACTACCAGGGGGGCAGATGGTCTGCTGAGTTGCTTCTTCCTAGTCTGACAATAGTGGGCTGAATTGTAGTCCCAAAGATATCAAGTCTTAATCCCTGGAACCGGTAAATGTTAGCTTATTTGGAAAAAGAGTCTTTGCAAATGTGATTAACTTAAACATTTAAAAATGTATCCATGGGGTCCTAAATGCCATTACATGTATCCTTATAAGAGAGGGGTAGAGGGAGACTTGACCCACAAAATGAGGAAAAGGCAATGTGGCCACAGAAGCAGAAACTGGAGTGGTGTAGCTACAAAGCAAGAAATGTAGGGTGACCACCAGACGCTGGAAGAAGCAAAGAAAAGATTCTCAACTAGAGCCTCTCGAGGGAGAACGGCCCTGCCCACACATTGATTTCAGTTCATTGAAATTGATTTTTGACTTCTGGCCTCTAGAACTGTGAGGGAATAAATATCCATTGTTTCAAGCCACCAAGTTTGTGATAATTTGTTACCTTAGCCACAGGGATCTAGTATACTATCTTAGTACATTACCATAATAAAACCTTGCATACTATGATTTTCACATAAAAATGACAGTGCAGCTGTATTCACCACTTTCCAGATCTTTAAAGATGATAATTATGC
The DNA here is from genome assembly GCF_000951045.1 of Mandrillus leucophaeus. Taxonomy (NCBI): domain Eukaryota; kingdom Metazoa; phylum Chordata; class Mammalia; order Primates; family Cercopithecidae; genus Mandrillus; species Mandrillus leucophaeus. Next base: position 566,975 of record NW_012101295.1, read on the forward strand.
AACATGTTACATATTTATTGCGTAAATAGATATACTCACTTTTCCAGCAGCACATTCAGTCCCATCAAGTGGAGGTCCCTTTTTAGTCTTACAAAAGTAGGGATTATCAGGATGGCTACACCACAGCTGTTTGCATGGGTCAAAGGTTCGGAACTGGAAGATAGATAATCAAATTCTCAGTGAACTCTCAGCTAGCATGACGTGCACCAAAAATATATTCTATATAGTTTCTTCTGTCCTGTTTCTTGGATGTGTTTATTTCAAGTTAATAGCCAAAGTTGTGACATGTTAAAAAAAAAAAAAATTGCATAAGATTTTCAGGTAGAAAACACTTTTATTCTTCTTTTCTAAAATAACAATGATAAACAATGATTTGTCTGAGATTATCTGGTTGACTTTCAATGTTTTTTCTTGATGTTTCTATGTTTTGTTTTTCAAATAGACAATGTGAAAATTTTCTAAAGACTTAGTAATTATCATGAATATTGTAAATATGAAAATATAATGGTTTGGCAGCTCTCAAGCTATCAAAATGTCTTTTCTTTATTTCTGTAGGTATGAGATAGATTGTTGAATATAAATAATAAAAGGGCTGGGCGCAGTGGCTCACGCCTGT
>NW_012101295.1:569385-621405 GCF_000951045.1 Mandrillus leucophaeus
AAAAAAAAAAAAAAAGGAAGTATCAGATCCAGGACCTGACCCAAGGTCCTGACCTCCATGCTATGCCATATGATTCTTTTATTAGACTATACCAGCACAATCCTTCCCTATGGTCACACATACATGGAATTCTGCCATCAAGCTAAAGAAAAGCAATAAATCTAAGGCTTAACAGTCATCTTCTCTGAAAGTCACAAAAACCAGGGGATGAAAAGAACGTGAAGATTCGAGCCTGGCAGCCTTGGTTTCAAAGTCCAGTTCCCCTGTTTACCAGCTGTGTGCCTTAAGCAAGTTGCTTAATCTCTAAGTCTTGGTTTTATCTTCTATAAAATAAAAGTACATCAGCTCTCTTCTAGTCTGTCATGAGAATTAAATAAGACAATACATTTAAAGCATGTAGCTGTAGCACATAGCAACACAATGAACACAAAATAATTGCTAGATATTATTATACTTGCACCAGTGAGTCTGCAAATCTCACCAAGCGGGAGCTACACAAACAGATTTCGAGATGCAACATCTGCATCAACTGGGAGCAACATACCGCAGTGCACATTTTATAGCCAACACCAAAGTCAAAACGACATTGCTCATCCATAGAGTAATTGATTCCAGGAAGTTCTGGGAGTTTAGGCCAATCATGATCAAAAGGGTCATCAAGGAGACAGTCATAGGAACTGTAGGAAGAAAAACATTGCATGTAGTTAAATGTTCATTAAAAAAAATCAGGTCCTGATTTAAAAAAAAAGTAGTCTTTGCTTATATACTTTAGAATTTCATCACAGATCATACAGCAATTTTGCAAAAACATATATTTAAGGTTTTGGTTTCGGTTCCATTTAGAAAAAGACTCTTTACCTGTATTCATGCCAGGAAAGTAAACCAAGCATGACTTAGGAGTGTAGTAGAGCCACGATTATTTGAGTCACTAATTAAACCACCACATGGTGTGGTAGGGCACATCCTGACACCTATACTGTAGAGCACAGCTGGTACCATATGCAGGAACCACATGACCGTCCTCCCCGCAACCTCAAGTTTGACCATTAATCAAAGATTCTATAACAACTTACTAAAGGAAAATTACATTACAGTTAAAAATTTACTTATATTGTAGACTAATGGCTTCAAGTATTATGACTCCATGATAAAATTGTTGTGCCGAATCTTCTAAGTCATAAGAAAATGTTTATTATCAATAATAGTTTTCATTTACTAGGAATTTTGCTATGATCAAGTCCTAAGAGTCAGTTTTATGTCTGTAGGCTATAAAATAAATACTTTCATGACACGCAGCAGGGGACATACTGGATATATCTTTTCAATTCTTGACCACTGCATCGGGACCAGTGGTAACGATGGAATGCGGCTTGTACCAAGGGAGCCATGACACTTCCCATAGCAGTCTCATCACCACACCTGTTGCCTTGTCCATCATGCTCCATTCCCAACCTAGAACACAAAAAGACCTCAGTGGTAAGAATCAGGGGCTACTGCCTTCACTTAATTTTGGTTTTGAAAATAAGCCCTGGGAAATAACGTATTTTTAAGTCAGCGTGGCTTTCTTGAAGAAGTCACAGAAACAGAAATTGACAGCAACCTGACAGAAATGCCTTTCTTATTCTATAGCTCTGAAAACCACAGGAGTGCCTCTGCAAGCCAGTCACTCATTTAGTTTCAGTGCATGACCTCTTCTCTGTTTGCAGTTCTTCACACTTGGCAAAAGACAAGAATTGCATGCTGGCATGCATTCTGCCCAAAGAGGAAACAATACTGGGAGAAGCAGGAAAGAAAAGATCTTTTTTTGGCTTTATAGCTGTCAGCAGTGACTTACACATGGCCTGTTTCATGGGCTACTACAAAAGCAGATGAAAAACCATCCTCATGATTCAGGGTACAACTTCTCACTGGATGACACATGCCGGTGACTGGAGCATATCCTGTAGAGAATAACAATTACTTTTATTTTCATTTTATGAGAAGACTCATTAAGAATTACAACTGGACCTTTGCCTAGGGGAAAAAAACTAAAAGCCTTTCAGGAAACAGGGGCAGCTTTATTTCCCTACTAGCATTGTGTCACATTCTCTTGGGAAAGCCACAGGTAACAGTCTCTAAAAAGATTCACTGTGTCTGCATTTCCTCCTTTCCTAAGGGAAGGAATGGCCCGGGGTTACCATTCTCTTCTGCCCACCAGCTAAGCCCTGTCTTTCTGTTTTAGTAAATGGTCCTTCACATCGTGGTACTGATGAAGGAAGCCAGAAGTTCCATCAATGTTGAAAAGAAAATCATCAGTCTGCTTCTTCCAAAGTCCACATCAGAATTTATTAGATAAATGTAAGCTGACTTTGGAAGAAAGCTCTTTGGCAGCAGTCATTTCTCATGGCATCTCTTTTTTCATTCCAAGCAGTTAGTGGAAATCACACTGCATTTTACAGCATCCCCTCCATGCCCCAAATGCACAATCACTATTTTAAAAGCAAGTATAATTTATGATGGTATTTAAGTGGCTTTAGCATTGAGAACTCCACAGAAGTCACTGGAAGCATCAGAAAGAAAATGTATGCTTGGCTGGAGTGTGGTGGAAAATGGTGGTGGAGAGCTGAACATTTGAACAGACTGCCTGATTTAGGATTGCTTTTTAAAAGTCATGACCTTAAGTATTTCTTCTACATATTGATGGCAATACCTTGCATTCCAGCAGGTCCAAAGTCTTGCCTGGTTAAAAAAATTGCATGGTCATGGTGTTCAGAGTGGTTGAGATCAGATCTTTGTTGCTGGGATGCCCAGCGACACACATTCTCCAAGCTTCTGGATGGGTTTCCCCTTTCTATGAGGCTGATGGACTAAGAGAAAACAATATGTTAAAGCCACACATGACAATTTCCCAAAGGCTTCGTTTGATAATTTTCTCTGAAGTTGAATTTGAGATTAAAGTATTTAAACAATGATTCAATAATATTTAGGGCTTATTTTGATATTCACTGTGATTTATGAATTCTAAATGCCCATGAAGGGTATTTTAATAATAATTTTACCTGTGTGAAAGTCAAATAATGCCATTTATGAGAATAGTTTTGTTACGTTTGAGAGAGAATCTCACAATTTTACCTGTGGGAAAGTCAAGTGATACCATTTATGAGAATGGTTTTGTTTTGTTTGAGACAGAATCTCACTCTCTCACCCAGGTTGAGGTGCAGTGGCATGATCTGAACTCACTGCAACCTCTGCCTCTCGGGTTTAAGCAATTCTCGTGCCTTAGCCTCCTAAGTAGCTGGGATTACAGGCGTCCACCATCATCCCTGCTATTCTTTTGTGTGTGTGTGTGTGTGTGTGTGTGTGTGTATGTGTGTGTGTGTGTGTATTTTTAGTAGAGACGGGGTTTCACCATGCTGGTCAGGCTGGTCTGAAACTCCTAACCTCAAATGATCTGCCTGCCTTGGCCTCCCAAAGTACAGGAATGTTTGATACTGAGATTTGCTATTGTGAGGCAACTTAATATTAACCATTTAGGTAATAATTTTAGTAGTCTAAATAATTCCTGGTTCAGCTTAGATTTGAGTTTCATAGAAGTAAGAACAAAAATATTGAGAAAGATTCTGGCATGTTTTTCCAGAGATGTGAATGTATAAAATATTAATTAAGATTTTTGTTTATTTTTTATGATCCAGAATTAATCAACATTTGGGGAGAATATGAATTCTTCCATGAGTTGGCAAGGCTGGTGAAATCTTAGTCTATGGAGAACCATCAAATTACATTAACTTTACACTAAAAAACAAAAAGAAAAACTCCCATTTTTTTAAGCTTTACGCTACTGAAGAGGGGTGGACTCTTCCAGTTCTGATATAAGAAAAGAAGTTCGTTGAATGTTGCTACCATCACATTAGGGTCAGGAGTTAAAAGTTCAGGAGGAAAAGGGCCCAACCTTCAAGAACCCACTAGCCACACTTCTCAGAGTAGTTCTGATGAAATGAAATTTGAACTTGGAACCAAAAGTCAGTCCCTATTTGACTGACAGGCTGAATTTTGTTACAGTTCAGCAAATGTTATTACCCGTGTTTACATTCTTAATAAAATCAGCTGCCTTTTTTTATATACTGATCACGTGCTTTTCCAAACACATGCTTTAACCACCAATTGGAGGCTGTTATTTCCAGCTGGGGTTAACTCATATTCCTTGTTGGCAATATAAAGTAGGTCAGGCTTATGTGATAAAGGTCGATGACACTCTCATTATAAAATGATACGTGGATGTTAACTATTTAATGAAATGCAAACACATGGATTTTTCCTATTTCCTAAATGTACAACTTCATTAGTATTTCATAATCAGGAGGATTAATTATGAGAGAGAGATGTGTAATTTTAAATCAAGGAAGTTGTTAAGCTAGTTGTTTCCCGTATGTTTCCTCCTTAAAGGAGCTAAAATCAATTATCTTATATGAAATGCCTACTATGTGCATTTTTATCCAACTTTTGCTTTTGAAAAAATTAAGGCTCTTTTAAATGAAAAGCATTCACTGTGCACCTCACTCTTCTTAAGTGGAAAGATATATGTATATAAAACATTGTTTTTAGTGAATCAAGAGAAGATAAAGATCTTTGTCTTTTTTGTTCAATGTACATTCCAAGCACCTAGAAAATATCTGCCACTTAGTAGGCATTCAATACAATTGCTTCTAATGAATAAATGAAACACACACTCGATGATAACATTAGGCTAAGGAAATTCTCTCTCCTCATAACAGTATCCATTCTTTCCATTCATAAGTCACACCTAAAGTCAGGGGAATTACCTACATCTTTAGACAGAAATAAATAAGCAAATGGAAGCCGCACAAAAATCATTCATCATCTGCTCAAATTTGGAAGTCTCCACTCACGTGGCAGTTTCTTCTCAATTTCAAGCAACTAGGGGTTTATGTGGAATATATCTACGCCTTAAGTTAGACATAGCTTGAACAATTTAGTCTTCTATTTGCTAACCTAGTCCCTAATGTTTACAATTCATTTTTTAAGACATTTTACCTTTGCATATCCCAGCATTATCATGCGCACCAGGACCACATTTATATGCACTCCGAGGGACTCATCATGGTAAATTTCATTCACCTAGAAACAAAAAAAGATAATTGCTAAAAGAAAGGAAACACTGAAGATTTCATGAGATGTACATATAAGCTGTGTAATCTCCACAAATAGGTAAGTAAATTGCTATTTTTAAATTGAGTTTAATAGCTGAACCCTGAAATGTAGTCATTTACTTTTGGCTTTGGAACAATCTTTGGATATGTAAATTGCTAATTCTGTAAACTCCACAGTAATATGAACGTACAGGATATGCTCAAAAGGGTCTTGTTATACTAGTGCGGTGTTAGAAGGAGTCTACGTATGATGTAATCCAAATATAACATTAGCCAAAAGCAACCACAGGAAGGTGACTTTGGCAAATCATTTGCTAGCCTGTGAGTTGCCCGCAACCACAGTAAAGGAAAACAGCAAGCATTTGCCTACTGGGGTGCCTCTGTGACAACTAGGGGTGCTACGTCTGGTTGAGAGATCCAATGGCGATGGGGTCTGTGTGCAGGAGCTGTGTTAGTGTATCTGAGAGCCAGCTAGCAAGTGGGGCAGCTGAGGCAATGACTGCTTGAAAGTGCTACAAGATAGAAATCCTCCAATATTTAAGTTACTAAGGAGACTCTACGAGTACCTATCAGATGAATGTCAGCCCTGGATGCAACTCTGAGTCACTGCTTTTTGTTTAATTTTGAAAAATTAGGCTGAAATTTCTTTTCTTTTTTTTTTTTTTTTCTGAGATGCAGTCTTGCTCTGTTGCCCAGGCTGGAGTGCCGTGGTGCGATCTCAGCTCACTGAAATTTCTAAAAGTGACTCGGTATACTGTAAAATCATAGATGTTGGAATAAGTGCAATCTCAGAGGTCGCAGTCCAACTCTGTTTTATATAGATGAGGAAAATAAAGCCTGTAGAAATTAACTGATATGCAAAACACACAGTGAGCTACTGGCAGATATGAATCTGAAGTGAACTGTAACTGTATCTTCTCATTAAGCTAGTGCAAAATTAGTGCAAATAAAAAATACTTAGCAACATGGCAAATGTTAGCAGGAAGGAGAAAGGTGGAGTTATCAGGCTAGAATGCAAAGTTCTTGGCTGTTTCCAAAAACAACGACTCGACTCTTGTTAAAAAGACTAAAAGAGGGATGAAAAACTAACTGCAACTCAGCTTCAGATCCGGGAGATTTGAACAGTAGGCACAGAAATCTGAAACCTGCACAGAAAAGATAGGCATAATCTCATAGAGAGTGGCTTTAAAAATAAATATAACTCAAGAATGACTGAAGAATGCTCTAAAACAAGAAACTCACAAATCATAGTATTTTGATTTGCCACACAGACCAGGAAGATTCAACTGAATTGTTTCAAGAATCCAACGTGACTGCACAGAAAACCTTAAAAAAATCAGGGTCTTGAATGTAGACTGAAAGCACACTTATTGAATTTGTAGGAGTCACAAACAAGAAAAGAACAGCAAAGGTGGAAGTAAAAAATCTGGCTAAGCTAGAATATGCTAGAGATAACAAAGTGTAACTTAAAAAGAAAAGATGTAAAGTCCTTTTAAGTGGAAAAATGCATGAATATACACACACATACATTTATACATATATACACATGCACGTGCACACACACACATACTCACATACATAGAATGGTAAGACTCAATTTAATACCTGCACAAGATAAGTCAAGCTGTGGAAAAAAATCTGCAATACACACTTGTATTGTGTAAGTGTGCAGGCAGATAGCTCATGCCCAAGTTGTCCCACTCTAGGCTACAGAAAACCTGAAGTATTGAGTGCATTTTTGTGGGCTGTCTTATGACAGAGGTGCTTGACAAAACATGAATATATCATGAGAAGAGCTAACAGCAAGGAGGTCAGAAAATGTGTCTTATAAAGAAGAGTTGGGGAGACATAATGGTTAAAAGCCTGAATGCCCCACATTAATAGTCTCAGATAAATCCTGGTTCAACCCCTCACTGCTTGTGAGACCTTTATTATTCTGAGTCTCAATAAAGCGGACATAATAAAAATAATATCTCATAGGGTTAGGGTGAGAATTAAGAGACTTAACTCACGCAAACAAATTGCTCAAAAATTTTATGAGTGAGAGGGAGGAAGGGGTTTTTAAGGATATTAGAATATAAGAAGTGGAAAAGAAAAACATAGAAGAATTAATAGCTATAGAAAATAAAACTTAAAACCATTCACATTATTAAAGGGGTGAATTTCAGCTTAATATAAAGAAAAAGTGAATGTTAGACCAAAGCTGTTGTTTCTTATGTGCTTTTTAGTCATGGGCTGATTCTCTTATCTTATGCCACACTTCATGCTGCCTAACTGAAAAGTGAATCAACTCTTCCACCCCTCCTCTTCTGGATTCATTATCTGATAACATATCCCTAACTTTATAGTTGCAATAAAAGTTAAAAGTCAACAGCCAGGCCTGTCACCAACACATTCATTCAGAGACTCATGTCTATCCCAAGAGGCTTCTTGTAAAGCAGCTGTTTCAAATTAGAAACATGGCTTTGCACACCACGTTATACCATGTACTTAGTTTAATGAAGTTGAAATGTAAAATGCACTTGATGTTAAAATAAGGTTGAACAATGTTAGTAAATAAACAAAACTAGATAATAATAAAACAAAACTAAAGAAAAGGAGACAGAAAGAGTGAATTAATTTCTGGAGAAGGAGAAGTAAGAAAGGGTAGGAGGCACTTAAGCCAATGCACATAACAGTGACAGCTACACTGTAACATATGTAATACATCAATGCTATAGGAAGCTCCTACATCAGAAAGTCTTAGAATAATAAAATGAAGGAAAGATGGGAATAATGACAAATAGCTTGTGATATTTGAGTTAGTATAAAATGTACATATGGTCATCCTAAATTAGTAAATTCATTTGTACTTAGTGAATTATAAATTAACACAGTGTCAAGAAAGTACAATGGACAAAATTATTAATCTCAATAGCAAATATATTATAAAATGAATAAAAGAGCATTTTTAAAATTCAGATTTACCATTCACCAAAATAAAAGTATTACTTAACAAAAGTCACTATTATGCCAGGCTAACTGGAAAACAGGGTGACCCAGTAGAAACCAAAATCAGTCTAAGAATGTTCTGAGTCAGCATGCATTCTGAGATTCACAAAATACGCATAAATTATCACAGGTAGAAATAATCAAATACAAGGGAATCACATTTTTACATAGCACAAAGTATTCTTTCAAAGTGGCAAATAACCAGCTGTCTATACTGTACAAAGCACTGTATCTTATTATTTTGATTTTCAAGGTTTAAAAAAGTTCCTCCATATTATTCACTTCTAAAATATATTTAATAATTTGACTGCTTTTCATCTTGCCAGGCCCTATCAATTCCTGAGATGTACTGTTTTTATATTCTGAAATACATAGAGTATGATAAGAGTTGGAGAAATAATATAGCACCATATTATTAGATATTTAAAACCCTGGGTTCTGTTCCCAGCTTGGCCATGAATAAACTGAGTGATCTTTGGTTGGTCATTTAACCTGAGTCTTGCTTTTCTTGTTGACAAACTCTAATTTTACTTGCTTTGTCTGTTTCACAGTGTTGTTGCTCAAAACAAGCAAGATGCCATATAACTATACTCAGCAAAATACAAAGTACTTGAGCACCTATCCCCCATCCACGCACAAAGTTTAAAAAAAAATTGTGAGTGTATTTTCATAATCTACCTGAAAAGTTCAAGAAAAACAATTGCCCTAATTATAGTTTTTCCTGAAAGGGACCTCAAGATTCTTCTATTTGAAATTTGTTAAATCTCAATCTCATTGAAACACCTAGTTTAAATTATCAAGAAAATTATTGGGAAAAATCATTTAAAAGCTATTTCCAGCAGATGGCAGTATGCATGCTTCAGAGGGGCAAAGGACAAGCTGCTTCATACACCTGAATGTGCTTACATACCAGTCAGTATGTCAGTGTTTTCCTATATTTACACATAAATGAAACAATCTCCTTGAAATTAAATAAGAATCGTAAAATATCATAACCTGAGAAAAATGCTACGTTTTAAATGCTTACTCATTTGACTCTTAAGAGCAAAGAAAAATATTGGAAAAAATCATTATTTAGACTTTTTAAAATGTCATCTGATTACAAAATTACATAAGAGGCATAAGGAAATTCTCATGATCTGGCTGTTTTTAACACTCAAATAATATAGAGAAATAACTAAAAGGATATACTAAATTAGCAATTTGAATCTGTCAAGATGGGCTAAATTCTTATTAGGAAATTCTTAATAATTCTAAATAAATTCTTATTTATTAAGAAAGTAATTTTACAACTTTCAGTGAAAAGGAAAGTAACTTTTCTGAAGTAAAAGCAAAATCAACGAAAAGAACAGCTAATAATACAGAGAGCTTATCAGCTTCCAGACACTGCATTAAACACTTTACCTATACTAATTCAAGTAATCCTTGAAATAACTTTAGAGATATTAACTGCATTTTACAAGTGCAAAAGCTCAACATATATTAGAGAGCTCAGAATCCTATAGCGGACAGACGTTCTCATTGCCCAGAGAAGTTAAGTAACTTGCCTGAGATCACACAATTAGTACACAAGCAAGGGATAAAAATGAGCAGTCTGACTTCAGAGTCATAGCTATACCCATTTTGCTGTACTTCCACAGACCTGCAGGCCACAACACTGTCATTATACATAGGATGTGGTTTTAAATTCATCAATAGCGATTCTCAACCTTTGAGTTTAAGAATATAGTGTGGAAACATATTGAGAAAGAGAATGTAAAATTTGCAGCTTCTTTTCATAATCTTCCTTAAGTAAATTTTAAGCAAATGAGGAGTCAGAGTTTAAATTTAATATAAATAGGATTTATTGATGACCAGTATGAGAGTATTCCACAAAATAATGAGAAGAAATAAAGAGGAGCTAGAGAAGAAAAATGAAACAAGAAAAGAAATCAAGGGTGAAATGTACAACCAGTGTTTTGGATTGCAAGAAAAGCAGTCAGCATAAACATTCTAAGTGATGTATTTGACACTGCATAATGCAAACCAAAGTACATCTACAAAAAAAACTGAGTATCTTTTCACCATGTGAGCCAACCTATTGGACCATGGGTAGATTTTCTGTGAGGTGTTCAGGGTTGAGCCTAGAGTCTTTATTAAATTACTTGAAGAAAGGGGTGAACAGAACATTAATTCAATTTTCAGATGACCTGATATTGGAAGAGTTTGTCAATGATGTGAGGGAGGAAAAGGTAAAATCAAATCAAGTATTCCTTTCCTTGAAATGAAAATTCCTTCCAGGTTTGTTCCCGGACAGGACAAATTCTCCCAGGACATTTCGCTGGCAGGACAATCTGACCTGTTTTGTCTGACTAGCTGATGAACAGCTTTGTCTGTCTGGCTTCAACAAAGCAATACTCATTTTTTGTTCAGATGGGTGGATTAGGTCTTGAAAGACTGGATAGCTTAGCAGTGGAGAGCATGAGCTCTGCGTTAGACTGCCTGGATTCAATCTTAGTTGTGTGATGCTGGGCATGTTATTTGTCTCTGTGCCTCAGTTTCCTCACCTGTAAACTGGGATAATTACAGTATTATCCTCATAGGATTGTTGAAAGGAATAAATGAGTTCATATATGTTCAGTACTTGATGCTTGGCCGTTGCAAGTACAAAAAAAATAGCTATAATTATTGCTATTATTCATATAGAAGCAAATAAACACCACATATATACAAAATTTTTTTTAAAAGAGACTTTTGGTTAACTGAAAGTAAACAAGTACTGACAAGATAGCCTAAATGATTCTGGCTAGATATAAAAGAATGCTGAAATGGACTGAGAAAAATACTACTCTGTCTACAACTATCTCTTACGTAGGTAAAAGTTCCAAATTCATACCTGGTTGGATTCTCAGCCCCATACTCAATGCTCCTTTTCCTCAGAATAAAGAGGTGTCTTCCAATCTGCCAACTCTTCCCTCATCTCCAATCTCATATTAATAATAACTACTGTTTATTGATACTTTTATCAAATATTTATTGAACAGTTGCTATGTGCCCAAATGTTCTAGGGGTGGAGAATGGAATAGTCAATACCTTTAACTCTCTGCTCTTACGAAGCATATATTCTATTGGGTAAAACAGCCTATAGGTAAGAAAAAAATAAATGCAAAAAGACATGCAGGCAATGTCATTTGAAATGGGAATAGGTGTAATCAAGAAAACAAATATATGAGTGACAAGATAGAGGAGGACAAGAGGAGGTGAAGATTGGGTACTATTTGGGATTGGGTAGTCAGGAAAGGGAGAATCATGGACAGGAAGGAATAATTGTGTGACTGTTGAGGGAAAAAACAATCTAGGCAAAGGGAAGAGCAAGTGCAAAAGCTCAACATATATTAGAGAGCTCAGAATCCTATAGAGGACAGACATTCTCATTGCTACTTTATAAAGAGACTGAGACCCAGAGAGGACACGCAGTGTTTTCCTCAAATGATTAGCAAAGCTCTCAAGTCTATATGATATCAGTGCCTGTTCTCTTTTCGCAAATACCTTGTTCTATGTTGTGTTTTGTTGCTGTTGTTGCTGTTTTGTCATGGTGGAAGCACTGAGTCTCTAGACAGTCACTCCAAAAATCCCCTCCATGCCCCTTGTTGAATTGCTTCCTTCCTAGGGATAGTAACATTCTCAACTTTCTTTCATGAAAAAAAAAAAAAAAAAAAAAAAAACCTATCTACAATGTTCTGTGGGATGTGGTACTGTTTACAATGATATTCTTCAATGACACTATTCTGTTTCTTTAGCATGATTAGCTCTATTTTCTTTGCCTAACCTTTACATGTCAGGGTTGCTCAAGGTTGGTTTGTTTGTTTTTTGACTGTTCTCTTGATACCTGTTTCCCCTGCAATATTCTCTTCACTGCCGTTTCTTCAACCAATACCTTATAGGCTGATAAATTCAAAACTTTGTTTTTTTGTTTTGTTTTGCTTTGTTTGTTTGTTTCTTTTGAGATGGAATTTCACTCTTTTTGCCCAGGTTGGAGTACAACGGTGTCATCTTGGCTCGCTGCAACCTCTGCCTCCTGGGTTCAAGCAATTCTCCTGCCCCAAGCCTCCCAAGTAGCTAGGATTACAGGTGCACATCACCACACCTGGCTAATTTTTGTATTTTTGGTAGCGATGGGGTTTCACCATGTTGGCCAGGTTGGTCTTGAACTCCTGACCTCAGGTAATCTGCCCACCTTGGCCTCCCAAAGTGCTGGGATTGCAGGCATGAGCCACCATGCCTGGCCCCAAACTTTTATATATCTAACAGTGATTCATCTCTCTCTCATGCGTGAGGGCCATCTGTTCAACTCTAGTAATAGGACTATCTATTTAGAAGTATACCTGGATACCTCATAACACACCCATCTTGTCTCTAAAACCTGTTCTTCTCTTCTAAATATTTTATCCCAATTACAGACTAAATCATCCTTGGTTCCTTCTTCTTCTTCAAGTATTAGAGTCATTCTACTACCAAGTACTGCAGACATCTCTCAAACCTGTCCACCTCCACACCCGGCAGCTTAGTAACCATCCAGCTCATGCAGACTGTTGCAATAACGGGTTAAAACTTTTGTAAATATTTTGTATGTAGGTGATTTGGGCACATTTTAGTAGCTCTCCAGAAAGGAAGATTGTAAGGGTCGATGGTTGTTTTCAATAAACATGAGACTTTCCTTTTATGTGAATTATGTTTTACTTCATTTAAGTATCAAAGGAGCTTTGGAAAGCCCAAGAATAGGCAGTCAGCTGTGAGGCCCTACAGACTCTTGTGTCCTTTGTAACAATGGACACATACCAAAAGCCCAGGTAGAATTGTTTACCTTTCCTCAAGATTGAGAAAGATGGGTTAGCACAGGATGCTATAAACTTTTTCTGTGTTTTACAACCCGGGAAAATATAAAGGCTGGAATAAAGTAAGGAAGGATAAGGTCAGTCTGATATCTGTAACCTAAGAAACAAGGATGTGTGAATTTCAGGAAGGAATTTGAGGCTGCAAAAGCAAATGGGGGAAAGGAAGAAGAAACTGAGATGTTTCAGTAAAAATCTAAGGGACCTCTTAATCGGCAATACTGTGCGGATGTTGTGTTATGTTAAGGTAGCATGTGATGTGGGGACTTACTTCTAGAGTGATAGATTCAGGATATTCCTGGGAAGGTGAGTATGTTTTTATAAAAGGTGGCTGAAGCGACTTGTGCTTGCTGCAATCTATCTCTGTGATCTGGTATGTTCAATCCACATCGGGGAAATTAAGACAGTTTGTTGAGGGAGGGAAGTATAGTGTACATAACAAGGAGTATGGACCTAGATAGCCACTATGAACTTAGAAACTATGTGTCTGTGTTCATAGCATAGTGTCTAACAGAGTCTCTCTCCTCCAAATAATTCTAATAATGCATCTCTTTCTAAAACACGGACTGATCAAGTCACTAATCTTCTTAAAAACCCTTTATGACTCTTCTTTGACAAGATGAAATTCAAACTACTGAGTATGGCACTTATTATTTTCTAAAGTTAGCCCCAGCTTCTCTTTCCAGTCTCCTCATCTGCCATCTCCCCTAAATACGTTTTAATTTTACCAAGCAGCCAATCTAGAGTGGCTCCAAAGACTCCATGAACTAATACTTTTAGTATCTTGTTACAAGCTGTTCCCCATCTTCCAAAAACCTCTCTCCCCTTTTTCTAGCAGGAAAATGCCAATTGAGTTGGAAAAGTCCAACTGAAATGACATGTCCTCTTATGAAGATTTCAATGGCCACTGGCATTATTTGCCAAACCATATCCTCTCTTTTTCAATTCATGTTTACATAGTACTTTGCAACTGAATCTCTTGAAGATTAATATATTTTATAGATCTCTATCACATTGTATTATCATTTGTTGATTGGTTAATTTTACCTGCTACAATTAGCTCCTTGTAGAAAGGAGCTATGTTTTATTAATTTTTGTCTCCCAATAATTTAATAGGACCTTGCCTATGGTAGGTTATATGTGCTAGGTGAATAAATGCCTAGAGGACTGATTTGAATTCAAATGTAAGAAATGGATTATTGATAATGACTCAGAACAGAAAACTGCTACATGATATGCTAAGGTTACATGAATATGTATACTTTCCAGGTAAATCTGCATTGCACTCACATTCAATGTTTTCAGAAAAAGTTAAAAAATCAAAAGTAGTGTATTTATATAACCATCGTTAAGTAACCAGTAACCACATATATTTGCTGCTAACTCTTGAATAAGTCCATTAATACTTTTTAAGGGCCAGGGTACTTCTGTGGAGTTTATATTTTCTTTACAAATATTGGTTAGGGAAGCTTGCCCTGTTCAGATAACCCATTTATGCTGGTTCACTGTCCATCGTAAATAGCTAATTTCAATACACAAAGAAATTGATGAATTCACTCAATAATTTATAATTTCTTAGAAGTCCAAGACTGTTTCTTTGTACTGGGAGGCACTCTTTTAAATGAACTGCTTTCTTATCATTTAATAAATCCTGAGATTAAGGCATAAATTCTATTATTTACAGGACTCTAAAAATGTTAATAGGCACATTAGACCCAGAAGACCATTTCACAGATCTTAGCAAATAAAAAAAGATACCTTTGACCTGTCACAGACAGCAAGGTGTTGCTGATGGAAAATATCTGGCACATTGAAAGAAAACAACCTACCCTCTTAACCATAAAAATCTGCCTCATCATCCTGTTAGAATCTTAAACAAGATTGCTAGCTGGTTTGATTCAATCAGGTAACTAACTGAATTCTCATTTCAAAGACTTGAGTTGTATGACAAGACACAGAAACAAATAAAGGAATCAGAGTTTTATCTAGCAAGAGATATATAAAATGACTCAACTTTGTAATGAGAGGCAGTGAAGTTTGGGGAGGAAGAGCTTCAGGCTCAGAAGGCAGATATAGATCTGGGCTCAGGTCCTGACTCTGCCATATTAGCTGTCTGACCCTGGGAACATCACCTAACTTCTTTCAGCTTCAATCTCTTTATTTGTAAACTGGGACTAAGGCCGAACGCATCCTAGAGTTGGAAAGTATTAAATAATTTATGTAAAGTATTTATCAGAGTTTCAGGCACAAAGAACTAAAATGTTAGTAGTATTATCCTTCACTGTTAACATTAAATCTTTATTTTGAATCTAGATGCAAAACTAGATGATTTCAAGTACCTTCAAAGATTTCATCACTAACCTTAATTCTCCACAATCTATTTTCTTCATTGACCAACTCATCCACATAAATGGAACCATTAACAAACAGAATGTTCAAGCCAAAAAAAGTATAAATTATGGTAGATTCATCTCTTTCCCTCAGCCCATGGATTCAATAACAAATCCTACTGATTTTACCGTAAACCACCTATTATTACTGCAGTCCTCATTGTCTAATAAACCATCCTCTCTTGCCTAGACATTTATACTCACTTTCCAGTTGGGTCTGTCTTCATTGTCCGTAGGCCTCTTCAATTTTTCTTTACAAGACCGAGAGAAGCAGGAACCGACCCTCAAAGGCTTTTATTTTGTACTTAATACTGCATTCAAGCTCCTCCCATGACCTGAAAGATGCTTGCCTTCTTCTCCTAGCTCTGCCTGACTCCTACACACTAAACTTGATCCACGATGACCTTCTTTTAGTTACTAAAACACATGCCCTTATTAAATGGCTGGATCTTTTACATTAAGTCCCAATTTAATAATCAGTTCCTGAAAGAAGGTTTTCTTAATCAAAATGTCTATGTATAACCTCTATCACCCATTTGCTCTGTTATTCTCTTTCCCGGCAAACTGTCAGTTCCTTGCATAGTTCTTATGTAACCTATGATGTAATTATTTGATTTCTCCACCAGTCTATAATCTCGCTGAGATCAGGAAATAAGCTTATTTTGTGTTAACCACCATATACCTGGTATATAGCATTAAAATATTTATTAAAAGGCTGAATCAATCAAAATTTTATTGCATGTCTACCACATGGCAGACACTTTTTGATATAATTATGAGGCTTAATAATATACAGTAACTGTACTCAAGGAACAATCAACCTATTAGAGAACTGCTCCTGTTGAGGTTTGGGTTGATAATTATGGACCATGTCAGGAAATTAAAACTTTAAAAACTCTACTCTCTTGAAGCTTGGTGAAGGATTCAGGCAAGCTCCAAGAGGGTCAACAATTTTTTATCATGCTTATTGGAATATTCCCAATACCTAAAATAGGCCTTGCACATGGCAGACGATGCGTCAATATTTATAGCATGAGACATGCCCCACAGCTGAGAACCACTTTCCCAGCAAGTCAACCATGCTACAAGATAGTAAAACTATAAACATTTCTTAATATAACAAGATATGATATGGAATCCTAAGAAAGGCTTAACATATATGACAAATCTCTTATTTGAAACATTAAAACATTGGATAGGTTCATATCCATGTGTTTCTTCTTCATATAGGAAGCTTGGTGAAATGTCAAGATCTACAAAATAGAAAGAGGTTAAACAAAAGCAGATGGAAGACACCTGATTATTCTCTCCACTGCTTCACAAAGGTGTGGGGATGAGTTAGAGGGTCTCCTTCCTTTCTTGGGAAGTTATATCGAAATCATCTAGGGCCTGCTCAAACTTGTTCACTTGGCCCTCAAGCCTCCAGAGAAAAAGTGTTAACATAGTGAGCTACCTTTCCTGTAGCCAAACATTTGCATGGCAACACCTACAGAATTTTACCTCATTCACACGCACAGTCATCACTGTCATTAGGAAATACAGCCCTGAAATAGATTAAATATATTTGTATCCAAAAAGTGGACAACTTGCATGGCTAATTTAAAATAGCAGATAAACCAAAGAGATTTAACATTACTGCTGACATATAATAGCAAATACTGTGTTTTTAAGTGTTCTCATTACGCTTAAATTATGATTGAGTTAAAATTAAAAATAACTTAAACATTCTAGGTCAGTTTCTCTTCCCAGTAACACTGGCTTTTTTTAATGATTAGCTTTACAACCTTATCATTACTTGAGACTGTTTTATGAACTGTAAATAATTTTTTAAAATTTAGCTAAATTTTATTAACATTTTAAAAGTCTCCTTTTCCTCTGAAAAAATTGTAATAATTTCCATTTTGCAATATAGTTGGAAAGAATATATGATACACAATAATTGATAATTTATTTCTTAAACACTGCTCCCATTATATCATTGCATTTGCCATCTATTTCCTCTTGTTTTGAGTCCAAAATTTCTGACTCCCTCCCAAGATTGTTCCTGATCTACCTCTACATTATTTATATACATTTGTTCTTCTTTCATTAAATATACATTTAACACTTAATACATGAGCTCTTTTCAATAAAAGCATGACACAACAAATATAACCTTCTCTTTAAAAGGGAGTCCCGTTTAAATTAAGGTGATAACTCTGAAGCAAATTACTTGGACCTAAAAGTATTCCCTTAATTCAGGAACTACCATCTGGGTTCTGATATGGAAATGAAACTGACAACCCGGTAAAGGGAAGAGCACATCTGCTGAGTAGTCAACCAAGGCAAAGTTGACAAACAATTTTAAAGGACAGCAAGATCTTTTCTCTACCATAGGGATACCTTTCATCCTAATCAATGCAGAAAGATAGAACTGTTTTTGCTGTTAGCTTTCTTCTACAGTTTCTCTCCAGGACCCTATCTGACATTTCATCTAAGTCTCTATGTCTATGTAGGCCTCAAGCCTGGTGAGTCATAATTTTAATTGACCATGAGAAATCATAAAGCATGGCCAGCACAGGAGATAGTTATTTGAACATTGTTAGAAAAAAACTGAATGTTCCTGGTCTTGAATTTCCATGAGTTAGCTTCATTAGGGTATCATTGTCGGTTTCTCTTTCTGCTTCTCATTCTCATTTGATGATGAATTACAGGAAAAGGAAAGAGCCCGCTCAGGTCAGTATTTTGGGTCTGACAGGCTACAACAAGGCAGTGGTATGGAGGAGAGGGAAGACTTCAGTCTTCTGTCTGTCTTGGCTAAAGTTGTCCACCTGACACCAGAGGGAAAACCTGAAATTATCCAGTTGGAGAGTGATGGGAGTTGGGAATAAGACTAATTTAGAACAAGGTTTCTAAATCTCAGCACTGTTGACATTTTGGGCCAGATAATTAAAAATTCTACGCTGTGTAGGGCTGTCTGTTGTGCTGTAGGATGCTGAGCAGCATCTGTGGCCTCTCTCACTATTAGCAGTAGCATTCCCCTCCACCCCCGGCCCAACCACCAGTGATAACAATAAAAAAAAAGTCTACAGACATGGCCAAATGTCCCTGGGAACTGACATGGACACAAATGTATCTTCAGTTGAGAACCTGATTTAAAATAATGAAAACCTTGTGACTATACACTTAAGTATATGCAATTGTATGTGCAATTCAGTTCTCATTATTAATAAAACTATTTCATTCTTCATCTGTGTGATTTCCATGTCTTTCAGTTGGTCATGAAGTTGGAGAAGGAAGGGGACAAGTGTTATTCTCACCTCTCCAAATCTCTTACCAATACTAATTACTTAAAATGCAACTAATATATTAAGTTTAAAAAAATTATTTTCTCTCTCATAGCTCCATTCTCTGATACTCTATTTATTTTAGAATAATTTGTATTTGAGACAGAATCTTAGCCTATTATCCATTTTTAAAATAGATTTAAGAACAAAAGTCTTCTTGACTGTTTTTAAAACATAAAATGCATCACTTTGTTATTCCTTTGACACTCTCAAAATCATACTTACTACTTACTGTCTGGTGAATATACTGTAGCCATTCCTACATAGAAACCTTTCACATTTTCACATGTCCTTCAAAAAACACAAACAAGGCAAACAAAAAACAACAAAAATAGGAAAAGAAATCTCTAAAAGCAGTTTAACTCCTAACTTCTTGATGAATTACATAACTAATAAACTTGTTGAATCTTTCAAGTTTATATAATGATGAAAACTAAGTCCCAGAAAGAGACATGATTTGTCTAAGGTCACAAAGCCAACTAGTAGTATGACTAAAACTAAAGCCTTACCCTCCTAAATTCCAATTTAATAATTTTATCATTTAATGTTTGGATAACTATGGTCACATCTCCATTTGCTAAAGTGTTATAGCATTTATGATATACTGCCTATAATATGACTTAATAATAGCATAACTTTTATTGTTTAGGTTCTTTTTCCTTCTAATTTTCCCATGTATTTATTTTTTCTCCTCTAATAGTTATAAGTTCTATGAGGACAAGAAACGTATCAAAATTTCTGTTGCATTACTCCAAAAGCCTTCTTATTAGGCACATTTGCGGGCCAAATAAGTCTGTACTGATTGTCTTCCAGATACCAGAAAAAAGTAGCCCAGGGACATAATGAATGACATAAGAATAACATCTCCATAGGAATTTTGAAATTTTAGATCACTTACAAAGTAAAATTTGGTATAGAGAACTAAAATATGATTTTCTATTTGTGCATCTGAATATGGCACTGTAAATAATGGATGACTTGTATTTACTCACTTCATCCTCTCAACATCCCTATTATTTTTCTCAATATGCTGATAAAGAGACAGAAGCAGGACAGAGAGTCCAAGAAGCATGCCAAAGTTACACAACTAGCAAAAAGTTAATAGTCAAAAGGTTAATACGAAAAGTTCATTGTCAAGAGTTGAAAACATTCATGTGATTCACAAAGGATGATCGTCTGTACACATCTATTGCCAAGGCTAGTAATTTGTTTTCTGTGTGTTGTTTGGTCTTCATAACAGAAATTAGTGCCAAGAACAAATAAACATGTGTTTGAATTTCTGTACTCATTTTCTTTTTCACAGAGACATGGTATAAGTGTAATTTTATAAATTGCTATCTCAATAGACCAAAATATTATTAACAGATATTAGCATAAATAAAATCATGTTTCATGAAATTAGTAATTTTTCTCCTTCAGTACAGTTGCTTGAAATCTAATCTTAAGCATGGAGGAAAGAGGTAAACTACAGATATCCAAGAAATTATATTAAATATCAAAAGTTGTGCGAGGGGGAGGGTGTATTGAGAGATAGGGAAAGAAAACAGAGCATAGGCTTAGGTAATAAATTTGCAAGATCGATATAACATGTATTACTGGCATGAGGTAAAATATATAGAGTACATCAACATCTCAATTATCTTTTACAAGTAGGTGGTTTACATGTTATTATTTCTCCTCAATTGTTCTCTGCCAATTTAAAAAGAAAGAACACAGGTTTCAGGATATTGACAAAATTTCTTCTGAATCTGATTAAGGTTCATAAAGGAGAAATAAAGATAAATTTAAAGAGACCATTAGTGGTTGCTGTGCAGCACTGTGCCAATAGTTGTATGCTTGGTATTAATAAATACATTACCTTTGGTCTTATAATGTTGAAAAAAATCACATTTGTTCAAAAGCTGTAACAACAAGAATCCACAGAGTTACCAGGCATAAATCATTCTACATAATCCTGTGAAGCAGAGTGATTCTAGAAAGAACTATTTTATCCTTCATGGGCCACATCAAAGCAGATGGACAAAGTCCTGTGAGTTTTGATTATCCCCAGAACAAAATAAAAATTACAATTCATGGTTTAATTCCATATCATTATGGCTTTTTAAATTTATGATTCCCCCTTGACAACA
This sequence comes from Mandrillus leucophaeus, assembly GCF_000951045.1. Taxonomy (NCBI): domain Eukaryota; kingdom Metazoa; phylum Chordata; class Mammalia; order Primates; family Cercopithecidae; genus Mandrillus; species Mandrillus leucophaeus. Next base: position 590,240 of record NW_012101295.1, read on the forward strand.
ATGGAAAACTACTTGATCAACCAAAAGAAACTTTTGCTTCATGCTTCCTTTATTTTAGCGTTCTTGTATTTTAAATATGTAGCTCAATAATTTAAATTTAATGCCATCATGTACATATTTTGGATGCAGGGCACAGTCATGGAAGTTCTCACACAGATTGCCAAAGGGTACCAACAAATAAGAGAAGTGAATTAAAAGATCAAAAAGCTTTAAAAAGGAGTCACTACTTACAATGTTCATCAGGGTCAGGAGGTAGTTTTGGACATGCTCTTTGCCATGGAAACGGACCACAGAGTCATCCACTCCCAGCAGTACCTCGATGTTGTAATCGTTTTCTCCCGCGTGTCTACGGCGTCTCATTGTTTCATTCAGTTGCTGGTGGATGTTGCCATAAACAGTACCTAGATCATCAAGGCCTTCCAGGTCTGACTCTATTAAGAAACAAAAGGAATCAGGAATTTCAGTTTCCCCAATTGGCCTTCCAATAACTTCTTAGAAGAAAAGAATTTTCTCAGGGGCCTATCAGTATCATTCATAATCACTGAGATGCTACTTTTCAGTTTATTCCTTAAATAATATGCATATGTATATGACCAGACAGACCTGCTACAAATTCAACATAGAACAGCAACACTGAGGGTAGAATCATATTATTATACAGGGAGCGGTGCCATCATGGCAGACTGACTATTCTGTAAGGATAGAAGTGGTTCAGTTTTTCTCCCAGCAAAGAGCCAAGGCAGTGGGGGTGTAGAATACAGGCTGGCTATGTAGTTATTAAATACATTGACATTACAAATAAAAATAACTCCAGTATGTTTACAATGATTAAGTTGCTATAACCATGGAGTATAGAATTTGTGTCACATAAATTTAAATTGCTCCTCTTTCCAGTAACCTTAATTTAAAAATCAAATTATAGCATGGCAACACAACAGCATCTAGTAATATGATTATCAGTCACTATGTATTGCTTTATTTCTTCTGAGTATGGTTTTCTAGTGAATGCTGCTAGTGAAGAAGTGGATATACAGGGTATATACTATAAACATATGTGTGTGTTTGTGCGTGTGTATGTGTGTGTGGATAAGATAGTATATCACATACAGGGTACATATTATATACATATGCCAATAAAATATACATATATGTGTGTATGCAGGGATACACAGGAAAACTTTAGTGCTCCACATTTGTACTGGCCATCATTTGGATGGCAAGTCATTTCAGCTGCTATTTATCTAAGTCTGAGATATCAAAGTAAGAAGTCAGTCAGAAAATAACTTATATTCAAAGAAAATTAAAAGTAAAAATCATTTCTTATTTAATGCAGTTCAAGAAACTTACATTTTTTTACTTTCCAAATGAACATTTCGCACGCACATACACACACATATACATACACACATGCCTATATACATGGAAAGAAAAAGTGAGAGAGACATCATCAGGTTTTAATGACCTCAGTTATCTGTTTTCAGATGACTGTATTTTTTTAGAAAAAAGTTCTAGTGAATTAAAAAATAAAATCTATCATTTGGATTAAAATTAGAGATTATTCAAAACTGCTGGTACGTAAAAACAAAAAATATATTCATCCCCATTTCAAGTATATAAAACTCAGAAAGGATTTTATTTTATAAACTGCCTTGATGTCTAAAACAACCACATATCTAAAAGCAAGTTTGACAGAACCAGCTCTGACTCATGCTTTATATGATGGTTTATTTCTTGCGGCACTGGGGCTTGTTAGTTATTTGAGTAAGCATCTAACACTAATAAATAGGTATTCTCCTCTCTGCCTTTGTGTCTTTAATAAAATTAAGACAGGGGAAAAATAGGTGTCTCTTGGCCAGGAAGATTGATGACCAAGCCCTAGCCACAAAGGATTAGAAGTAGTGAAAGTACAGATCCTACTCACACTTTTTCTACCTTTAAAAAATATACAGAAACACCAACACCCTCCCTTACAAGTAGGGGGACATGCTCTGAATGTGACTACTCAGGTTTAAAAGCTCTACTTTAATTCACTTTGACCTAAGCCCAACTGCTAACTCATTAGCTGGGAAAATTCTCCTCACCAAGGAATTACATTGGTTCCACAATACATAAATAACTCTCAGCATCATCCACATCAAACAGAAAGCTTTCCTCAAAAGTTTTCAAGAGCTGCAAACCCTCACTGAGGTCAAGAGACGACTACACCTGCAAATAGCTTTACTATTCAACCTCAAGTCTTTTTCACACACTTGAGGATTTGAAAGGTTGTGATAGCTAGTGTACAAATATAGGAAATTCAGACATGAGCTCTCAATTCTAAAAATGGCTCTTTTTGGCAGAACGCTCAGAGAAAACGTCCAATGGAAATATAACAGCAATGTTATTATATCATGAAGCCTGATGTGTGAATGAAGTAGGCTGAATACTTATTTCAGAAAGGCAGTTCATTCTGCTTTAACACACCTTTGGTTTGGCCTTTGCAAGTCTCTTTAAATAGGTAGTTTTCTGGTAAGGAAACAGAATCTCTCTTTTTATTGCATAAGAAACCTGGGAAAGAAGAAGGAAGCCTTTGAAAATCAAGAATAATTTGTCCCTACTTTCCCCCGTGCTGGGCAGTGTTCTTTCCATGTTTCCTAAAATGCACAACATCAAATATTTCAAAGAAAGACAGTAGGATAGCTTCTGGCACTTTTTACTTATACTCATCATTATGATTACAGACAGCTCTGAGGCTGTGAAATATCTTCATTCATAATGAATTTGTCTTAGTAAAACTGCAAAATTATGGCAAAGCTATGACAATAATAGCAACTGACATAGTTGACTCCATCTTGCTTCTAACCTCCAAGCTGTTCTTGGTTATTTCTGGGCATAGGTCAAACTAACTGAGAGGAATTTAGTTTGTAGTTTAACTTTAAAGCAAGGATGACCATAGCCCTTCCCACAACTAAACTGCCTTTGTAAAACTAATGAAAGGCCACTAGGTTAGGATTATGAATGAGGTATGAATTCTTTTAAGATACAGGCGTAATAAAATGATAAACTGCTATTGTTCCAGAGGTCACAAGATTGGAAACTTCCCCAATTACTTCTTTGTTTTGTTTTGTTTTGTTTTAGACAGAGTCTCGTTCTGTCACCCAGGCTGGAGTGCAGTGGTGTGATATCGGCTCACTGCAACCTCTGTCTCCCCGGTTCAAGTGATTCTTGTGCCTCAACCTCCCAAGTAGCTGGAATTACAGGCACACACCACCATGCCCAACTATTTTTTTTTTTTTTTTTTTTTGGTATTTTTAGTAGAGACAGGGTTTCACGCATTGGTCAGACTGGTCTCAAACTCCTGACATCAGCGATCTGCCTGCCTCAGCCTCCCAAACTGCTGGGATTACAGGTGTGAGCCACCACACCTGGCCCCAATTACTTCTATAGATAGCACCACCATTGTGGAACCTAAGACTGATCTTTTGAGATATTTTTCAGCCTGTGCATTCTGGCAACCTACTGACCCCACCCAAATGCATGACTCATGACTCAGCTGGTACTGTGGCCCCCACCAAGAGGTGGACTCAGCATATGAGGACCATTTTCCAACACCTATTGAAGCGGCATTGTTGTCTGGGGTAAAGACCCGAGGTTTGTCATCTTGCACCAAGGAAATTCAGTATGCGGACACACACAAGAAGTGGGTTTAGGAACAAACATTTAATAGGCAAAAGAAAGAAAAAGGAGAACAGCTCTCTCTCCTGTGAGAGAGAAGAGCACCCAAATGGGGTTTCCAGCCCCCAGCAGAGTACACTGGATTTTATAGACAGGCTGGAGACAGTAATGTCTGATTTACATAGGGCCCACAGATTAGGTGGACCAGGTGTGACAGTTACATAGCATGCGGGGAAGCTGGCCGTCCCATCCTAATCTTATTATTCAAATGGGCTTTCCACTTGGCCAGTGCCATGTTCTCTCCTCCTTACTGTACATGTGGCTGGCAAAGAGAAGGGAAGATGGAGCTGCCATGTTGGACATGCCTAGCCCCCAGTTACCCCCTTTCCTATTGGTACAACTGCCAGCGTTCACCTAGCAAGTTTCTAGCTTGCCTTTCTATGTCTGCAGCTCGATTTTACAGGCTGCTCTTTGTTAGGAAAAAAAAAAATGATTTGGGGCTACTTTTCATTAAAAGAAAAATGTTACCAAGAACTTCCCTACCCTCACTATCCACCTAAATAATTTCTTCTTTACTCCTATATCACTATGATCGTGTCTCCAAACAATCAGCAGCACCCATTCCTTAGTCCCCTGCCTACCAAAATATCTTTGAAAAACCCTAACCGCTGAGCCTTTAGGGAGAAGGATTTGAGTAATAACTCCACTTGCCATGTGGCTTAAATGGTGCTAGCTGAGTTGGGCAGCAGAGAGTGACTTATGTGACAACAGAATTAGCAGAAAAAAGGAAAATCCAGGTTACACAGAACTTTCTAACAGGTGTGTTCTCAATTGAGCATTCAAAAGGAAAAAAAAAGGCCCTGCAAGAGGCAGAGCAGTGTTATTAATCTCATGCTTCATTCCAAAAGGATGATGCTCACAGTGCTTTTTAAGCTTCTCAGAAATATCAAAGGCAATCCCCTCTTAGTTATTAGAGTAAGTTTTCTTTTTTAAAACTTTTTGGGAAAAAGTATGTTTCTGAAGTTTACCTTAGGAATTACTGATGTACATTAATTACTATTTTGGAAACATTTTAATTGTATCCTTTTGTGCACCCCCTAGTTTCCCAATTGCTGTATATGAATTTGCAGAAGTGATCATTTTACTATAAGGCCTATTTTATCAGAATGAATTTTTGAGGGGCATATAGATGTTCAATCAAGTAACAATAAAAATTGTCATTTTTAGTGTTAAGTATAGAATTATCAGTGTTAAATCAGAATTTTGAACTTACTAGACAGAAAAAGTAGAATATAACTTTCTTTGCTGATTATGGACACTAAGGCTTGAAACATTTTTAGGAGAATGACATGTTCATATGCTTAATCATGTTTATAGGAAATCAAAGTATAGGATTAGTGAAATTGCTCCCCACCCCAGAAAAAAAAAAATTCCTATGGTCTGAAAAAGGACAGGAGATGAAGGTAAAATTAGAAAGGTATAAGTTCTGAATCTAATACAAATACATTCAGGGTTGGAACACAATTATAAGCATACTGTGATAAAAACCATCTACCCAATATTCATTCTTTCTTCCCTAAGGAGCAGAATGTTAATGTTATTTGAAATAATAATAAACCCAGCAAAAAGTCACTCCAATCTCCCTGTGACCAAGGGTTACATGTGACTAAGTATAAGCCAATGAGATCTAAGCAGAGGTATTGCTTATATCTTGATGCTTATGGCTCCTCAAACGAAGACAATTCATTCCAGTAGGAGCACACTCCTTTGGCCCTCCATTCAATCACTCAATATTCCCTTCTGCTTCCTAGAATGTGGACTTGATGTCTGCAGCTCTATGGGGTGATCTTAGGATCAAGGGACATGCTGAATAGAGGAGGGTCTGACACTTTAAAGGAGTGTGACTCCTCAGTGACTGTAGACTCACCATACCAGCCCCGGATTACCTAAAAACAAACTTCATTACATACTAGAGGTAACACTTTCATCATGTTTAGGTCACCCTTCTAATGAGTTTTCTCTTGTATGCCACTGAATCTAGTCCTAACATACATGACACTAACAAATTTTAATTTTGTTGACTAGGTTCTCCCAGTACTCTTACTCCCTATGAGAATGCAAGCCAATTTCCACGTGAATAAGTGAAGAATAAAATAAGATTCATGTTACCAAAATGTACCACAGTAGCATTCTTTGTAGTGCATCATTTCAGAAAATGAGAAAGCATCATATTGTTTTACGGTAACAATTAATACAGAATGAGGCTCTATGTAAAAATCTTGCATTCTTTGTGAACAGAATACTGTTATGAAATGAAGTAACTGGAATACTACAGGTTGGATTCTGGATTTTCCAAGAGTAGGCGGAGATCCTATAATCAGAGCTAAAAATAAGCGTAAATTCCAACAAATGTCATCTGTCAACATCAGAAGCAGCGAGCAGTTAACTTAAATAATTGTGTTAACCTGTTTGCATCATCTAATAGTGATTTTTAATTGACATCTTTTAAAAAAAATTTAAATTAAAGTTATCACTTCCTAAAAGGATACAGTAACAGCATCTCTACATATGTGGAGGCACTGTTCTACCAAGATATAACATGTTTCAGTGAAACGGAGCTCTATCCTTCACAAACTGAGAAATTCCATAATGACAGTTCAAACAACTATATTCAGGCCAATTTATGATGTCAATTCAAAAGTTTCACTAAGTAACTGTTGCTTTTATTTTTTAAAGACATAACCATTGAGTGAATGTTAGTTTCCATTATTTCTTCTCCCCAAAAGTTCTAATTCTAAAATACATGTGTTTGCTTTTGTTATTACTGACTACTTTATGGAATAACATGACATTTTCTAGATGGGAAACTTCTTACCTTTTAAGGAAAAAATGTTTTAATGCTTTAGGTTTGTGATTATTAGCAAATGAAATTTTAAAAGTCACTTTAATATCCAAAATATGAACTCTGATTTGCAATAAAAATCTTTTATATGTCAGCTAGGATGCTTCTAACTGCAAATCAAGAAAACTTAAAGTGTCTTCAGCAATAGGCTCACGTAACAAGAGTTCGAGGTATGGTGATTCCTGGTTAATCCATCAATAGGTCATCAAGGATTCAGTTCTTTTCATCTTTCCACATCCTGCCATTCTTGGTGAACAAACTTGGTCTTCAAATTAGCTCCTAAAAATGGCTACACGAATTCTAGCATCAAAGTCATGTCCAACAGATTGCGTCTTCCTGTATTACTTTCTTAGGAACAGGTAAAAACCTTTCCTGGAAACCCTCTGGTAACATTTAATTCCATGTTTCAGTGGTGAGAATTGAATCACAGGGGTTTGAAATAAAAGAGAAGGAAACGAATATTGTACAGGTTACCCACCTTGCTGAAATCTTTTTCAGATCTTCCTTTTCCCTCATCCCTTAGTAACAGTCTTCCACTGGTATCTTTTACACTTAGTTTTCATTAATGCATTTCATGTTTATTTTCTTCTATTATAATTTATTTGTCTAGAGATAACTTCTGCATTCTCTTGGCCTCAATATGTTTTGAAAGATACAGTCCTTCATTTCCATAGAAGTGGATTCTCAGAATTGTCGCTCATTCAGTCCCATTGCAACCATTTAATTTGATTTCAGTGGTTTATTGCTGAAACATTTGGGTGTGGGCAAGGTCGTCAGATAAAATACAGTATTCTTTGTTAAATTAAAATCTAAGATAAACAACAGTATTTTTACTATAGGTATCTCACAGATATTGCATAAGACATACTTAATACTAAAAACCTACAAATTGTTATATCTGAGATGCAAATTCAAATGAGAATGCTATAGTTTTATTTGCTAAATCCAGCAACTCTAGGTGTGGGGAAACTATCTTTCTCCAGGCAGTACATGCAGTTACATGAACTTATACCCTCTTCATCTCACTTTTCTCCTCTACACTTCTCTCTTCAGCTCTAGCAGTGGACATTCACCCGGCATGGCCAAGTAGCATATGCCATTTCCTTGACTCCAGTACTTGGTTAAAAGATGTTCAAATGGCCTAAATTATGCTAATGAAATTGTGAACTAGGACTTTTTAATTTGGAGCTACAAGGAAAGAAAAGTTCTCATCACTAAGCTGAAAACTGGCGGAATATAACAATGTAGGTGTTTACGGCTAACATGAGAATAGTTGTTGGTCTAAGTTTAATGCTAGAAGAGGAAAGTGGAGACTACTAATAGTGAATAGACTGTACTCCAATGATGAGTATGAGCCTGAGAATTCACCCACTAATTTTTGAAAACTTGGTTTTTTCAGTTTCACAAACCAATAAACTACCACCACCTCATTTTCTTATTTTACTCCTTTTTTTTTTTTTTTTCCTTTTGCTTAAGACAGTTTGATGTAAGTTTCTGACAGGTGAAACTAACAGCAGCCTGATAAACAAGCTCATTTATATCCTTTCTCTGCTACAGTCTTTGATAGTCCTCATTTTCCTTCTCATTCTTCTTCAGTAGTCAACTATTCTTAGGTCCCACAGTGTTCTGAAAAAGACTACATATTCTGTTTTATTTCCCAATTTGTTTATTTTATTCTCTCGGTTCTATTTTAAATGAATAATGTTGTTACTAGAGATTTCTTAATTTCTTTTATTCTTATTCAGCTAAATCATAACTAATTTTGGGAGACAGCAGTTTTTAATTTTCACATTTTACTGCTCTAAACATCTAATAGCATTTTCATTAACATTTCTCTTCCCTTTGACTAAATTATATACTTTCTTATTTATGGCTTTTGTAGTTCAGCTCTGCTAAATCAAGGACGTGATAGAAGAGTAGAGGAAGAGGTCACCACACCCAATTACTAGATTACATTCTAGTAATCTTAGACGGCTAGAAATTAAGGTTTTCTAAATAAGCTCAACTGCGTAGAAGAGAGGTGAGATTCCTTTTCACAGCTGCTAATTTCAAAGCTCATGTTACTTCCATCACTTGCCACCTAAATGCAACTTTATTAAGGATGGAAAACCTCTTCACCTCAAACTTCTCCAGAAACTCGATATTTGCATTCTAAATCACTCCAATATAGAATGATTAATAAAAATGTAAACAAGTCATTATAGCCAAACTATTAATATTAATACTTGCCATTTATTCTGTCAGATAAATATTTAAAGGCCCTGGACGCCACTTTATGTTGCACTGCTCTAAGCACAGTGAATCCAGCAATGGACGAGATAAACACGTAGATTATCCTCATAGAACTTACGTCCCAGTGATAAGAACTATCAAACAGGGGAAGAAGACTAAAACAGGAGGAAAGGAGCAAGAGGGACAAGGTGAGGGAGGCAAAATTTTAGATAAGGTTCTCAAAAGAAGGCAGCAAATGGGTGGGGATCTTGCCAAGTGACGGAGTAAGCCACAAAAATATCAAAGTTATAATTGACTGAGATATATGTAAATATTTTATGAGCATATTCATACTGATGTTACAGATTTTTAATAAAGAGATTGTATGATATAATACAAAGAAAATCAGAATAGGCTCAGGAATGCAGCAAGCTGACTTTCTAAAATGGCCCCACTAAGATGCCCTGCCCTAGTCCCGAGAACCTGTGCCTTTGATGAGGTATCATTCCTACGATTATGTTATGTTATATGGTACAATTGACCATAAGATAGAAACATTATCCAAGTAGGCCTGATCTAACCTCATGAGACATTAAAAGCAGAGATATTTCCCTGGCTGGTGGCAGAAGGGAAAGTCAGAAATAATGAAGCAGGAGGAAGATTTGATGAACCGTTGCTGGCTCTGGAGATGGAGGGATTCTGTTTCTGGACAAGAGAGAGGTATCTAGTTGCTGACAGTGAACCACAACCAACGGCCAGCAAGGAAATGAGGATCTCAGCTTGCAAAAACAAGGACTTGAATTCTGCCAACAACCTGAATGAGCCTGGAAATGGACTATTTCCCAGATCCTTCAGATAGGACTTCAATCTGGCCCACACCTTGATTTTGGCCTTGTGATAAGCATAGAACCAGTCCAGCCACCTTAGACTTCTGACCTATAGAACTGTGAGCTAATAAATAGGCACTGTTTTAAGCTACTAAATTAAGGGTGATTTATTGCACAGTAAGGGAACAGAAAATGATAAAAGGCGAACTGAGTTCTAGTTCCAGCTCTACGATGATGCAGCTCGATGATTTTGAGAAAGATGCTAAACTTATCTGAGCTTCAATTTCCTGAAATAAATAAGCTGTGCTAGCTGATCACTAACATGTTCTTTCTGGCTGAATTTCCATAATTAATAATTAGGCTATAATTTCACTAAATTATTAAAGATGGTTATTATTGCTCTGGCTGTTTTGATCATACATGATTGATCATACTTATAATTTATTTGATGCTAAATCCTTCATCAAGGATACAACCATCATTAAAACTTTTTTACATGAAAAAAGTGCTACACTAAAAGAATCTATATTATGATATAAAATACTTCATAAGAATATAAAAGTCTAGTAACTTATCACAATAAGAGATAATCTTCCCATTCTCCCACTTAAAGAGCACAGTGTCCATAAAGTCTGGAGACATTGGCAATTATATACAATTTTCCAAGAACACCTTAAATCTCTTCTCTAAAAAAATAATATGTTACCTATTTTTTTTTTCAGATTTTATAAACAAACTCACTTGTCTAAAAGGTAACACTTAGACATTTTTAAGCATTATGTAACCACAGTACAGATCAGAATTTTATCCTGATTAAAAATTTACTTCATATCTCTTTGTTATGATGCAATACAATTTTATTAACATATGTATGCTACTTGCAATAAAATTTTACTAAAGCAGAGTTCCAAACATATGGAATTAAAATGTATGTTATTATCACATCAAATTATTGGAGAAGCAGTCATTCTACATTTTTAAAAATCTAAAGTGTTTTTGCTTATTTGAATAATACTGATCAGTTTTAACTCACATTCGGATTGGTCAGTTTTTATATCATACACAGTTAACGTTTTTAAGCCACAGTAATCATTGCAGATTGAAGATAGATCTATGACAGAACATTTGCTATCTAATATTATTAATGGAATACTATAATTCCTAGTCCACAAATAATATTATTCAAGTTAAATTTAATAACAAACCTTTTTTGCATTCAAATAAAATTGTTGAGCCATTCCTAAAGTGATTTCCACTAAAGACATTTATTTGCCAATATAAAATTATTCTTAGTCTAAGGAATAAAATATGCCAGAAGACAGAAACATTGTTACCACATTTTACTACATAAATGTGTGCCTATAATGTAGTCTCTGAAATCGTATTGACCATATGGATGGAAAATAATGGGCATTTTTATATTTTCCATGTTTTCTAAGATGTATAAACTATAGATTTGATGATTGCTTTAATATTTGTGTTTGCTAATTCTAACATTTTTTGTCAGTTCTGTGTCGGTTTAGACAGATTTATTTTTCTCATTACTATTGGTTGCATTTTCTTGTTTCTCTGCATAGTCAGTAAATTTAGATGGGAGGTCTGACATTGTGAATTTTACCCTTTTGGCTGCTGGATATAGTTGTATTCCTATAAATATTCTTAAGCTTTGTTCTTGGATGCAGTTAAGTTACTTGATAAGTTTGTTCCTTTCAGGTCTTGCCTATAAGATTTATTAGGTGGGGTCAGAGCAGTGCCCATCTACAGCTAATGACTGACTACCACTGAGGCCAGACCCCTCTGTCTACTCTCCACTGTGATGTGAATCATGAGACACTGCAGTCTGGTTTGTGGAAACGCACTATTCCCAGCCCCATATAATCACCAGGCACTGTTACCTCTGATTTTTTTTTAGGTGGCTCTTTTTCAAGCTTCGTGTAGTTTCCTCACAAATATATGTGATGATCTGAACTCAGCTGAATACGAGAGGGGGACCTATGCAGATCTTTAGAGTTGTCTCTGTATGGCTCTTCTCCCATTCTCAGTCCTGTGAACTCTGGCCACCTTCATCCCTACAGGCTCTCAGCTCTGGCTTCTCAACGCTGGGAATCTGACAGGCTCCACCTGGGTTCCCCTTCCCTGGGATTCATCTGGAAACCCTCAAGGCTGCGGCAATCCTGAGGCTCACCTCATATGTTTCTCATCTCTCAGGATCACTGTCATTCACTGCCTGATAGCCAATGTCTTGCAGACTGTTGTTTCAGACATTTTGTCCATTTCCGGTTGTTTAAAGCAAGAGAGTAAATGCAGTCTCTGTTATTCTATCTTGATCAGGAGCAGCAGTTCACTAAATTTGGTTTTGCTGAGAACATATGGTAGCTTAGAAGCTTGGATTTACAGGGTAACATGCCTTAAAAATTTCAACAGCCATTTAGCTTTCCCTAAATGATTTTCTATACACATTTACTTGGACTTGAAGTTAGGCAGTAGTGAAATGTACAGTGAGAACCCTGAAAATGTCCCTTTAACTAAAAATGTACTTTTATGACACATTAAATCTCCTTTAGTATGTCCTTGCAACACACAGTATCGTATGGAAGAAAGTGCAATTAAAGTTGAGTAGCATTTAGGAAATTTCCAAAAAATAAAAAAAAAAAAAAATCACCTTTCTCATAAAAGAATGTGAACTTCTTTGTTCATTAAAAGCTATATGAGCCAAAAGGTACTGTAAATGTGTTTACGGGAAGAAACCGTCTTCCAAGAGTAGCAAAGAAAAAAAAAAGTGCTTGTTAACTAAGCACAAACATGGAGGGAGTTCAAAAAACTAAAACCTTAGCAAACATGGATATCACCTTACAGTCCAAAGAACACGATGTTTGAAATATTCACTGAATATGTTTTGCTCTGTTTTTCAGAAAATTACAAGCTAGGGTTTTAAAAATCATGTTTAGATGACAGAAAATAGGGGTGAACTTCAGAAAGCCATGTTACAGAGGTAAAGGCAAGAAATAAATTTTATAAATTAGGGTTCGTTGTTGGCCATTTCTCAAAATCAACAAGGGTAACAACAAGCAGTATGAAACAGCTCACTCAAAAAAAACAAAAACAAAAACAAAAACATCTTGTGATAAGTTAAGGAAAGTGGCACAATGGTGATTCATGGTATAGTAGGTTCTGTTATATCTCATTTCATCTGGCTAGATTTTAAAGATTCTTTATGTGTTTTTAGTCCAAGAAACCTAAACATTTATATATTCGATTCAAATTGAGGAATGACATATTTGAAAGGTTATCCCAGATGTAGTGAAAACACTTTACGACTGACTGCCATCAAAATCAATGCATACAGATATTTTCTTCAAATATCAAAAGGGAAATCCAGTCTACAGGTAACAAGTCTATTTCTAAGAAAGAATGTGATTCCACATCTCAATTCATTCAGTAGTTTTAAAGATCTAACAAACTGGTAATACAAGGAAAATCTTCACATATAAAGATGTTAGAATTACTAGAAAAGGTTTATTACCTCCTTCCTGGAAGGACGTCCCCTCACCTTTCTTTCCTCCCTCTCTCCTTCCATCCATCTATTTCAAAACATTTCTTGAATACCTTTTCAGCACAGAACCTAATCTGGCTTCTACAAAAAAATGTGAATAAGCTGAAATCCGGTCATCAAGTAGGTCACAGCTTAATAAGAAAAAAGGATATGTAAACAGATATTTTCATGCAAGATACTTGTGTAACTGAGGAAGAATCAGTTTACTCTACCTGGAAGAACCTGAGAATGTGTCAACAGAGGAAGTGACATCTGAACTGGATTTTAAAAGATGCACAGATATTAGACATGGAGAAATAGGGTGGGCCCTTCCAGACAACGGGCATAATGCATGCAGAAAGACTGAAAAGTACTGGTATGTTGGGGGAAAAGAACTTCAAAGAGGATGGAGCAAAACTAAGTGAATATTTACGTTGGGAAACGTGGTTACTAAGAGGTTGAGGCAAGATCATGAAGAATCTTAAATATTTTATAAACAGGTTTCAGGCGAGATTTCCTGGGGCGATTCTGTACCTCATGCTTATTATCCTGGCATCAATATTAGGAATGTTTTTGTTCATTCTCACATGTGTCCTAGTTTGAACAATAAATTAAGTGGTCATTCTATTTATGGGCCTTTCAGTCTCAAAATGTGATTTCTAGAAGGCAGAGCTGAATCCACAAAATTTCTTTTTGTGTACTTGTATTCAATGATAAGAAATACATTGTAGCAATAGGGCTTCCATGTCCTTGTTACAGTGATGATCTCAGCTTCAGAAGCTGAAATGGTGAATATGGTTACTTGGGAGTCGTCATTCACTCCAACCTCCTTGTGGGGTACACTCCTGCAGAAGTTGGAACTATAGTTCCCAATGTACTTGTAGTTAGAACTCCATATGAGACTCTGGTTAAACCAACTGGATGAACTCATATGAGATCTGGAACTCAGAATGGCAAATACAGTTATGGAGACACTGTAAAAACAGTGGCTTTCTGTAGCAGGGTCCTACATCTACATCTAGTTGCTAGCTGTGTAGATGCTGAAAGGAAGGTGCAGTTGCAGTCGTAGCTGTTTGTTATCCTTGGATAACATCAGCGGTGGCAAGTTGGAGTCAGTAGGTCCAGCAGCAGCTATCTCAACCTCTCATTTCCGGATTTTAGCAGAAATAGCAGCTACCAGGGTGGGCCATCTTCTGTATCATTCTAGGAACTAGTCCTGAACCCCAAGCCTAGAGGCTGTGTTTTCAATCCTTACGAAGATTTAATGTACACTTAATTCTTTTTATTGAATTCTTTTATGCTTAAAATGGCTAGGGTGGTTTCAATTTCCTAAAACCGAACCTTGACATGTATATGGTAAGTTATTTAAAAAAACTGGGCCTCAAATTCACATCCATATAACAAGAAAGTTGGGCTATCTAATGACCTGCAGGATCTCTCCTACTTCTAGAATTCCATGTTGTGATTCTTTACTGTTGTGGTAATTGCCTAATACCCTCATTTTTTTCTCCTACGTCCCTCAGGAACTGCTTCCAATCTGGCCTCTAGCTTACTGTTCCATGTAACTGTTTCACAAAATCACCTATTTATATACTTTTAGTATTCAGAAAGTGTACCAAAGGCATAGGATGTAGACGAGACAGGGATAAGAGTTCACTGATTCACTGGACAAACATTTATTGAGCACCTACTATGTATCAGGGGCTTCCAAGTAACATATTAACTATTTGCCTTAGTCCAAGTGTTTCTTTAGATAAAACATTCATAGAAGCACATTTATTTTCATCTGGTTTCCAGTTTAATAAGAAGTGTCATCCCCCTAACCTGTTGATATCCCTCTCAAGCCCTCTCCATTCTAAGCTTCAGTCAGTATAGCTGCTCCTTACAGATATTGACTTGAGTCAAATCAAGATTTTTTTCCCTTCTTCCTAGACCACTCTCTCCATTTTTAATCCTTTTCCTTTCTTCAACAGAGTGAATTATCACACATTCTCTTTACTGATTCAGTTTTTAACCCTACTTTTCATTCCTCTCCACTCTGAGTTTTCCAGATGTCTCTTTAGGTGGTCCTTTGAAAGATCCTGTTCTCACCACTGGCTGAGCATCATTTTAAGACCCTTTGCTTTTTACAAGTAGTCCCTTGGGCAAATCATTCAATAACAGAGTTTTAATGCATTTTTGATCCTAAATTACACATCCTGAGTTACAGGACATTTCAACATTGACATTCCAGTGTCTTCTCATTGTTATTCTCAAGTCATTAGCTTATTGCAACATAATATATCCTTCAACAGTCTTCTTGTATAACATTTCCAGGCAATCAAAACTCCGAGGTCGTTTTTACTTTGCTTGTCTCATCAGATCATTGCCAACTTCTGATAATTCTTGATACACAACAATCTTATATTTGCCATGCTATCTGCATTTCTATATCCAGTCTCATATTTCAGGTTCCAGACATTGGACTGTGCCTTCTCCTTCCTCATATTCTGTCTTCTACACCTATCTTATGTTCTGCCACTTAAATTATCTTCTTTAAATTTTACTCCAAGAGCTTTTGGTTTTGCAAATTTCCTTCCTTTTTACATTAAATTTCAACCTTTTGGCATTGGTCAAACATTTAACTAACTAAGCTATATATCTCTTATTGTATCCTAGTTTTATTTTTTTCTCTAGAGTAGTTTAATCTAGTTATTTTTCATTACAGTCTACTCATTTTTTTTGTTGCAATTTTACCTATTTCATCAGCCTAGAAAGTTGTTTACCTGAACAATAACTAAAAAAAAAAAAAATATTTTAAGGAACTGTTCAGATTCTTCCCTGCACCAAGGGACCAGCTTACATCACTTTCTCTAAATATAATTAATATATTCAGCAGTTCAAAGTACTTTCTATGAGTCTGTTAAGCCAAAACCTCAAAGAAAAAAAATGTGGAGGTGGAGCGTGCTCAAAAATAAATTCATGTACTACATTTTTCCTCTTGTTCAATGGACATCAGGGTAAATTCTTGATTGAGCAAAGAAAAGTTGCAATATAAATCACCACAGCATGTAACTTCTTATCACAATGCTATGGTCTGAATAGTGGTGTCCCCTCCAAAACTCATATTGAAACTTAATACTCATTGTGATGGTATTAAGAGGTGATTAAGTCTTAATGGATTAGGGTTCCTACAGAAAGGACTTGTAGAAGTTGGTTTGCCCACTGCCATGTGACATCACAGTATTCATCCCCTCTTAGGCTTCATCCCTCCCTCATGTGAGGATGCAGCAACAAGGCACCGTCTCGGAAGTTGAAAGGGGCCTTCAGCAGACAGCAGTGTTGGTTGCTTGGTCTTATACTTTTCCCAGCCACCAGAACTGTGAGAAATAAATTTCTCTTCCTTATAAATTACTCCATCTGTCTTATTTTGTTATAATAGCACAAACGATTAAAGATAAACAACAAGGCTGAAAGCTAGGTATGCTCTCCATGATATTCATTATAGTACAGCTATACTCATAATAGGCTTATGATTTGTGGAAATTAGCATGTCTTCAACCTATCTACCATGGACACTCCATGATACTGCAGACAGAGGGACATATATAAATGATTTTGACTGCAAAATACTTCTGTGATTAGAAAACTCTGGTAATTAACTATTGAGTCCATTAAAACAAAAAGGGAAAACATGTTAAAAAGTTGCTGAATGAACTGGAAACACAGCAAGCGATCAATAAATATCTGTTAAACAAATAAATGAGTGAACAAATCGGCAGATAAATGGTTTAGATTTAGAGAAAACAAATTTATAAATGGATCATAATGTGTCAATATGCAAAATGTGGAAGAATGAAAAAAGAAAACATAATTAGCTGTTGCTAAAGTTTCTAACAGTATTGGAAGTGATAATTAAAAAAAAACTGGAGGTAATTCATACATCTAAGAGTAGGAGTATAGTTGAATAAACTATACCTTATCATAATATACACCGAGGCACACACTGTTATATGATATTATATTCTGTCTCATTTACATAAACACCAGTAATTTTTCATTATGTATGGATTCTGTGTTTGTGAGTTCACCTAGGTGCTATAATGTTTTTGTAACCCCTATATCAATACTCATTGTGCTTTCACAGTCTTCCATAGACACGTACAAAGTGGAAAAACAAAACAAAACTCAACAAGGCAATAAAATAAAATAAATATGAACTCTGATTTGTAAGGAAGAAATAAATGTTACTATTTCCAGATAATTGTTAGGATAGAAATTCTACAACAATCTACAGATTAATTACTATAATTAATAAATGAATTAAGCAAGTCACTGAATACAAAGCCAATATACAAAATTTTTTATATTACCATCAAAACATCATTTAAAAGACTGTAAAAATAGTTTCTAATGTCTATAAATTTACAAATATATGCTAGACGTCTACACTGACAACTATAAATATTACTTAAAGCCAAACATTACTGAGCTACTGAGCTGGAGAAAATATTTGTAATGCACATTAGAGAAAATATTAATATCTAAAATATATAAAGTACTCCTACCAAATGATACGAACAAGACAGACATCTCAATTTTTAAAAATGTTCTTAGATATGTACTTAACAAAAATAACATTCTAATAGTCAATAGGTATATACAAAGGTTCTCAACATTGTTAAACATCAGAGAAAAAAATGAAAGCCAGATTAAACATACCCACTACAAGGGCTGGAAGAAAATATCAAGCATTGAACGATATTTGGATCACCTGAAATTTTCATACACTGCAGGTGGTGGTGTGTATGGAGACGCTCCTTTTTAAAACCATTTGGCATATTGGCAATGAAAGTTGAATATGTGAATACCCTGTGACAAAACAATTCTACTCCTATGCAAAAACGAAGAGAAATGAATGCTTATGTACACCCACCATAATACATGTACAAAAATATTTGTAACTATAATAGCAGAAGCTGAAAAATAGATTATAGTAAATTACTTATTACAATAAGTTACATTATAGTAATTTTAGGCAACTGACTAGCACAAAGAAATAAAAAAAGAACAAATTACTACTACTTGCAACAACATGGGAAGGCCTCATAGATACAATGTTAAGTAAGAGCAGCCAGATAAAACTGAGTAAATGCTCTATGATTCAATTTCCATTATTTACATATACATATGTGTGTATGTGTGTGCATACATAAATATAAATACATTTCATGAAAAGGCCAAACAACACTATGTTGATAGAACTCAGAATAGTAATTACCTTTCGTAGGGTAGATGGTACAGTGTCTGCTTTGTGGATGCTGGAAAAATTTAAGTCAATATGCATGATGGTTACATCTATAAATTTTCAGTGAGTGAAAAACTTATGATTTGTGAAATTTTACTGTAGGAATACTACAGATCAAGAAAAAGTTACCAAAATAACACAAAAAAGATTTAAATATGAATCTATTCTATCATATGCCAATGACTTCGATACATGAGAACAGAAACATGACTTTGTTGAACATCTAAAACAATTCCAGAAAGACATTACGTAGCAATCTAAATTAATGAGAAATGATTTATGCAAGGACGGCTAACAGCCTCCCACAAAGACTGCCTTCTCATCTCCCAAAAAAGTGATTTGATAATAAAAGCATTGTAAATCAATCCACAAAATTTACTTCCTAAGGGGTGGAATGCCTGGCTAATGCAAGCCTCACTGGAGTACATAGGATATGTGCCAGCTTTTTGCCAAAGATGCCTATGAGATCATTCTCTGAAAGGCCTCCCCTCCATACTCTTGACATGATATAAACTACTTTTATATTTACGTATGCTGGACACTGCTTTAGTGTACTTTATAGATCTTTAAATAAAACCAGCTGTCATTCCAGCTATCCTTAAGAAAAAAAAAAAAACAAAAAAAAAAAACAAAACACTTTGCCTACTACACTTTTGTGCATATAAGAATCACCTAATTCTTAGGGTCTGCACCAAAACTTTTTACTACACTGAGCCTGAAGACTGTATTTCAAGAAGCATTCCTAGAGGTCCCGAAACAGCTAGTTTGGGTTGTGCATTTATAATATATTGCTCTTTACTGTCGTATGAACTATTCATTTTTCGTTGATCTGCTTGTTTTAAAAATATGATGGCTTTACTCTGTGTGATCTGAATTACCTTGGATGATAGAATCAAATATTATAAACAATAAACTATATATTCTTATCCTTCAAAAACATTATAAATCTTTTATCTGCCATTTAGATTTCATTTCTCTTAGTCCTTGCAATATAGCAACATTATGTAACCATTGCATAATCAAAGAAGGAAAGTAGCTAAAGCAATGACTTTTCATATTTGCTAAGAATTATCGTGTATGTAAAATGATTCTTCACCAGGTAAACTTTTAATTTAACAGAGCTACCTCAGACTTGGATAGGAGACATCTAAGTCTCTTATAATATAAACTCAGGGTCAGTTGAATTCACAATTTTAAAGACTAATGTGCATTACTAAAGCATAGGCGAAAGATTATAAAGTGATAAACTTACCTAGGCTGAGTGAAAGGCAGAGAGGTATGAGGTCTTCCAAAAGAAACAAACACAAAGACAGAGAAAAGAAAACAGAAACAAAACAAAGAAAATCCTGAGAAAAAGCTGAAGAGACTAGAGAGGAATAAATAATCTGCAATTTAAAAGTAGATAGTGACTAGATAAAACTCAGAACATTCAGATTGTTTTAAGTGAGAGAACAAGATCTTCTAAGAATCCGTGGCATAAAATACAAGATGTAACATTCAACAAAATTAATTTTACAATTAGACAAGTAACTTCCTAAATAAGCAACTAAACAAACTATTGACCATAACATGAGTCTTGCAAAATGTCCTTGATTTGCTTGCTTCTGCATTTCTATAAAATGGAGACACCACCCATGAGACTTATCCTGGACCTCAAGGTATTATTGTACAAATAGTGAACTAAAGGTAGTAAATTATTCTTAAGCTCCTCAAGATATAGTATACAGTAATTCAGACTATGGTGCTTTTAATTTTTATTAATTAATGAAAGTATATGAGTTAACATTTTAATAACATTTAGAACCACGGGCATGTAAAATTAAGGAAATTCTTATAGTGAAAATGCAGTATGGGGAAAAGGCCATGAAATAGATATAGCTAAATATTTCAGCGAAAGAACACAATTACATTTTTCCCCCAGACTCTGGACTCCATTTGCATATGAAGGTGCTAGAAACCCTAACACCTTGTTTGGTTTAATAACATTTTTGAGGATATTATGGTAATGCTAAAGAAATGCATCCATCTATCAAGTATGTAAAATGTTAATTGAATGAATACACACAGATTATTAGTAATTACATCAATCTGAATACTTATTACCATTTAATGTATTAAACTCATCACTGAGTTAACAGCATGGTTTTAAATAAACTAATATTCTATTTTTAAGAAATTGGCAAAATTAATAAATTATACTCTAACATTAAGTATTATCAGCATTAGAATTAATTTATATAAAAGTAATGTACATTTTTCATTATAAAACATTAGGGATAATTATTCAAATAAGAGGAAGGCAGAAGAGTGCAGAATACCATTATCCAGCTCCCCATACGGCAAAGGCAATTGTGGTTTGCTGATCTTACCAGGTTGCTGATGTTAGATGATGATAGTTCTCATTTTACCAATTATTTTTCACTGGGATAAGGCCATACAGTTGTGTAATCACTCAGACTGCTTTGATACCATTAACTTGTCTTTACCCACAAATAGTCCAACTGTGTGCAACAATCTAGAACAAAGTATTTTACACCACAGTAGGTTTTCCCTTGGATTTCCTAGCCCTGGACTGTGACCTGACAGGGGCAGTGCAGTCATGATGAAGCTTATATTGAACAAAGTCACAGCCTATTGAAAAGGACACAAATTCTTGACCTCAATGCCTACGGTCTCATAATATTCCACAATAATTAACCAAAGGTCCAAAAAATTTCTTTTTAGTGATTTTTGTTCTCCTAATTTTCTGACTGCTGCTTGACAGAGTAAAATAGTAAGTACAAGTAAACTTATTTGTTTTCATTTTCTTCATTTTAGTAAAGACACTTTTCACGAGAGACTAAGTAATAAATGGTTTTTGTTGAAATTTACAATTTTACATAAATGAACATATATTACCAAAGAGAAGACTGCCAGTGATTTCTGTGTTATGGAAACACATGCACATATACAACCCAAATACGAAAAAGCATTGCAACGTATTTTGCTTATTGGCATTGACTTTCATACCTAAGGTATTTTCTTTTGTTGTTTTAAATATTAATATTTAATACAATGCTTTCCATTTAAACTATTCTTTCAAAATATATTTTAAATATTTATGCTAATAAACATCTCTATTTTCTCTCGGTACAAAATATTCACGTTCTATATTTGCTGCAACAAAATATTTTTTAATTCCTCCCTATTTTTCCTTATTTAGTATATGTGATTTATTCCAGATTAAAATTTTGAGATGTGCATGTTGAGTATTTGTATATGCTACAAGTAACCAGTGGTTCTGAAACTGCTCTACAGTGCTCTTGGCATTCTCAGGAACTCTTTTAGGGTTATTGGGATGAGCAGAATCTGGCTGTCTTCAACCACAGCAAGCCTCTTTTAAGATGTTTTATGTGTTTATGTTTCCAGGTAAGCTATTAAACAAACAATGGAAATTATATATTTTTTTAACCTTCCATTCCCCTTATTGTTCCATTTCCCAAGCTGGTGCTTCATCTGTCACAATGAAAATTGTATTATCTCACAAAGTGTTATGTGAAATAAATGAGATAATGTATTACAAATTATTTTTATATAACAGGTAATAACATAAATACCCATACTCATAATATGTCTTACAAAACATGGAAGAAGATAAGCATAAGTGTCTTATTGACAGATGGTTATAACGGCAATAATATCAAATTCTTAAACAAGAAAGACAGGTGTTTGGTTTATCAGTGAGAGATCTAGGGTCTTCTGGCAACAAGATCTTTACAGTAAATATTTATTTTCTATAGGGCTTAAGAAGATTTTACTTCTGTTTCTGTATTTATGGAGATTTGTAAAGTAGCACTATCACACTAAAATTCCAATGAATAGTTTGGGTCTTGATACATCCACATATCCCTATTCTTTCCTTCATGAGCATGCTCCTTTGGGCCACCATTCCAATCCTGCAAATTTAATCTTGGGACCCATGATCACTGCACAAAACACAATGCCCTTTCCTTCTGTATTTCTATCCCAGTCAGTTCATCCCTGGTCAGGTGTTAGTCCCATATGACTCTAACAATCACCTCATGCTTGGTATAATTTATCATGGGAAGCTGTAAAACCTCCTACAATTAAGTCTACATAAATTACAACTATTAGCAAAATTTTAAAATTTATCACATTAATTTTAAAATTTCTCCTGAGCTTCAGACTCATATTTCCAGTGTTCTGTTAGAAATTCTGCATGCATATGTAACTGGAATTGCAATTGCAGAATGTCCAAAATTATATAAGCTATCTCCTCTCTTCCCTACTATTCTTTTTCTAATTTGGAAGTCTCAAGTGTTATCATCATAATCTTGTCAGTTACCCAGGTCCCTGATTTCTTGATCATTGAATCATATTTTAAAATTATCAATGTATCTGGACAGAGTTTGTCCTTCCACTAGATTGTAAGCTCCTTGCAGGGAGGGTAGGTGCCTTATTTAAGTCTCTATTCCACATTATGACAAATATAATATTTAAATAGAAGGAACACAGTACTTCCAGAAGCAATGAGAAATCAACTGGTCATAAGAGCCTTTGCTTTACACAGCTCTTAAAGCAAAATCAGGGAATTCTAAATGTGTGGTAGACAGTCTTCCTAAGGACTCTGCTAGGTGACTAGTCATTTGTTTCCTCTGTTCAAACAAAGGGACTATATTAAGTTTTATAATATAGTATTATGGAAAATTTAAACTATTCATTTAGATACTATGAAAGAATACATTGTCAAAGTAGCCCTTATTATCAGTAGTGACATTGCCATTTTCTTTCTGGAATATCATTTCAAAATGACTGTTACTGAAAATTTTCTTTGTAGAATATCATTTATATACTTTAGGAATTATAATGAATTTCTGATTTCACACCTTAATTATAAAAATTTCTAGTGATGAGTGAGACTTCAGTTCTTTCTAACATTTCTTTCCTAAGATAACAAAGAAAGATATTTTGGAAAATCTTAATCATGATCACTGCCTGAAAAAAAAAAATGTATAGGGTTCACCTTTTACTTTTAACAACAGTTGTGAGAAAAGTCACACTGGGCCTAAAGTAGTAAATAGGTCATACATTTTTTAACTCAGAAAATTCAAATAACTTCCATATCCCAAGCCCAAATGGTTATAGATTGTACTGAAGAAGAGGGAGGAAAAAGATACTACACTAAAAATAAGATGAAACTACACACTTTAAATTTTTTAAAAAGTACTGTGCCAGCCTCAAAAATATCAGGTATATGAATGATAGTTAACCGCCATAAACCCAGGATCTACAGTATCCAAAAATGCAGCATGCTGATGTATATAATTTGAGGCAAGGACATGCAAGTTATTCTCATGAATGATAATGGGAATACAAAAAGAATAGTATAAAATTGCCTCAAAAGCAAGAAAATAGAGTAAGAAAGTCAAGTATGGTCTCAGATTATTTTACATAAAGAAGAGATGGCAAAAACATATATACCTCTGATGATCCTCTACAAGGAGATAGTATGGAAACATAACACTTGGTAAAATTCATTGGAAAATTTAAGAAATAAGAAGGATGAATTTGAAATGGATGAAATATTTGAAATATAAAGCGTATAAAGAAAATGAACAGATTTGTAGAATATATCAAAACTAATTTACATAGTTAGATATACCATATGCTGGATAGGAACACTCAATATTGTAAAATGAGAGATAAAAATAAAAAAGGCCATCCTCCCTGGATGAATATAGAAGTTAATGCAACGTCAATCAACATCCCAGTGAATTTTTTTTTGCAATTTGGCAAAGTCATTTTAAAATTTATGTGTAAAAATAAATCTGTAAGAGCAATTATTTAGATTTTTTGTTTGCTTTGTTTTTAAAGATCAAAGAATAGTCTGGAAAGCCCACAGACAAATCTATGTAAATGAATATGTTATGTAATAAACAGATAACTGTAAACAGTAGGGAAAGAATATACTTTTGATAAGCAATAGAAGCCTCATATCAAACATTCTAATAAAACACACCTATATAAAGACCTAAATATGAAAAGAAAAAAAATAAAGCCAGTATACAGCTAGAAGTGGAAAAATATTTAAAACCTTAAGAGTGGCAAAGGTCTTCCAAAGCACAGAAATGTAGCAAGAATTAATTCAGTGAAAGTTTGCCAGATTAAGACGATGGTGATGGTGATGGTGATGATAATGATGATGATGATGAACAATGTAAAGAATAAAACAAATGTCTCAAAAGCTCTCCAGTATATTATATGAAAATGATGGTTACATTTAATATTTTTTAAAAAACCATTATTTTGCATAAGTAGAATTAGTCCATCACAATAAAATATTTGCAAGGGCATGAAAAGTTGGGGAACCTAGGAGTCATCAAGTCCATAGTGATGAGTGAAGAAGTATACAAACCAATAAACATGAAAAATTCCAAATTCAAAACACAGAACCATGCATGACACACATGTACACACACACACAAACCACAAAGAGAGACAGAGAGAAAAAGACAATAGGACATACACTAAAAGAATTTTCTTTTTTTTTCTTTTTGTTTATTTTTCCAAAGCACTCAGCAAATAATGGTTGAAGAATTTCATACTTGCATGAGTCACAAAAATAAGGACAATACTATCTTCTATCATATATGATCAAAATTGTTTCAGCGACTAGTACCTGCCAAATAGGTTCTTATAAACGCAGCTGTGTGGCCATGAAGGAGGACAGGTTATCAGTTGGAGAAATGAGCAGACATTTCCAGCATGGATGGAAAATCACTCACATTGAATTTCACTTCCTTGTGTTTCTGGTAAATATTTTACTCATTCTTGACAACCTTTTGCAGGAAATCTTTTGCACACTTCCACATCTTGACGCCTATTATGTTTTCTACAACTCTTCATACACATCTTCATTATAGGTAAAATTGAGCTGCAGTAGAGTATTATTTGTGATTAAGTTTTTTTGGCGATACTGGGAGATCCCTGAAGGCAAGGAATATGCATTATATATCAGGGCCACTGCATACAGTCTGGCAGGCTGTGCACTGCACAAGGGCATCATGTCTAAAAGATGTTGCACACATCGTGAATATCATAAATTGGTATACTCATAACATCAATTTTCTGATATATGATAGTAAAGTATCCTGAACATAGAGAATTCTTTATTTTCTAACATGGAAAATTCCTGGAACATGGAAGATACTAAAAAATATTCATATAAATAAACATGTCAAGAACTGAACCAGTATCTGATGCACAAAAATTAATGTATAGAATTTTGGTTTTATCTTTCAAGTTGATATGTGGGGAAAAATAAATTTAACATGGCAAATAATATAAATGAAAATGTAATAAAATTACAGATCTTTTAGTCACAAATATTCATGAATTTTATGGTTCGAAAACATGCAAAGTAAATTCTCTCTAAAAAGAAAATCTTAAGTTCTCTGATTACACGTCAGCACTCATGAATGCTCCCAGCATTGGACACTGGGTCTATGAACTTGCTGTCTCATATAGTGTTTATAAGCTTTAATGTCACAAAGCATGATAAGCACTTCTATTTAGCTTTAGGCAAATGATGTTTTCACTTTCAGGTCTTCAAGGGCATAGTATTCAAGAGACCTATAAATAGAATGAAAGGCATTGGCAAAAATAATAATAACCACAAAATAGCTTGCATTTCTTGGCTCTCTATTCTTCCATTTATCCAGTATGTACTCAGTACTTGCTTTGTATAAAATACTATGTTGAGTACTAGCATTCTTGAAGCAGATTCGTATCACCAAACTTCTTCCTTCACAAGATGATGGTTTTTCATTATCTCGCTATTCATTATTGTATTAGGGTAGAAGACGATGTGAAATTTTCAAATATAATCCCAGGTTGCCAGAGGTTTAATACAGTTTAATCTAGTTTTCCTTTGGGCTCTGCTTAGAATAAAAGGGCGTAACCAGATTTATTATGCAAAAGTGATGAATGGAGATGTGATTATTTGTTTTCCCAAGCTCTGCTTTTTAGGGTTCCTTATAGTAAGCTCCCTTCGCATTTAACATATGCTGTAATTTAGAAAAATTATTATATGCCATATCTAAGGGGACTTCATTCTATTGCAAAAAGCAAGGAAAGCCTATGCTATAATGGCTTGGTGGGGACATTAGTCCTCTTCAGGACATTAAACATTCAGAAAGAAACTAATGTGTCTAGCCAAAATTTTCTAGATAATTGCATCCTCATGAAGAAAGTTTTAAAGGGTATTTTAGTGTCCCAAGCTTTTTTGTTTTTTTTCCCAGTCAGATGACTCATAAAGTTAATTAACATCATAACTGAAAGCCTTAGGGGAATAAGGAATGTCTGAACAGAGTTTGTATCTGCTCTAAATAAGTGGTTCTTTTTTTCCTTTCTCTCTCTCTCTCTTTTCTTGTTCCTCCTCTTCTCTCTCTCTCTTTCTCCTTTCTCTCCTTTATCCTTTCTTGCTCTCCTCTCATCTTTTTGATATTGATTTCTGTGAAATTAGAATTTACCTACTGCCTTCAAAAACATATTTAAAAATTATACTCTTTAATGAAAAGGGCTGGTAGTTTGATTTTAAAAACATATTTTTCAGAAAATTCTGATATTTTCAGATTCTATTTAAGAAATTCCACATTGTACAGCTCAAGTAGTTAGCTTTAAGTTTCTGACACTTCTCTAAATTTGAAAAATTCTTTTTAGGCCACCAAAGCATTTTTCTATTAGAGAGGCAATAAACTAATTTCCTGTCTTTTAACTTAGAAACTGAATCTGGTTATCTAGCCCATAGCTTACTATCTATACTGCTTGGACATTTGCCATCTTTTTAGAGAGCTTCATTTCAATATTGAAAATACATATTATATTAATAGCAACAAGTTTTGTCAAACAAGTGCAGATATTTATTTATTGTGTATTATAAAAAGTACCATGTAAATACATATGCAACACATACATACATATATACATACATATATTAAAAAGTACTTATTATTTCCCAGTGCTCAGAAGGAAGAAAGAAGACATTTGAAAATTTAGTAGCATGATGAATTTAAAATACACATTTTTAAAGACAACTAGTTGGGAGTCTAACATTACAATTATTTTTAAATGTCAGGGTGATTGCAACTCACATGTTTTTAACTATTTGGATGTTATATGCATAAAGTAATTTAAAAAACAGAAATATTATACACACTGTGATATATTTAGTAACATGAAAATATATTAAAACAAAAATATAGATGCTCGTAAATGTTTAGTGTTAAATGTCAAAATGTATGCTAAAACATGTTCTCATATTCATGTATATTATGTAGTCATATTTACACGTATTATTAAGTAATGCAACTTCAAAACTTTTATTAAAACAAATTTACACCTTCACTTAAGCTTTAATAAATGACAAAATTGAGACTTACGGCTTTCTAAAATATTTTGAATTCAATATTATTCTCAAAGCCATTAGTTTTTGAAGTGTGGTTTCAATTCAGGCACAGAGGAAAGCTAAAACCATGGGCATGTCAGTGTTAGTGCAAAATCACTTATCTTTTGGAAATATATCTTAGAATAAAGGACTACGAGAGGTAAAACAATGAAGACTTGAGAGGACAAGGAGTACAGATCGAACATTTAAAAAAAAGAAGAAATTAGTAGTTCCAAGACCAAGTATATACTGATTGATAGAGTCTAGATTCTATCTTAGTTACATGCCTTTCTATAGTCTAAGCATGGCTTCCCAATTCTTCTAATGTTGGGATGATCTGAAACAAATATTTTGAAGAGTAGAGGTATGCTAATAAACTGACAAAACAAAATTAATATGATGGTTCTGACATGAAGCTGATTAGAGAGGTCCTGCCAAATGAAAGCAACTATAATTCTTAAAGGACCAGTAATTGATGTAAAAATGACTTAGGAACAAGCCTAGAAACCTATGTTTTAATTCTCACTTTCTACATTGTATATTATTATGAAAATTAGTCACAAATAATCTAGATAGGAGAACCTAACATTTACACAATTCTAAAGTGTACTACGTATTATATGAACTTTAGAACATCACTATGACAAAGGTATTATTTCCCCCTTTTTTGCAGACTAAATAACTGAAGCTAAAACTTGATAGAACTTGTCTGTTTCCGCTACAGTATACTGACTCTGATAACTAGCATCGTTTTCATGAAAATAAAATTTATTGAATATATTCTGTGTTCTCACAAATGAACAGAACATAGTTGGTACAAAACACAGAGAATGCAAAGAATAGGATGAAAGACAGTTAAAAGTAGATCAGAACACTTATACACGTAATAGAAACACTATGCAATGTGTCTTTACTTCGTACATAATTAATCCTCATAAAAACCTTATGAAAAGAAATATCAACGTACTATTTTTATAAATGAGGGTAAGAGAAATTAAACCCCTTACGCAATAACAACTTTTCAACTAGTAAGTAGTTAAACTGGAATTCAAGCCATCTATATTCTTTTCCACTACTTTCCACTGCTTTGTCAAAACTTTATAGAAGACACTTGCTGCCAACTACGGTGGGAAAATTTGCAGCACAACAATGCTCCTCTAATAACAAGTATTAAAAAAAAATATGACTGGGCGCAGTGGCTCATGCCTGTAATCCCAGCACCTTGAGAGGCCGAGGCAGGCGGATCACTTGAGGTCAGGAGTTTGAAACCAGCATGGCCAACATGATGAAAGCTCGCCTCTAGTAAAAATACAAAAATTAGCGAGGTGTGGTAGTGGGAGCCTGTAATCCCAGCTACTGGGGAAGCTGAGACACGAGAATTACTTGATCCTGGTAGGCAGAGGTTGCAGTTAGCCAAGATCGTTCCACTGTACTCCAACCTGGGCGATAGAGTGAGACTCAGTTAAAAAAATAAATAAATAAAAATGAAAAAAAAAAAAAAAACACAGACAAAGCACACACACACACACACAAACCTTTGAAGGTATTAGAGAGCTGCTAAGATAACTAAGACATGACATAAAAACAATAAATTGTATAAAATTTAACTGACATTCTTAAAAGCAGGCTTTTTCCTTGGAGCATATGCATATTATTGTGAAGGTCAAAGGCAGAGGTCAAGAATATATGAAGGAGACCATTGCTAAAAGTCAGAGAAGCCATAAGATTCTGGATGTCTCATGAGAATGGATAGACAAACATTTAAGTTCCCAGGTTCCCAGGAAGTGAGGACTTAGCAGACCAAAGTTCTGGTGAGAAGAGAGGTTCAGAGAACAGGAGAGCCCAGATTCTGTAGTTTTATCTTTGAGAAAGCTGATTTTTAAATAAAAGCAAGGTGAACTGATAAGAACTAAAAAAAAAAAGTTGTTACAATGCAGAACAAAGTTTTTGGCATCCTCATAATGCTGAATAGACAAACACTGAAGTTCTGAATTAGACAAGTAGGTAGGACCTTGATGAATAATCTAGGCCCTTAGCTGTAACTCTGGGAAACTATATTTCAGGAAAAAGAACGGCTCATAAATGGTCAGAGAATTACAGAAATTATAAACTAACCTCAGGTCAGCTCGATCCTTAAATGGATAAAGGTGACCTTCTTCTCTGTTTGCTTTTCTGGAGGAATATCATATCATCCTTTCCTCTCCAATTTTTCATAAACAATGTTCATCATTAAATAAACATTACCAGGCAAACAATAACAAAAAGGACAACAGAAAATAGAAAGAACAACTGTCAACCCAGTTAGTAACATATTTACGAAAACCAGTGAAATGGAAAGTTCATCAGAATGCTAAAATTATCAAAAAGATTTAAATGGAAATTGTAGGAATAAAAAATCCAAAACTTAAAATTAAGAGCTCAATTAATAGGTTTACTAGCCTAGTAGACCCAGTAGAAGAAAAAGTTAAAGAACTAAAAGAAATCTAGTAAAAAATATAAAGGTTGAAACACAGAAAACAAAAAGTGATTTAAAAAAATAAGAAAAAGAGCATAAAAATATATGGGATACCATGAAAATGTATAAGACATATGTACATACATATATATATAAAAACACACATAGCTATATACATATACATACACATATATCTTTATCTATACACATACACACACACACCCCCTACACACACACTCCCTACACACACACCCATATATATGGGTTAGAATTTTTCCCAAAATGATAAATAACATCAAGCCACAGACTTAGAAAGCACTATAAAAATACAAGGAAGAAAAACAGAAAGAAAACCATACTTAAGCAGTAAGGGAAAAGAGTAGAATCAGCCACAGAGGAAAAAAAAATAGACTAGCAGGTTCGTTTCTCAACAGAAATAGAGTCAAAAGACAGCGGAATCACAATTTTTTATGTGCAGAAACTACTGTACTAAAATAACCTTAAAAAGTGAAGACAAGGCGGGGCGGAGCAAGATGGCTGAATAGGAACAGCTCCAGTCTGCAACTCCCAGCGCCAGCGACACAGAAGACCTGTGATTTCTGCATTTTCAACTGAGGTACTGGGTTCATCTCACTAGGGAGTGCCCGACAACCGGTGCTGGTCAGCTGCTGTAGCCCGACCAGCGAGAGCTGAAGCAGGGCGAGGCATCGCCTCACTTGGGAAGCACAAGGGGAAAGGGAAGCCCTTTTCCTAGCCAGGGGAACTGAGACACACAACACCTGGAAAATCGGGTAACTCCCACCCCAATACTGCGCTTTAAGGAAACAGGCACACCAGGAGATTATATCCCACA
>NW_012101296.1:0-45753 GCF_000951045.1 Mandrillus leucophaeus
TTTTCCGGCATTCCCCAGTGAGATGAACCCAGTACCTCAGTTGAAAATGCAGAAATCACCGGTCTTCTGTATCGCTCGCGCTGGGAGTTGGAGACTGGAGCTGTTCCTATTCGGCCATCTTGCTCTGCCCCCCAAGAAAGAGTTTCTTAGAAGCTCTCAGGTGTTGCCAGGCTGCTGGTCCACACTCCGAGTGTGAAAGATACACTACAATCCCCTCATTTCCCACATAGAAATTAGGTGAAGACCGATTATCAGTTCCAAGGTTACAAAATAGAGAATGATAGAAGTTAGATACAGAATTCATATTTAGACTGCCAGTGAAATGCTTTTTTCACTGTGCACACTATTCCATTTTTATAAGTTACATACTATTTAAGTTGCTTGAGCCAAGGCAGACCTGTAGTCATAATCACTATGATTTGCTTTATTCTTTATTAATTGTTTTTCTGGAATGTCTGTACATACATATTTTTTATTTTATTTTTAACTTCTGTTTTTCAAGCATGGTGTAGCTAATGGAGCTTCTCATCCCCCTCCTCTGGAAAGGAGCCCATATTCCAACGTATTCCATGTGGTCGAAGGCTTTGCACTTGTCATTCTCTGTAGCAGTCGACCTGCCACTAGGAAACTAGCCGTCAGTGTCCTTAGAGAAATACGGGCTTTATTTGCACTTTTGGAAATACCTAAGGTAAGATTTAGGTATTTCATTCAGTTATCTAATGAAAGTACTTAAAAACCATCTCTTTGTCCATCCTTATCCCATATAGGTAGGTTACTACCATGGGTCTAAACTAACTTACTGTTCTCAATTGGGAGGCTGAGGCAGGCGGATCACAGGTCGGGAGATGGAGACCATCCTGGCTAACACAGTGAAACCCCGTCTCTACTAAAAATACAAAAAACTAGCCAGATGTGGTGGTGGGTGCCTGTAGTCCCAGCTACTCAGGAGGCTGAGGCAGGAGAGTGGCGTGAACCCAGGAGGCGGAGTTTGCAGTGAGCCGAGATCGCGCCACTGTACTCCATCCTGGGTGATAGAGTGAGACTCTGTCTCAAAATAAATAAATAAATAAATAAAATAGCACTGAAGTGAATTTTCAGTGTTTACTTGGGTTTGGCTACTTTGCTTAAACATTCCTAATTTTTTTAGACATATGATGTCCTTTTTACAGGGTGATGATGAATTAGCCATAGATGTGATGGACAGGCTAAGCCCATCCATTCTTGAGAGCTTCATACATCTCACTGGGGCTGATCAGGTAACTATAATGACTTCATTCTACCCAGTCTTGTTTTGAGACTTAAGACAGACACACATATATATACATGTATACATGCATACATAAAAGAACTTCCTTAACCAATGTAATGTGTTAGAAAGTATTTTTGAAAATTAGAAAATGCTTAAGAATAGTACTTAAAAAGTGACATTTATTTATACTTGGTTAAGTACTCTTCCACATAGGAATAAAAATAATTTTATGTTTGTAAAATTATAATCCTTCCAATCTAAGAAGTTTCTGTTAAATTGAATCTTACTTTATGCTACTGTTTGCTGTTCATTATGGCATATAAGATTCTTGAGATAGAAATACTTGTTAAAATGCTATGGGAAAAAAAATAGTGATACTCAAAGCAAAAACTTATACCCTGCTTTTTTGGCAGCTATTTTTTGTGTATCACATGAGTTTAAGTATAGTGGGTTAAGTACATAGTGTTTTATACCAATGTCATATGTAATTTGACTCATTAAAATGGAGAGAAACACTTTGTCTACAAACACATTACTAAGAAAGTTTATGCAAACTTTCTTACTTGGTCTTCACAGGGTAAAAGGTCATATATTAAGATTCCAAAGTTGATGTAAGAATAGCTATAAAACCTTACTATTTAAAAATTATTTCCTCCTATTTTAGAATACATGGACAAGAGGTTAATGCATAACATTAAGAGCTTTCTGCATAACACCTGATTCTTATAATTCATGAGTTTTATGTAGCCAAGGAAGGTAATAAGATTTTATAAGCCTAGGAGATTATTAGAAATCTGTACAGTTCCCCCCCCCCCATGACGCTACCATGATGCTAAACTTTTTAAAAATTAAATTTTTAATTTTTATTTATTTTTAAATAGACATAATTGTACATATTTATGTGATGCATTTGATGTTTCGATACATGTCTATATTGTATAATGACCCAATCAGGCTAGTTAGTGTATCCATCATCTCATGTGTTTATCATTTATTTGTGGTAAGAACATTTAAAAGCCTCTCTTCTGGTTATTTTATGAAAGGATCTATGCAATTCAAAACATTTTGTTTTAGATATTAACTATAAATTATGAATTATTCCAAAAAGAGAGTAATGGATTACTTGTTTCTAGTGCCTAAAGCAGTGCTTAATATACTTTTCTTTGAACATAAATGTTTATCTCTTTAGTGGAAGAGTTCAAATATTGAACAAGTATTTAAGAATATATACCTCCGGAGCAAAGAGCTCATTTTTGGGTCTGTTCCACACATACATAGATACAGGTCAACATGAAAGTTAATGGTTCACTTCTTAGAGAACTAAAAAGCAGCTTTTGGTATACCATGAAATTTGGATATTTATTTAAGAATTACTTAAATAGTGGTCCTGAACGTATTTGGTTTATAGATCCTTTTGAGAACAATGAAAACGTGGAATCCCTCTCCCAAAAAAAGACATGAATGCACATACACAAACATGCAGTTTCAGGAATTCTCTACTCCCCTCAACCTACCATGGACTTTATATTATCTTGTTTTGGAAACTACTAATAGACCACTTTCAGTTTAAAGCAATTTATATGGTAAAATTTTAAAAGTTATTGAAATGTGTAATCCATTTTTTCCTCTCCATATAGACTACTTTGCTCT
The DNA here is from genome assembly GCF_000951045.1 of Mandrillus leucophaeus. Classification (NCBI taxonomy): domain Eukaryota; kingdom Metazoa; phylum Chordata; class Mammalia; order Primates; family Cercopithecidae; genus Mandrillus; species Mandrillus leucophaeus. The sequence goes on from NW_012101296.1 coordinate 2,900, forward strand.
ATTGCCCTAGCTCGATAGATTTACAAACATTAGCAGAATGGAACTCTTCTCCCATTAGCCACCAGTTTGATGTGATTAGTCCATCACACATATGGATATTTGCACATGTGACCCAAGGCCAAGACCCATGGATTATAAGTCTCTCCAGTTTTTTAAAGCAAGAAAATCTTCCTAAACACTGCTCTACAGCTGTGAGCTATGCTTGGATGTTTGCATACACAAGACTTCAGTTGTTGTCCCCTCAGGTCGATATAAAGTAAGTTATTTTCCTAGTGTAAATTTAAAAATGTATAGACTGTCAGCTTTCGTATGTATTTATTTGAAAAATACAAAAGTATTACAGATTGGAAGGCCCATAAATAATATGTGATACTGTATTGATGTCTTAAGGAGGGAGAAGAATGTTGTCAAGGACATAGTGTCATAACTTCTTCATCCTTTTCATGTAATACAGTCTCACCAAATTTTAATTGTTTACTTAATAACACTGTACTTGGTACATAGTTGTGTCCATTGAATCTGTGTTAAGGGAAAAAATTAGGAAAGGATCTGAAGATGAGTATGGATGTAGATACAGAAGTTTGTAGATAAAGGGTGAGAAGCAGAGCGAAACAGCTCAGTGGCCTTACTTTTCCTGATGACAGTATAAGGAAGGCCACCTTCTGGTGGGGAGTGGTAATAACACACTGAGTAGTGGATGTGAGGATGTTGGTAAAGTTTTGGAGTAACTGATTATGAAATGGAGAGTTGACCAAGGCCATTATAAATTTTAGTTAATTTTTTTTTTTTTCTCTTAAATACAGAGGAGAATTTTTGAATGTGGGTTTGGGTTCCTGATTTCCCCTTACATAGATCACATTGAATGGAATGAGTCCTCTCAGCATGTAACTTGACCCTGCAAACCCAGCATCTGTACTGACCTATCACTTGAGGCCTACATTAAAGGCTCTTCAAATCTGACTTCACTCTGTACTTTTTTTCTTACTTTCTATCAATACCTTCAATGTTGGAACCAAATTATCCCCTCAAAGTTCATTACATGTGGTTGACAGTTTCCATTTTGTGAGCTTTTGTTCACATGAGCATAGGATACCTTTTTTTTTTTTTAATTTTTGCGTATCTATGTCTGATATAGTTCAAATTCAATCTTATTTTTTAAAATCTCTTAAACTTCCTACCCAGAATAGTCATTCTTACTTTTGGATTTGAATATCTATACAATTAGTAGAAATAGTATTTCTACTAATTGTATATATATGGTCTCAGGTATTGTGTATTGGATTTCTTTTTTGTTTTGTGTTGTTTTTCTTTCTTTTTTTTCTTTTTTTAAAGAGACAAGGTCTCGCTGTGTTGCTTAGGCTGGAATGCAGATGTGTAATCATAGCTGATTGCAATCTCAAACTTCTGGGCTCAAGCAGTCCTCCCACTTCAGCCTCCCAAAGTGCTGGGATTACAGTTGTGAGCCACCACACCTGGTCTAGTTGTTACTTTTTTAATAAAGATTGACATTTGCAATCCCAGCACTTTGGGAGGCCGAGACGGGCGGATCACGAGGGCAGGAGATCGAGACCATCCTGGCCGACACGGTGAAACCCCGTCTCTACTAAAAAATACAGAAAAAAACTAGCCGGGCGAGGTGGCGGGCGCCTGTAGTCCCAGCTACTCGGGAGGCTGAGGCAGGAGAATGGCGTGAACCCGGGAGGCGGAGCTTGCAGTGAGCTGAGATCCGGCCACTGCACTCCAGCCTGGGCGGCAGAGCGAGACTCCGTCTCAAAAAAAAAAAAAAAAAAAAAAAGAAGATTGACATTTGCCACCTTGCATACCATTTATGACCTTATCTTAAGTAGCCTTCTCTAATGACCATATTTTAAATTATAACCCCATCTCCTAGCAGCATTCTTTATCTCCCCTTTCTGCTCTATTTTTCTTCATCAAACTTAACACCATCTGACATTGTTTTATTTATTTCTTTATTGTATGTCTCCCATAGCCCACATGGGGGCAGTGATATTTTTGACAGTTTTTTAAAACTGATATGTTACCATACCTAGTATGTTAACATACTAGGACATTGTTCTATGATACTCTTACTGAATTAATGAAGTGGTGTGTTTGCATTACTTACCTTAGCATATTACAAAACTTGTTGAAGGCAAAGATTATATATTTGTATTTTTCCTCTTTCGCTTTGCTTTCAGTCCTTAATTCTTACATAATTTTGGTATTTGGAAAGACTTATGGAATTGTTTCAAAATATTTTATTGGTGTAACCTTTCAAGACAGAAATTTGGCAGAAACCTTGAAAATATGTATCTTCTTTGACTCTGTGATTTCATTTTCAAGAATTACCTAAGAAAATAATTAACCATATATTCAAATGTATAGTATTGTGTATAATAGGGAAAAATTGCTATTAGCTAAAATGTCAACAAAAGCTTGGTTATATAAAATATGATACTTTATATTTATATAGCATATGATAAATCAAAATAATGTCACAGAATATTAATTTACATAGAGAGGTGAAAAATACATAAGTCTAAAAAGTTGATACAAAATAAAATAAACATTTAATTTGTATAAATTAAAAGATGTATTCATGCATTTACGGTTCATGTATATGAATTAAAGATATATAGAATATGCAGTGTTTATTTTCATGTGGGATTAAAGATGATTTTGATTTTTGTTTTATTTTCTTTCTACATTGAGGATACATAATAAGTTATAAAATACGGCCCAATAAAATATTAACTTTTATTACAGGAATAATAATGTTAAAATGATCTGGTAATATATTTTAATTTTTAATCCAGTACTTTATTCATTGATATCAGTCCACAAAAACAGTACTAGTAATAAAAACCTTATGCTAACCATCTCTCTAATTAGCATTAGGCCAGGAATGGTGGCTCACCCCTGTAATCCCAGCACCAGCACTTTGGAAAGCCGAGGCAGGTGGATCATCTGAGCTCAGGAGTTAGAGACTATCCTGGGCAACGTGACGAAACCTCATCTCTACCAAAAATACAAAAAATTTGCTGGGCGTGGTGGCACACACCTATAGTCCTAGCTACTCTGGAGGCTGAGGTGGGAGGGTCACTTGAGCCTGAGAGGTGGAGATTGCAGTGAGCCAAGATTGTGCCACTTGCACTCCGGCCTGGGTGACAGAGAAAGACTCTGTCTCAGAAAAAGAAAGAAAGAAATACAGCATTAGTTAAAATAAACTTTTAAAAATGTGTTGTGTTATTCATATCTGCCCATTTTTCTTTTTTTTTCCTTAGTAGCCCCATCAATGCTAAGAAAGTAAATACCACCACAAGCAGTGACTCATACATTGGCCTGTGGAGAAACTATCTGATCCTTTGCTGCAGTGCAGCAACATCGTCATCTTCCACATCTACAGGTTCTGTGAGATGCTCTCCTCCTGAGACGCTGGCGTCTACCCCAGATAGCGGCTATAGCATTGATTCCAAAGTAAGTTTCTCAGATCCACTGTTGGATCTATGAAATCTGAATGGCCCCATAAAAATAAGATTTTAAAATTTCTTTTTATGGACAATAAAGTAACTCAGTTGAAAGTATATTACTTACTTGCAAAAAGGAAAATACCTCAAGAAAGCCCATCATTGTTTTTATGGATTCCTAGTCGGAATCAATAATACGTACATAGTTTTCCATTGGAAAGAAAGACCCATGCCCATTCAGTTTATCATACTCGTTATTTTAAAAGAAATTGTCATACCTATTTTCCCATATTCCAGTTTTTGTAGTTCTCACACTTCTCAGAACCCAAAAGGAATCATTTACATAATTAAATGCCTTTCTAGAATTTCCCTAAATCATGTAGTGATCTAAAGGGTACTGGATAGGAGCAGTGGTTTTGTTTTCATGAAAATGACAAAACTTAAGACCAGAGTATCTGATTTTAACACTGATGACTATTTTAGAAGTCATTTTGTTTTCTTCATGTTCATGGATCGAAAGGTACAGAGTATCTGATGAAGGGAGTCAGCCTATTATATGATCGTGAGTGAGGGTAAGAAATTAGGAGCCCCAAGTTTTGTTAATGAGCTTGCATTAAGCCATTGGATAAGTTATTTAACCTTTTAAATTATGTGCACCACAGGTGAAATTTGAGGTATCATTCATAGTAAAGTTTCATCTGTCCATTTATCCTTGACCTATGACTACTGAAATCTCAGATTATCTAATTGGACATAGTATCATTAGTGGCTGTTATAAATATAGTATTTTTTTTTCCAGATTATTGGCATCCCATCCCCTTCATCCTTGTTTAAGCACATAGTTCCAATGATGCGCTCTGAGAGCATGGAAATCACAGAATCCCTTGTTCTAGGTCTTGGCAGGACCAACCCAGGAGCTTTTAGGTAACTATGTTCATACTTTTTTTTTTTTTAAGCACTAAAAGAATAAATGTGCTACTTAGAAGGTGTGGTAGGGTCAAGCAGAGTGCTTATTGGGATGGTCACATACCAGGCCTGACTTTCACCAATTAAGTAGCCATGTAGCATTTAGCAAGTCATTTATTGGAAGTTTTATTTCCTCATTTTGACTGAGCAGATTAAAACTTACCTATGTATTCTAGGAATAATGAAATGCCGTATAAATATTTAGTATTTTCCTACTATATATATTTATGTAGTCATTCTTTTAATGTGTAATCTTGGTCTAGTAGTTAAAACTCCAGTTTTCCCCCTGCTTATCCAAGAGAATTAGAATATCTTTCAAAAAGTATTTACATAGATGTTTGATATCATTCGTGATTTTTTTATATTAATGAAGCAAATTCTTCAGTTTTGCCTGAAGTTCTGCCTTGTTGTCTCCTGGGCATGGAATTTATTCTTTTGAGAATTTCCTCAATTAATGTGAGAATGGTATCTGATGTTTTGTCTCCAAGATAACCTGTACAACCAGGAAATAGGTTAATACCCTGGTTTATCTTCAGATTGTATAAATCTTCTGCCTTTTGCTAAAGATTTCCATGGAAAGGAACATTTAAGTAAAAAAGAATAGGTTAATAAATTGTAATATATCTATAGGTGTGGGATAGCATTTCTTATAAATGAAGTTTTGGAAAAACTTTCAGATTTTCCCAATCTTAAAATAAGCACATTTTCAATTTAAAATCAAAATATAGATAAAGATAAATTTATCATTTTTACAAAGTTCATACCCTTTGACCCATTAATTTAATTTGTAAAATTAATCCTAAGGAGATAGAAAACAATGATAAATATACAAAGTTGTTCACAGAGGCAATATTTTTAGTAAGAGAAAATTAGATAAAATATAATGATTCATTAATAAATGAAAATGTCTAGGAAAATTATGGTACCCCACTCTGTGTTTGAATATCATGAATTAGTTATTGGCATATAAAATTAACTATGTTAGTGTAAGAAAAGAAAAAAAAGGAGGCCGGGCACGATGGCTCACACCTGTAATCCTAGCACTTTGGGAGGCTGAGGCAGGCAAATCGCCTGAGGTCGGGAGTTTGAGACCAGCCTGACCAACATGGAGAAACCCCGTCTCTACTAAAAATACAAAAAATTAGCCAGACATAGTGGTGCATGCCTGTAATCCCAGTTACTCAGGAGGCCGAGGCAGGAGAATCACTTGAATCTGGGAGGCGTAAGTGGCAGTGAGCCAAGATCACGCCATTGCACTCCAGCCTGGGCAACGAGAGTGAAACTCTGTCTCAAAAAAAGAAAAAAGGATACCATTTTATATAAAATAGTTTGAACTAAGTAAAGTGTATGTCACTTGCAAACTGATTGAATAAAAGTATTGGTAGTATTCCCTCTATAAATTAAAATAAGGGGCCTATACCATTTTTTTCCTGGTTTCCAAATAATCTATAATATAATGTGTTATTTTATAAACAAAATAAAACAATAGACATTGCATTTAAAACAGTAGGATTAGAAGTAACACTTGTCAGTTTACATCATATCTTTACATATTTACATGTGTCAAATTATATCTGTGTAGCTACTAATAGAATATGTACCATTTTTCTTCTAGGGAACTAATAGAGGAATTACATCCCATAATTAAAGAAGCACTCGAAAGAAGGCCGGAGGTGAGCTGTGTTCTGCAGCCTTCTATTAGTGAACATTTATTTTTCTGCCATATTTACATGTTATATCAAAAGTTAGAAATTAAGACGATTATCTAGTGTATTCTTCTTTTTAAGATGCAGACACTTCCCCTCCCCCCAGAAGATCTTATGCAGAAACCCATTATGTAAAATGAATGAACAATTGCTTTAACTTAAGTGAGGGCAGAAAATAGGGTCTAGGTTGGAGGTGGCAAACTTTTTCTGCAGATAAATATTTTCGGCATTACAGGCCTCTACTCAACCTTGCCTTTGTAGCATGAAAGCATTCATAGACTACATTAAAAAAAGGAGTGTGGCTGTTTTCCAGTAAAACCTTATTTGCAGTAACAGGTAGCCGTGGGCCAGATTTGGCCCATGGGCTGTAGTTTCAGTTCTGAGCAACTTTCAGAAACTATAGGTCCAGTGGGACAGATGGTTGCATAACCTTAATTCTAGCAATTTATTACGTACTCAAATAAAATCATAGAGAAGGGATTCTAAGAACTACAGAGAGGAAAGCCTGGGACTCTGGTTGCAGGGTAAGGAAGGCATTATAGATGAAGTGCTGATATTTGAGATGAATTTTAAAGCATGTTTCCCAGTGGACAAGCAAGGGAAAAGTATTCTAGGTGAAGAACAGCATTTGCAAACTTTACAAAGAATTTTGAAATGGCAAATTTTTCTGTATAATTATATTATGGGGGAAGTGATTGAATATTAGGCTGGATAGCAGGATGAGAAATATCTCATGAAAAACTACTAGTTTTAGCTTTAACCAATAGACCAGTAGTTCCTATGCCTGTGGCATCTGAGAATTACCTGGGGAGCTTGCTAAAAATTTTAGACTCCTGGGCCTATTGAATGAGAATCCCTGGAATAGGGTCCAGAAGTCTATTTTTGTAAAGCATCTTAGATGAGTCTGCTGTAGAACATCGTTTAGGAATCAGTGCTGTTAATGTCAGGGATCCCCTGAGGAATTTAAGCAGGAGAGGGAGATGGTGATAATCCCTGCAGTTTAGGGACTTTGAAACATCATCTGCAATTCCTCACTCTCCTTTAATTTAGCACTGTAGGGTCATGATAGTATTCCCATTTTGTCATTGATTTGATTTTTGTTTCAGAATGATCAGTTTGGTTACAGTGCTGGATGACTTATTAGAGAAATGTAAGCTTGAAACAAAACGAAATAGCAGTATTTATTTTTCTGAATTTCAGAAGGAAAGCTATTAAACACATACGGTGATGTGCCTTGAATATGAGTTATAGTTTAAGAGCTTTAGACTCACACTGTTTCTGTGAAGACAAAATGAAAACAGGCCAACCAAACTGCAAAAACAAGTTGCAGTAATCTTCAGAGACTGATAAGAAATCATCCTGTCCCAAATGAATTACTGTCAACTTTAGAAAGAGCCCAGAGAAAAGTAAATGTAATTGATTAGTCATTAGTAAAATGTCACACACCTGGAAGGCAGAAAAATTGGGTCATGGACGAGAAAGTGAAAGACTAGTAAATATGTTTTTAATTGCTCTGTAATTTGAAAATTACATCACAAATGAAGTACTGAGCTATTATTAGTAGAAGGTGATATAGGTGATCGATATCTCTTACATGACTTTCTGCTAGAAGCAGAATCAAGTTGAAATGTTACAACTATTATTCTAGGCATTATTCTAGTTCTTTGGACCTAATAATACAAACATATTTATTCATATCGTAATGAGTAAGGGAGTTTTTCTCATATTTGTTTATTTTTTTTGTGCCAAAATTAATCGTTGTGTAGAAAACTGTGGCATGAGCAAAATCTTAAGTTCTTTTTAGGATTGTTTTCCCTACACTTATGTCCTATTTTTGGGAGGGTATTAGGGATTCTTTATTAGTCCATGATAATGGTTTACTAATTACTTCGATTCTAAAACTGTCTGATTAGCAAATAACCTAAAAATGTAGTATTTTACTTCCTCTGACACACAGGGGTTGTCACCATGTAAGAAGTCATGTGACTTTATTTGACTTATTCATTTCAGACTGTTCACACATATCTCTTTGAGGCAGTAGCTACCAGAGTACCTACAGTCTACATTGTACAAGCAAAATAACTTCAGTGAGGCCAGAACCTCTCTCTGAGACATTCACATTATTCTTTCCAAGTTACACCCGCAAGATTTTAATTAATATGTTTGTATCTTTGGAATAGAATATGAAACGGCGCAGGCGTCGAGACATTTTACGAGTACAACTGGTACGAATATTTGAACTGCTGGCAGATGCTGGTGTCATTAGTCACAGGTCAGTATTGGATTCAGATTGTTAAAACTTTGGAATGATCCTAGAGAACGTAATCTCTTTTCACTCATGAAATGTATAAAAACAGAAAAGCACCATTGCAACAAGAAAACCTGTATGTATCACTATGAAAATTATTTAACAAATATTCGATACACTAACCAATAGCTAAAAATGTATTGAAAAATCTACCACCAGAATTGGATTGCTTCTGGCAAAAAATGGATATAATGTTCCTATGATTTTGATATTTGTTGGAACCTAGTTATCTTGGCAAGTGGATGGTAGTAGCTTTTTCTTCACAGATTTTCCTGTTTTTTACCTCATTTTAAAGATTTTTTCTTCTGAGCTTGAAAAAATAATACATTCACAGGTTAAACATTATAAGGCTTACAAATTTATTCCAATGAACTTGTTATCTATCCTGCCAGGAAAAATTATGAAATCTACAAATATAATTCATAACAGTTTTCCACCCTTCACAGACAAAACCATGAAACCTAGAGATATTGCCGCAGTAAAGGCATCTTCACACTAAGCCTAGCCCCTTGAGGAAAATTCCATCAGCCGAATGTTGAAAAATAACTATTTCCTTAGGAGGATAATGGTGTTACCTGACCATTGAAGGAGAAAAATAATAGATCTGACCATATCCAAAAAAGGTCACTGAAAAGATATCTTAAGGAAAAAAAAAAAATGGACCAGGTGCAGTGGCTTACGCCTGTAATACCAACATTTTGGGAGGCTGAGACGGGTGGATTGCTTGAGCCCAGGGGTTGGAGACCAGCCTAGGCAACATAGCAAAATCCCCTCTCTATAAAAAATGCAAACAATCAGGCGGGAATAGTGGCAGACCAATAGTCCCAGATACCTGGAAGGCTGAGGTGGAAGGATCACCTGAGCCCAGGACATTGAGGTTGCAGTGAGCCTTGACCATGCCACTGCACTCCAGCCTGGGAAAAGAGCGAGACTCTGTCTTGAAACAAAAAGGAGAAAAAGAAGTATTAATAATACAACAAGTGTAGTAACTATGGTAACTGCATGGCATTATTCCTTTAGCATTTCTCCCGATTATTTATTTTACCTAACACCTTTCATATGTAGCATTGAATGCTTTTGACAAATGCTTTCAAAATACATTTTTAATCAGAGTATTATTTAAACTATTGATTTACTTTTCTTTCCTAGTAAAAAGCAAATAAAGAAATATTGGCCGGGTGCAGTGGCTCACACCTGTAATCCTAGCACTTTGGGAGGCCGAGGAGGGCAGATCACCTGAGGTCAGGACTTCGAGACCATCCTGACCAACATGGTGAAACCCCATCTCTACTAAAAATACAAAAATTAGCTGGGCATGGTGGTGCATGCCTGTAGTCTCAGCTACTCGGGAGGCTAAGGAAGGAGAATCGTTCAAAACCAGGAGGCAGAGGTTGCTGTGAGCCAAGACAGTGCCATTGCACTCCAGCCTGGGTGAGAAGAGCGAAACTCTGTATCAAAAAAAAAGAAAAGAAATGCCATTCTCTTTTTTTCTTTCACAAAAAAATAAGAGTTAGGAAAAGTAAAATTGAAACTTGCTGGCTTGATGCAAAAAAATTAACAACCTGATACACATCTGAATCTTTTTTTTTGGTTGCTTTAATTGTAGCGTTAGTAGAAGAACCTTTAAATGGTTCTATTTTAGGGAATGCAAAATGTTGCTCTATTTAAAGTTAACTACCAAAAACTATATGACTATTAAGCAATAATGATCTTTGAAGCCAGTTGTGTATTTTGTTTTGAAGTATTTTTAAAAAGAGTTATTGATAGAAAGTTACTGCTATTCTAGATTTTTAAATTTCCATGGCTAAGGAAAATAATGAGTTCTGAATGCTAAGAACACAGGGAACTTTGTTTTGTTCACCTAGTGGATTTCATGTACCTGACACATAGGAGATAATGAATATTTGTTAGATTAATGAAGATTTTATTCTGGTGCAGGTTGTAGTCCACTAAATCAGTTTCCTATCCACTAATAGGTCATGATCCAGAGCTTGAAAAACACTCATTTAAGGAATAAAGGAAAAAATTTGAAAAGCACCTGAAAAACACTTATTTAAGGAATAAAGGTCATACATTGATTCATTCAATACATATTTATTGTTGTAGACTGATATAGTCAATATACTATAGTATCATTGCAACTCCTAACTCTTGTTTTCATAGGTTTAGGATATTTATTCCAAAGTTACTATTTAAAAAAAATTACCTTTAAAATAATATATATTAGAAGTACTTTTCAAACATAATAAGAAAAAGCTGACCTAAATAAATGCATATGTAATAGCTAATCATTTATATAGCACTTATTGTTTGCTAGGCCTTTTCATATATAGCAGCTCATTTACATCCTTCTAAAACACTCTGAGGTAGATACCGGGTATATGCTTAATGATTGATGAAACATGACAGGAATCCAGGACTTCTGACTCTAACCAAATACTCCCCTATCAGTCAGTCAGTGGTTTCCAGGCACAGACATAGATCCCTGCCTCAAAGAAAACCTCATTGCAGATATATCTTTCCTCCTTGAGACAGGCTCTTGCTCTGTCACCGAGGCGGGAATGCAGTGACTAGATCACAAGGCTCAAACAATCCTCCCACCTTAGCCTCCTGAGTAGCTGGGACTACAGGCGTGCACCACCATGCCTGGCAAATTTTTGTGTATTTTGTAGAGACGGGGTTTCATCATGTTGCACAGGCTGGTGTCGATCTCTTGAACTCAGTGATCCACCCACCTTGGCTTCCCAAAGTGCTGGCATTACAGGTGTGAGCCACCGTACCTAGCGCATTGCAGATACTCTTAAAGGCAGTTCCATAGGTCTAGAAAGAGGTTTTGAAACCCAGTACTCTACCCTATTCTTACCAGAATTCTCTCAGATTTTTGCATCCCTGATAATACCTATCCCAGAATCTTACTGAGAATAAGTGACTAATAGATATTTGATTATACTGAAGGCATAATATGAATAGACATGGCAGCTATGAATAAATAGAACTAGTCTTTTTCAACTTTTCTAAACTGATCCTCCCCATTTCATATGCCTCCTGTCTCTTTGTTTAGAAATCCATGTGTTTCACAGAGAGGAAACAACATTTAGCACTGAGTTGATTTAAGTTAGATATGGAGTTGAATAATATAAATTGCAATAGCAGTTCCTAGATTAAGAAGCACCATCTATTTTCGTATTAAAGTAAGCAAAATCGTATTCATTTAATTTTCATTTATTAAGTTGCATGCTGCCATGAGCATGCAAAATTAACATGTATTATTCTCATTTTGAGTATTAATAATTTTTAATTTAAATTATAATTTAAAGTCCCATTTGCTTCATCATTTGTTTTCTTCAATATTTTCAGTGCAAGTGGTGGCCTTGATAATGAAACACATTTTCTCAACAACACTTTATTGGAGTATGTAGATTTAACTAGACAACTCCTGGAAGCAGAAAATGAAAAAGACTCTGACACACTGAAGGATATACGATGCCATTTTAGTGCCTTAGTGGCGAATATTATTCAGAATGTTCCAGGTATTATTTTCAATTTCTTAAAGCATTATTGAGTATTAAGGAACCGTCATATTTTTTCTTTCCTTGAGGTTTAATAATCTAAGTTGATAAAGTAACGTATGAACATACTGGAAAAATATGTCAGCATAACCTGGATGGCTGGAGTTTGTTTTCCCTTTGAATTATTGTCAGTGATTAGAAGTAAAAAAGCAACCCAGCATGGAATTTCAATAATGATCAGAATACTGACACAAGAACCTAGAGAAATCAATAGAATAAGCTCTTTAGACAACCTTGTTTTAGATGCAGTAAGCAGAGTGCAGTGTTTCAAATGATAATTGAGAATAAAATTAAGACGATACTTTTGAATAATGGGAAAAGAATATAGGCCATAAATACAAAATGTAACAAGGATTCCATGTTATTGGTTTACCAGATATGTTCTAATTATTGAGTAGGTTCTATATTGACAGATATTGGTTTAGATAGTAGGAAGATTAATATACACAATTACATTTTTAAAAGTTAAATTCTTGACAACTGTAAGAAGTAATGTGACTCTAGCCTTTGGCATACAGTATAAATACAAATGTTTCTTTTTCTCTCTGAAAAATTAAAGTCACATTGTTGGTTTGAATAGTATATACAGACAGTTGATGCCTGAAGAACATGGGTTGTATTTTATAACAGGGTCATTAAGCACTTAATTTCATATGTCAGTTTCAACTGTAGGAGCCTTGTTTTCATCTTTGAAAAGAAAATGATACTGTCAAAGGAAAAGAGCATTTTTTTTTCAAAATTTTCTGATCTGAAGCTCACTAATGTAAAGATGTGGTTTAGTCTATTACTAAACACTTTTTTACAACTTCCAAATTGGTTTATTGTGATACTGCTGAGTTTCTTCAAGAAGGATAGATATAGAGAAATTATATAGTAGAATTTCAAAATGGGGGAAAAAATCCTTGGAGATCATTTAAACCAGTGGTTTTCAAACTTTGCTGTTTCTCAAAGCCCTGAGGTTGTCCAGTGCCATCAGCAGAAAGCAGCAGAATGTGTTTGGACGCTAGGCCTCAACTCCGCTTTTATCTGTTTTATGTATTGAGATTACATGTAAGCTTCCTTTAACAGGAAAAGGCAGCTTTCCTGCTGAAAAAAAAAAAGTACAAAGTTTGAAAACATGTATCTTGTCCAAAGCCCTTACTTACCAGTGAACCAAGATACAGAGGTGTGTCTGTGTTAAAATCTTGGCCAGTCTCACCATATAGCCAGTGATAGCCCAGGGAGAAATGGGCTCCTGGCCCCACCTCTGTGCCAGCTTTCATGTGCCATTGAGCCTGTCATGGAATTTCTGCTTGCAGAGGTGCTGTATGTCATGTAATGCTGCCACAGAGTGACACAGACTGCAACTTTGTTTCTGCGATTTGCATATATATAAATGATCCCTGCTACTGTGGAGGTTTTTGATAGTTTAAAATGAAAAATTTTGCTTTCTTTTTTACACTGTTACACATTCAGTAACATGTCAGTAAAAAGTTAAAGCAAAAAGAAATGGAAATAAATGTTTTCTATCTTTTCTTATTTGCAGTGCACCAGAGAAGAAGTATTTTTCCTCAGCAGAGCCTTCGTCACAGTCTATTTATGCTGTTCAGTCACTGGGCAGGTCCTTTTAGCATCATGTTTACGCCCTTGGACAGATACAGTGATAGAAATATGCAAATTAATAGACATCAATACTGTGCGTTAAAGGTATTTACTTAGAAACCTGATTTCTTTTTTTTTAAGAGCAGAGTTGAATATTTTTGTCTCTCAGTCACTAGTATTTTAAAGAGGATAAGAATTTCTTCACAGTATCTGAGAGTGTTAGAATATATGTTTTTCTGCCGTATTCAAAATTTATACCAAAAGTTATATTTAAATACATAAAATACAATGAAAAACACTTCCAGAATCTACTCAAATTTGATCACTATTATCTTAAATAACTGAGTATTACTTGAAAGGAATGCCTTTTTTTCCGTTACTTAAGTACTTTTTCTTGGTCTTTTTATCTTCCTTTACAGTATTGTTCAAACTCCATGTCTAATTTGGTGTCATATTTACTTACTCATAATAAATTTCTTAGTTTTAAAAAATAATTTGTAAAGAAAAAAATTAAAGTATTGTGACTAGATACTAGATAAGTATTTTGCCTCTTCTCATTAAGCAACCAACATTTAACCTCTTAAATTTGTTAAATATAATTCTAATATTATTATTTGAAGGCTATGTCTGCTGTACTATGTTGTGGCCCTGTTGCAGATAATGTAGGACTTTCATCAGATGGCTATTTATACAAATGGTTGGATAACATTTTGGATTCTCTGGACAAAAAGGTAATTATGACAGTTTCCTTAAAGGTTCATAATAAATTCTCATTGTAGTATTAGCAGTTCGTGTATGTTGCACTAAAAACAAGTCTTTTTTAAAAAATAAGATAGGTTAGGATCATATGCAAAAAGCATATTATATAAAGTTAAATAGGATCTCATAATGTAAAAATGTTCCAATTCTTACATATCATTAATTTGAATAATTTTAATTTCCCTTTTAATATTATAGGATTAATACAGTGGTGTGTGTCTCTCAACAGGGTTCTAAGTCAATAAATAAAATACTAACATAGAACATATTGAGCTGCATGGGAGAAATATGTTATTTGCTATGTTTCATTTCATTTTTTTTTTAACCACTTTCCATTTAATCATTCTTCCTTGCCCTCCACACCCTTTGCTTTCCTTACTCTCATATTGTACATTTACAGACTTCACAATTTAACATAGGACTTACATCTTTTTCCCCTCACAACAATTTTTGTATTGGGTTGTCAAAAACAAGAATAAAGCTTGATAAAAATAATTAGAGAGCTTAATGACTCATTTTTCTGAAAGCACTTAATCACTATTCATATTCATTAACCGCCTTCAGGGCTCTGTTGGAAGACAGAATCATACTAGAGAGGCTCGTGTAAAAAGCAAGAGGCCAAATTCAATTCATCTGTGTGGTTTTTTTCTGCTGGCTGAGTAAAATGAGAGGGAGGTGAACAAAAGGAGATGGAATTTTCCTATTAATTACAACGAATATATGCACCATATTACCTTAGTAAGAACTGTAGGGAAACAGACAAAAAATATGTAACGTTCTGTCTCTATTGAGCAATTTCACAACCTTGGCCTAGGTTCACCAGCTGGGCTGTGAAGCAGTTACGTTGTTGCTGGAGCTGAACCCTGATCAGAGCAACCTGATGTACTGGGCTGTGGACCGCTGCTACACGGGCTCCAGGAGGGTGGCGGCCGGCTGCTTTAAAGCCATTGCTAATGTTTTCCAGAACAGGTACTTTAGATACGGGTTTCTTGTTTTGTTTGCTTAAAGAAAAGTTTTTCTTTGAATTTAAAAATATGAAGACATCAGTATAGTTGTCCTTCAGTATCTGTAGAGGATTGGTTCCAGGACCCCTCTCAGATCCCAAAATCCGTGGATGCTCAAGCCTTCTATATAAAATGCTGTAGAATTTGTATTTACTCTATGCAAATCCTCCCATATACTTTCTTTTTTTTTTTTTTTTTAGACATGGTCTCGCTGTCACCCAGGCTAGAGTGCAGTGGCATGATCATAGTTTACTGTAACCTCAAACTCCTAGGCTCAAGCGATCCTCCACACCTCAACCTCCCGAGTAGCCAGGACTGTAGACTCCCACTACCATGCCTGGCTAATTTTTAAATTCTTTGTAGAGACGAGGTCTCACTACGTATGTTGCCCAGGATGGTCTTGAACTCCTGGCCTCTCACCTTGGCTTCCCAAAGTGCTGGGATTTCAGGCACGACCTGCTGTGCCTGGCCTTTCCCACATATTTTTGATCCACAGAGGGTTGACTGTATTTTCTTTTCTTAAGCTCTAATGCAGCTGTGTGTAACCCTTTGAATGTGAGGACTTTTTTGCTTATCTGTGGTGGTGGATATTACAAAAATTATGCATGGATTTTTTATTTTTCATCAGCATTTTTTAGTGTGTTTTATGTGTGGCACAAGACAATTCTTCTTCTTCTGATGTGGCACAGGGAAGCCAAAAGGTTGAACACTTGTGCTCTAATGGAATTTAACCAAAATAAGGACAATTATCACCACGCATCTGTTGTTGTACCTATTGCCTTGAAAAAACCAAGTCCCCTCATAGACTTAGAAGATAGGTGCCTACAAGCCTTGCCCTTTGCATATCATATTTATTAAATGGTGCAAAAGTCTCTAAACATTGTTATTTACCTAATATGTAAAATTTATTCCTAGGGATTATCAGTTTGACACAGTGATGCTTCTAAATCTGATACTGTTTAAAGCAGCTGATTCTTCTAGAAGTATCTACGAAGTTGCTATGCAACTTTTACAGGTTTGTAAACATGTGAATTTAAATATTTTTTTACTCAGGATTTAATGAAGCCCAATAATTTAGTCTTGCCATTAAAGCACACTGATAATAGTATTTAGCTTTATTTATAATAATGAAGTTATGGTATTAAGTCCTAATTATTATTAGAAATATAAGACAAAGATAATATAGATATTTAAATTTATAAATAATGCAAACTATTCCTAAGTGTATTGTAGAAGGGTTATTTATAGTAACACGTGTGTATGTATATGAAGGTACTTAAAATATGTGTCCATGTAAGTATTTCTGTTCAGCAGATGAGAACAATGTGTGTCCCAGTTTTTTTGGAGAGCCATATGAAAAATAATTAGCTCTTTTTATCATATTCTCATGTAAATTTTCTTTATTGGGTTGAGGAGAAATAACTTAGAAACTTAGCAAACACGGATATATTATTAGTATACAGTATTTAATTCATAATAGGGCAAGATTCTTCCATCTTAACCAAGGGCTAAGAATAGGATTCAAGCAGATACTTTTTCCAAAGGCTCTAAAGTGGTTCTGATGCCAGTAGATCCATCTTAGGAATTATACCCTAATGCCTTTGTTAATTAAGAGGAAAGTTCAGCAGTACAGCTCTTTAAATAGTGTAATGTCAAAAGGTTCTCCTTGAAGGATTTTTTTTTTCACTTATACATATATTGTACTATCGTATTTTTGAGTGAGAAAAGTGGTAAATCTTTTTCAAGTAATTGTATATTAAGTTGCTGGAGTTATTTTCAGAATGTATTATTAACCTGGATCATTGACATTAAATATGAGGAATGTAAGTTCTTTTAGTGAGAAAGGGTTTTTGTTTGTTTTGTTTCTTTTTGTTTTTGAGATAGGGTCTCACTCTGTCGCTTAGGCTAGAGTACAGTGGCACGGTCATGGCTCACTGCAGCCTCTACCTCCTGAGCTCAAGTGATCCTCCAACCTCAGCCTCCTGAGTAGCTGGGACCACAGGCACACACCACCACACCTGGCTAATTTTTTAATTTTTTGTAGAGATGAGGTCCTGCTATGTTGGCCAGGCTAGTCTCGAACTCCTGGCCTCAAGTGATCCTCCCACCTCTGCCTTCCAAAGTATTGAGATTACAGGCATAAGCCACTCCACTCAGCCTGGGAGAAGAGTTTTTTTTTTAAATATAAAATTATAGTTAAACTTTAGAGAACCCATAAAATCTTAACCTAAGTTGATGGAATCACATTCCTATAGATTCTGGAACCGAAGATGTTTCGCTATGCTCACAAATTGGAGGTTCAGAGAACAGATGGAGTACTCAGCCAGCTGTCTCCTCTACCACATCTCTATTCTGTTTCATATTATCAGTTGTCCGAGGAACTAGCAAGGGCGTATCCTGAGCTAACTCTCGCTATATTCTCAGGTATGATCAATGAACTGGTTAGTAGTTTCTCTTTGTCAATCATTTCTTCAAAAACAATTTTTAGAAAATTATAAATTTATTAAATTACAGGTTAAATCAAAACCAGACATGTCTTTACATAGAATATTTTTTCTTCAATAAGAACTCTTAATTCTGATCTGTCACAGTATTTAGGTTTTTCTATCAGCGGCGTCCTTGTAGGGTTTTACACCTTACCTTCCCTTGCTCCCTACTCCATCAAAAAGAAAAAAATACAAGAGGGAGGACTTTCCATATGTGACTTAAAAGTATTTCTTAGTAGACATAGAACTTCTTGAATACATTGTATTTTGTGTATTGGCATATCTTTAATAATAAAAATAGGCAGAGATAAGTTGTAGGCAGTTTTCCGTGAGTGAAACCCCTAACCATAGGAGCAGGTGGTACAGTGCCTTGAGCAAAACTCTTTCTAGTCTCCCACATGTTGCCTGTCACCTACATCAAGATCTTGTTCCAGTGTAAATACTGGACATGCACCAACACTAGGATCTGGGAGATTGTGGAGTTCTGCTGTGGGTCCTTTCTTTCATTTGGGCTCAAGAGTTAGTGGCCTTAGCCTGCTTGGGATCTTTGCATAGCACCTATTTTAGCAATAGAAATAGTTTATTTCCCTCCCTAATTTACCTGAGTGGGAGAAAAAAGCAACAACAACAACTTAAATTCTCCTAACATTTAGTTCTTGAAAGCAGTAGACCTGTTTGGTTTGCCCTAGTAGTTGGTAGCAATTATGCCCCTTCCTTTTTCCCAACCCCCGCATCCCTGACAGCCCCTCCAAGATGGATATGAGTGGTCATCAACACAAAATAGCAGCCACCATGAACACAGATTTTGTGGCTGCTGAGCTGCTGCTAGAAGCTTCTGCGTAGAAAGCAGGGGAGTCCAGCTAGGTCTCAGAGATCATGTAACTGTTTAGAATGCCATGTCATCGCCTAGGATGTCGGCTGGTACAGGTGTCGACCGTGCCCACGCCTCCACCACCACCACCTTGTCATTCTTCCTTCAGTTCTATCTTCAGACACTCTTGTCCTTAGCATCAGCTAATTTTAACTCCTTTGCTTAAGGTAGTTAGTTCTAAACCAAAACATAGCCTCTCAACCTGACAAATTCCATAGCTAACCTACATTTTCACTTTCACTGTTTCTAAGGCAAGACAAACACAATATTCATTCAGAATTTTACTGCACAGATACAGATATCAGCATAAACTTTGCCACTTTAAAATTTGAGGGTCCTGATCCTTTCTTTCTCCAGATTCAATGCAGTGGTCTTAAATGTTGTCAGCTCTGAGGCCCTTCCCATTCTTGCTCCTCGCATCCTTTCCCTCCTTCACACCTGCTCCTAACCCCTTCCTCACCCCTATGCCTTGCCTCGAGTGTATACACTCACTATTCCGTATTCTCAGTCTTCATGCATGCCTTAGATCTTCACAGATGGCCTTCACAGTCCACTAGTGTCAAATTCCTTTCTGTAGCCTCACCAGGTACCTTCCAACTGCTCAGTCTAGTCACTGGCTAATAGTCTTCGGTCTGTTTGCTGCTTTCCACAGCAATTGGTGTTAGCCATCTTATATTTTTTTAAGCTCTAACCTCGCTTAATTTCCAAAAACTTAGTATTTCTTGCTTTTTCTTCTACCATTGAGTATTCCTTTTCTGTCTCTTTTGGTAGATTCTTACCTTCCGTCCCTTTTTTCTTTTTTTTTCTTTTTGAGACACAGTCTCTCTCTCTCTCTCTGTCTCTCTCCCTCTCCCCGTCTCCCTCTCTCCCTTTCTCCCTTCCTCTCCCTCTCCCTCTTCCTCTCTCCGTCTTGTGATTTATGTTAGCTGTTAATATTTTGATGTCATTGAGGTGAAAGTTACTAAAAGAAAAAACAGTACGTATAATTGTTAAGTGTAATGAGTAAAATGAATAAAATCCAGCTTCTGAAATCTGTTGGAATTAATTACCAGTCAGAGGAAGCCGAAATTACATCAGTTCTCTTTGACTTGTTTTCAATTTCAGAGATAAGCCAGAGAATCCAGACAGCTCACCCTGCTGGACGGCAGGTGATGCTGCACTACCTGCTACCATGGATGAACAACATCGAGCTGGTGGACTTAAAACCTCTCCCCACAGCAAGGCGACATGATGAAGATGAAGATGATTCCTTGAAAGACCGAGAACTTATGGTGACTAGTAGGCGCTGGTTACGGGGAGAAGGATGGGGATCTCCACAAGCCACTGCAATGGTTTTGAACAATCTGATGTATATGACAGCAAAGGTAAAATGAGTTTTGTATTTATAATTGCTGCACAGAATTATTGAGTAAGTAGATGTGGTTAGAAACAGATGAAGAGGCTCCATAATCCTGTGATAACCAAGCAAAATGCATTATAAATTTCTTTCTTTAAAAAAGACTGATGATATATGAATTTTTTTTACTAAAACCATATATGATTAATGATATTTATGTTTAGATTTGTTGAAAGAAATTATTGTTTCTGTAAAGTGTGGAAACGATTAAAGCTATCTGTGGAAAACATTGTTTTTTAATATTTCATGGTATGACAAGTTTGGTTTTTATAATAGGCAGTCATGACTGAAGTATCTTTTGTGCGTATTGCATCTAGTATGGCGATGAACTGGCCTGGTCGGAGGTGGAGAACGTGTGGACCACACTTGCAGATGGCTGGCCCAAAAACCTGAAAATAATTTTGCACTTTTTGATCAGCATTTGTGGGGTGAATAGTGAACCAAGCCTCTTGCCTTACGTATGTATTCAAGTTCATTTAACTTAAAAATATATATATATATTTACTAGTATCTTATGATGTCAGAGTATGGGCAGCAGTTGCCCAATAGAGGCAAGGCAAGGGCCAGGATGAAGACAGTCAGGAAAATAGCACATGGATTTATTCACTGATTCAGTCAGCAAATGTTTTCCATCATTATGACAGACCAGGTGCTCTTCTGGGCATTACAATCTGATGGGTAATACAGAATTTATTTGTTGAACCTACATCTGATTTATTTAATGAATAAATCAGTAAGTTAATAAAGTATAGTGTGATAAAGGCTATTAAAAAATTGCAGAGTTCTGAGAGTAAAACTTAGGAACCACAGCTGTCTGGAAGGATTCAAGATGACACTTGAGAGAAAGTGATATTGAAGCTGAAACCACACATTGCGGATGTTTCTAGTTTCTGCTAGGCAGAGCTGGCATTTAGATACGAGAACAGGATGGTGAGTGAGAGCTCAGTGCTTATAGGATTGCCCTTCAGGCTGCTGGAAGCAAGGGAAAGCATGGTAAGAGATATGAAACGAAGAAGATAACATCTTTGCCTTCCAGGGGAGAAAGCAACATCCAGATCTGCCCAAGTCAAGACGACACGTTTGATATGAAACTGTCAAACGTGAGGGTTAAATGGACACACGTGCATATGTCTTTTTAGATGCAGATGTAGATATCCATCCCGTGGCAGCATCCCCCAAAAGTGTGGTCAGCGGAAGACTAGTTCTACAGAACGTTATCTAAAAGTTCTTACAGGCCAGGCACGGTGGCTCATGCCTTTAGTCCTAGCACTTTGGGAGGCCGAGGTGGGCAGATCACCTGAGATCAGGAGTCAGAAGCCAGCCTTGCCAACATGGTAAAACCCCATCTCTACTAAAAATCCAAAAATTAGCCAGGTGTGGTGGCTCATGCCTGTAATCCCAGCTACTTAGGAGGCTGAGACAGGAGAATTGCATGAGCCCAGGAGGCAGAGGTTGCAGTGAGCTGAGATCTGGCCACTGCACTCCAGCCTGGGCGACAGAGCGAGACTCCGTCTCAAAAAAAATAAAAAATAAAAAAATAAAATAAATAAATAAATAAAAGTTCTACAGATTCTATTTTAAACAAACCACTTAATAGCTTTGCTTTACCCAGCATTCCCCAAGTTCACTTGGTCACTGAAAGCATCATTGCCAAGGTGTACCACAGGCGTAGTGCCTTTGAGGAGTGCTTAGAGAACTGTAGGTGTATAGTACAAGACAACGTTACCCCACGTCACCTCTCTGGCTGTGTCTCCTATATTCTCTCTGGTGCTCCCACCCTTCAGCTGTACTGGCCCCCCTTTGCTTCTAGCCCTCTCACCAGGCATTCCCTCCTTGGTGCCCTCACACTCACTTGCCTTCTCTTTCCCCAGTTAGCCACGTTACTCACTCCTCGTCTCTTTCAGGTCCTCCTTCAGGTGTCAGTGCCCACTGGGACTTCTGCTGCCCATCCTGTGTAGAACTGCAAATGCCCTACCTCCACACACACACTCCATTTCCTTTCCCTGCTTCATTGATCTTTCTGGCACTTAATCATCACCAAACACGTGATATATTTTACCTATTTACCTCTTTAGTTTTGCATCAACCAGTAGATTGTAAGCTCCTTAAGAATGGTAGTTTTTGTCTATTTGATTCACCGCTAAGTTCTCATTTAGTAGTGCCTGGCACATAGAAGATGCCCATTAATTGGATGAATGAATGGGGGAGTTAAAGCTGGAACCAGAAAAAGCATGAGATTATACTTTTAAGAGGCCAAATGGAAATTTGGGGAATAGCCATTTTCCAGGAATTTAAAAGGAGCCATTTTTTAATGTCAATAATAATAATGTATTGGTTATTATTTTTTAAGCACTTATGGGTGCTTATTTTAGGCATGGTAAAAGCACTTCATCCACATTATTTAATTCTCAGAATAAATCTATGAGTTTGGTGAGATCACTGCAGTTTTACAGATGAAAAAACAAGGCAGAGAGAATGGTAATTTCCTCAAGGTCTCACTCTGTCACTTAATAGTTCTAGAATTCCAACCCAGATCTGATTGTGAAGTCAGTAAAAGCTTCTTGGAGAAGGGAGTAGAGTTAAGGTAGGGGATGGGGCTCGAAGACTTGAAAGGATTAGGGTTGAGAGTGTCAACTCGGAGATCCCAAGTTTGGCAGAAGGAAGCCACAGAGGCAGGAATGCACGCAGCATGCTCAGAGGAAATTGAACCTGAAAGCAGAGAGAATTAACAAGTAGCGCCCATTGGATGGAGTAAACAGCCATACATAGAATGGTATCATTGGGTAACCATAATAAGAGTTTTGGCCGGGTGCTGTGGCTCACACCTGTAATCCCAGCACTTTGGGAGGCCGAGGCAGGAGGATCACCTGAGGTCAGGAGTTCGAGACTAGCCTGGCCAAGATGACAAAACCCCATCTCTACTAAAACCACAAAAATTAGCCGGGTG
Organism: Mandrillus leucophaeus; assembly: GCF_000951045.1. Taxonomy (NCBI): domain Eukaryota; kingdom Metazoa; phylum Chordata; class Mammalia; order Primates; family Cercopithecidae; genus Mandrillus; species Mandrillus leucophaeus. The sequence goes on from NW_012101296.1 coordinate 25,960, forward strand.
TGGCAGCAGGCACCTGTAATGCCAGCTACTTGAGAGGCTGAGGCAGGGAGAATTGCTTGAACCAGGGCGACAGAGGTTGCAGTGAGCCAAGATCACCCCATTGTACTCTAGCCTGGGTGACAGAGCGAGACTCCGTCTCCAAAAAAAAAAAAAAAAAAAAAAAGAGTAGTGGCTCAGGCCTGTAATAAAACATGTTTTAAGATTAATCCAGGGGTCATATAAAGCAGGGCTTTTCATATGTCTGTAAAAATATGAATCATTCTGATTCTGGAGGTGGAGTAGGCCTAAGATTTTCTATTTCTAGCAAACTGCAGATGATGATGCCTGTCTTGCTAGGATCACATTTTGAGTAGTAAGGATTAAAGTAGGGAGAAAAAGAGATAGGCTGATCAGTTATGAAGTTATTTCAGTAATATACATTACCAAAACATATATATAATATATACTACTGAAAAGTTTTTCTACTTACTTATACTGTGTTACTAGCCATTTGTAAAGTGCACTGTAAACCTTAACTCTTTTAATCTTCCTAACAGCTATATGAAGTATAGCTTCAACTCAATGATAGAGTTAGTGAGTGGTATATCCACATTCCAAACCAGGCAATGTAGTTTGAGTTCTAGTTTAGTTCTAGTTCCTTGCTCTTAATGACTACTCTGTTTGACTATAGGGAATGGGGAAGGCAGAATAAAAGATAAACCCTGGGTTTGGAGGCTAACTAAAAATCAGAGGAAAATCTTAGGATGTTATTACCTGGAAGTGTTTCGATTAAAAGAGAAATTTTTACAGAAATGTATTTTTTTTGCTTTTTTTTTAAAAAAAAAAAAAGCAAAAATAAAGAAAGTGCATAAAGTGGAAACCACTAAACATGTTCAGTTCATCCTAATTAGATCTAATGTTGAGAGTTAGAGGGAGGACAGTATTGATAAAGCTGATTAATGTCTTATTGTTGATCAGTGCCAGTTTTGATTTAGATTGTGTTTATTCATCTAGCACTTAAAGTTGAACTTACTCTGATAAAATTTGTCTCAGGAGAAATTAATGAGATAAAAACTTTGCTTTTTCTTTTCTGAATGATTTCTTTTGTGACAGGTAAAGAAGGTCATTGTATATTTAGGTAGAGATAAAACAATGCAGTTGCTAGAAGAGCTGGTGAGTGAGCTTCAGCTGACCGATCCTGTCAGTTCAGGGGTCACTCACATGGATAATCCCCCGTATTATCGCATCACTTCCAGCTATAAAATCCCTTCTGTCACCTCAGGTGAGAAATTTGTTAAAACTGCTGTGTGAGATGATAGGTGTCTTCATCTGCTTCACTATGGTAACCATTTTAGGGTCTCTGTGTCCCGTAACATCTTGTTACAAATCTCAGATATATGCAATAAAATTTATTGAAAAAAACACATCTTCCTCAGTATTGAAAGAGAAGCTTAACATAATTGTTAAACAAGAGTTTGTTGTGTCTTTAAATATTATTGTTGAGAAAACAAAAGCAAATGTGAGTCATGTATGGTAATTAATTTGATAAGACTTTGTAAATCCTCATGAGAAAGCAATTCGACAATGTAAGTATTAATATACAGAAAAGCAATATTTACATACTTATTCAGAGATGGAATATAAATTTATTCCCTACATAACACATACCTTTTTTTTCTTTTTTTTTTTCTTTTTTTTGAGGCAGAGTCTTGCTTTGTCACCAGGCTGGAGTGCAGTGGCGTGATCTCGGCTCACTGCAGCCTCCATCTCCCGGGTTCAAGTGATTCTCCTGCCTTAGCTTTCCAAGTAGCTGGGATTACAGGTGTGCGTCACCATGCCCAGCTAATTTTTGTATTTTTAGTCGAGATGGGGTTTCACCATGTTGGCCAGGATGGTCTCAATCTCTTGACCTCATGATCCACCCCCTTTGGCCTCCCAAAGTGCTGGGGTTACAGGCGTGAGCCACCGCGCCCGGCCAACACATGCATTTTTTAATGGGTATAATTACCATGTTAAATTTAGAAAATGCTTATATGTTGAAATTATTTGTGTAATTTCACATTATAATTATTTGGGTATATATTATACATCATATCAACTGAGTGTGTGTGTGTGTGTGTGTATATATATATATACTTATATGTATGTGCATATATTAAAATTATTATAGTATTTTGAGTTTGAAGAAACTATGTTCCTAATAGAAGAACCTCCAATGAAATTCAAAATAGTAAAAAGGCTATTGTAGATGAAATTTCTATTAAACCCTTTGTTACTCAGTTTAAATGTTTTCAGCATGCTAATAACAACATTGTAAAACTAGAAATATTTTAAATTATCTCTTTATAATTTATTTTTTACCATCCATTTTCATCACTTAGTCCTTTTGTTTTATTTTCTAGGAGATGTCTAATAATGCTTCTATTGAATTTTTCACATCTGCTAGAATGTTTTTAATTCCAAAGTTTCATTTAATTATAATTTTTTAAAGTAGCATCCTATTCTTGTTTCATGGTTGGCCTGTTGTTTCGTATCTGATACAGTTATAAAGTTTTCTTCTCCCAGCAGAAGTCTTCATTTTCTCTACATGGTTGTTTTTGTCTTGATAAAACTTTTCTCGAAAGCCTACCAATTCTAGATCTGTCTTTTCATAAAGAGTAGAATATTTAAGGCCCGGCGCGGTGGCTCAAGCCTGTAATCCCAGCACTTTGGGAGGCCGAGACGGGCGGATCACGAGGTCAGGAGATCAAGACCATCCTGGCTAACACGGTGAAACCCCGTCTCTACTAAAAATACAAAAAAAATCTAGCCGGGCGAGGTGGCGGGCGCCTGTAGTCCCAGCTACTCGGGAGGCTGAGGCAGGAGAATGGCGTAAACCTGGGAGGCGGAGCTTGCAGTGAGCTGAGATCCGGCCACTGCACTCCAGCCTGGGCGACAGAGCGAGACTCCGCCTCAAAAAAAAAAAAAAAAGAATATTTAAAAAAAAAATAAGTTATATAAGCATATATGGAACTTGTTGACTGTATCCTTTGTTGTACCGTGATTTCAGTGAAGCCAATGTCTGTAGGTATTTTCTCCTAGATTTATCAGATTCCCCAGAGAAAATTCTTTCTAGTCATTTGCCAACAGAGGGTGTGTCTGTGAACATATACACACACACCCCTTTGGATTGTATATATTTATACACACACATATACACAGTCTTCAAACTTTCTGGAAGCCCAGTGGGGTGAGAAGGATGTAGCTGGGGGTGCAGTCTCAAATTTTAGCCTGTACATTTTCATTTCATTTAATGCCGCTGTTCTTTGTAAGGTGCCTCCTCTTTCAGGAGTATGTGGCGTGCCCTAGTTCAGGAATCTTCTGATTTTCATCAGAAAAGACTTGTAGAAGTAGGGAAAGACAGCCACCCAGCTGCAAGAGGCAAGAAAGTAGATTTGGGGAACCAGTTACTTCTAAAATAGATTGACTTTCAGCCAGGTTTCCTATTTTTTAGCACCACCTTCAACCTCTGTTTCCGGAGGTTCTTGATGCTACTCGTCCCTGAGACTTTTGGAAGTTCAGCAGTATAAATATGGCAGTTTCTTGATTTTCCCCCACCACCACCTTTGGATTCAGCCTTCTTAACACTTAATTACTTATTGTCCATTTGTATTCTAGCATCCAAAAATTTGTTCGTCGTGTCTCCTTTCCCTTTTGGTAATTATGAGTACATTCCTTTTTTAAAATGACTTTGCTCTCATTTTAGTTAAGTTTTGATATCTATAATTTGAGATCTTTTGTTCTTATTGGGTTATTCCAGGTTTGTAGATTCACAAGTACTGCTTTGTCTTTGATTACAGGAACTACTTCCAGTAGCAATACAATGGTAGCTCCCACAGATGGCAATCCTGATAATAAGCCCATTAAAGAGAATATTGAAGAGAGGTAAGTACTTCTCTGTTCTTTATTAGCTGTTCAGTTTGACAGATACTGGTTGTCATCAGAATAAATGATATTTTCTGCATTGGAATGTGGATGTTGCTGTGTTAAAATTCAAGTGAAAAAAATGTAATTCCATGCTGGAAACTTTCAACATTGAGAGTTTCAACATTAAAGATGCTATCCTGCTAGATTTTTTTATATGCTCTAATGTATGAATAGGTGGTATATGGTAAGTCACTTTTTGTATTGCTTAAAGTTTTAGACCTATATGAATGTATTTACTCCACCTGTTTTATATGCCAGAATATTATTTTAGGTAGAAATAGCTGATTAAAAGTTTAAGCTTTTGGATTATAAGGTGGAAATTAATACATATCATAGTAAACTTTTGTTAATATTTTAATATTTTGTGTACTGTGTCCTTTTTTTTTTTTTGAGACGAAGTCTCACTCTGTTGCCAGACTGGAGTGTAGTGGTGCGATCTCAGCTCAACTTCTGCCTCCCAGGTTCAAGCAATTCTCCTGCCTCAGCCTTCCGAGTAGCTGGGACTACAGGCGCACGTCACCACGCTCGGCTAATTTTTTGTATTTTAGTAGAGACGGGCTTTCACCGTGTTAGCCAGGATCGTCTCGATCTCCTGACCTCGTGATCTGCCTGCCTTGACCTCCCAAAGTGCTGGGATTACAGGCTTGAACCATGGCATCTGGCCTCCTTTTTTAAACATGGAAAGTGAAATAAAGTATAAATACCATTGCACCGTCAACTGTGACTAACTTCAGTGATCATTCCCATAGCTATGTGCACCTGGACATTTACAGTGGACTGAACAGTCATTTGAATCGGCAACATCACAGACTAGAATCCCGATACAGTAGCAGCTCTGGAGGATCTTATGAAGAAGAAAAAAGTAATAAATTCCAAACGTTTTTAATATAACTATAAGGGTGAGGTGTATTGTTAATTACATTAACGTTAATAAATATATATTTTTTCAGTAAATTGTTTTTAAAAAGCGTATTTAACTGCCACTAGTGGTGTTCCAACATAATCTGAAACATCTTGATTTTAAGAAGCGACGTATTTGGGTGAAATTTTTTTAAAGCACAGGTTTCCTATAAATAAATCACAAGGAACATAAGAACTGGTTTTCAGGAAGCATCATAGAACAAATACTGGAAACAGGCTGATTTTTTTTAGCAGGATTGCTCCTTCTGCATGGATTCACATTTTCCTAAAAAGATTGTCCCTTGGCAATTGCAAAGTGAATAATCTACCCAAGTTTCACTATAACGTTAAGGTAGGGTGTCATAGAAGCACAGGCTTTCAGACTGGGAAGGGACACTGAAGATGATCTGGTCCAATCTCCTCATTTTGCACATGATGGAACTGAGGTCCAGAGAGGTTAAGTGACTTACCCATGTCACACAGAATTCACATTTCCTGACATTTTTTATTGCACCCCGCAGCCCCACTGTGGTAGAGCAGAGTTCCTTTCAAGATGGAGCTGTGTTGGCCCTATCTCAGGATATTTAGAAATGAATTAATTTACCAGAAGGCCCTTTGTTACAAGGCAGCTTCTCCAATAATGTGATCTCCTGGCTTGGACATCACTGATGGAATCATGATGAAGTGCTAATATAATTTTGCTTTGACATACAGGGTGGAACCTAAATTGATCTCTCTCTCTCTCCCTCTCCCTGGTTTGCTTAATTTGATAATATTTGTGCCTAGATTTTCCTAGCAAACATATGTTGAAATAGTGGGAAATTTTTTTTATCACTTTCTAATACTATATAAATAGTCGGGATCTTACTAGAGTTTGCTTATATTGGCAGAAATTAGATGGTGTAGAAAATGAGATCATTTTATCTTGATAGGTGATTCAATGCCACTTTATTCTAATTGGCGACTGAAAGTGATGGAGCATAACCAAGGAGAGCCACTGCCCTTCCCACCAGCTGGAGGCTGCTGGTCACCACTGGTGGATTACGTGCCTGAAACGTCATCACCTGGATTACCTCTTCACAGGTGGACTACAGCGTCATTCCTTTTACATATGCACCAAGTTGCTGCTGAACACTCTCGGCTTTCTTTGTGCTATCTGACAACACAGAATAAAAGCAGTCTTCTTTATGGAGATACTGCAACGTAGATCAGTGTGTTCTAAGAAATCTGAAAAACTCAGAGTTCTAACTTTATAAAATTAATATTATTAAATCTAATTATGCTGCTGCTTTTCTGGGTGTCTGGCATAGTTACTTGACCTTTCTGGGACCCAGTTACTACATCTAAAAAATATGGCTTTCCTATGGTAGGCACTATTATTTTGCATCGAGTTGAATTCTACTTAGCAAAATCACAATAGAGCAATTACTGCATTCTTTCAAAATGTATTAATGCACCAAACATATATTGAACACCTACTGTGGCAAGCAGTGTGCTAAGTCTCAAGGTTGAAAGATGAAGAAAATGTGGCTCCTGAGTTCAAGGAGCCCTTAGCCCTTATGTTCTGTTCCATCTCTTTAACTTAATGGTTAATGTTTTCTTCAGCTGTATTTGTTTTTCCTCCTTTTTCCTGGATAAGTTGTATTTTTCCATGAAATGTGATATTAAAATCTTCAAGTAATTTTGTACCAGATTCTCTCTAGGTTTACCAAGATCTAGTAAAACGTTAATGAAACTCTTATTAACACCTCTTGTCATAGGTGTAACATAGCAGTGATCCTTTTGACTGATCTGATCATTGATCATAGTGTGAAGGTGGAATGGGGAAGCTACCTGCATCTTCTTCTTCATGCAATTTTTATAGGTAATAAATATTTGGTTCTAATTCTTTCATTTTATATTTTTATGATAATTTAAAAGCAGTATGGTTTTATGACAGTTTTTATGTGTTTCTGTTTCCTGTTATTTTTATATTATTTCCATGATACTTTTCATTATGATTCCTCTGGTCTCTTGGGGAGTTATTTGTGGCACCTCTTCTAACTACAAACAAACATGTCTATTCCCCCCCCATTCCTATTCCTATCTTATGGTCTCGCCTGCCCACACACAAACACACATGTACTGTACTGAGGAAAAATTCTGAGGCTGTGGCAAGAGTCAAATTAACTTACCTCTGGGGATTGGGAACTTTCAGAGTGAATGAAAAGTTGAAATAGGTTCTAAGTATTTCCCAAAAGAATTGGATTGTTGGATAGCCTGATTATTACAGCTGAAACTCCATCGTGCCTTCTGTAGCAAACATGAGGAATCTGTCATATCTATAATACATTTGATGCTTATAGGATTGGCTTCCTGAAGCAAGTCCAAATAGCCATCTCCTTATAAATTTTCTTGATGTGCACACTTACTGTTGGTGTGTTACATCATTCCTTCAGTTAATCATGTACTTTCTGTTACGTGGTAAGTACACAAAAAAGCCTGCCTTTTAAAAAAAATTCATTTCCATGAATTTTTTGTGTTATGTAACAGTAATAATTTTTAGGAGATCACTAAATTTTAGACATGAAACACATTTAACTTATCTTGAGTCTCCCTAGTACTATAAGACAATAAGCTATTGTAAAAGTATATAAGAACTCTAGCACAATAAAAAACCATATAATATGTCACCTTCCTTGAAATCTTTCATATAATCCCTCCTTTTCTTCAAAATGTGAGTTTGATAGTAAGAATACTCATTATTTCTCTTTATTGATAATGTTTTTCTACCGTCCTTTTTAGGGTTTGACCACTGCCACCCTGAGGTGTATGAACATTGTAAACGTCTGCTTCTGCACTTATTAATAGTAATGGGACCCAAAAGTAACATCCGAACTGTTGCTTCTGTCCTTCTCAGGAACAAGGAGTTTAATGAGCCCAGGGTGCTTACAGTCAAACAAGTTGCACACTTAGATTATAATTTCACAGGTATTTGCCTTAAAAGTACAATTTGAAATTAGAATTATACTTTATTAATTTGGAATCCTGCATTAGAGAAAGTCATAAAAGTTGAAATACTAGAGAACATTTTTAAAATGTAGTTGTATTATTTTAAGTACCATTTAAATTATTTACTAATAAAAGAAGGAAGCAAATCTGAAATAATTGAATCTGCATTACCTTGAAGGATCTTTATCACACAAGAGTTAAGTTATGAATATGAAGTTGAAGACATAATGAAACAGTGCTTAATATTGAGGACGAATTACAAAAAAGATATTGAGCTTGTATTAGATTCCTCTTATTTGCAGGATCTGAAAACTGATAAAGTAAGGCATTTTAAATTTTGTTTTTCATGTGATTATATTTACTGCATTAAAAACATACATTTTGAAGTAGTGAAGTCCAAATTAATGAGACTTAATTTGGTTTATTTTATTGTCAGTGCTAATTTTTCTTTTTTACTTTTAAGGTATATTTTCCTATATCCTATAACTCTAACTTATTTCTTTCATCAGTACCATCAGGCTAGTGACAGGTGATCTAGAAACTTTTTTTGAAATTGAAATAAAACTACCTTTTTTTGTTCTAATCATACAGTATCAGATACAGGGTCATGAATTTTAAAGCTAGTTAAAACCCTGTTACTTGTTTAAAATCCTATAGTTAGGAAACAGTTATTAGGAAACTTATTAGCCTTTTAAAACTATGATTGAAAGAAAAATGGAATAAGTTTACTGCCTTTTTATATTAAGGCACCATTCTTCAAAATTCCATAGCTTGTTTGTTTTTAAGGCTTCTCTTACCAGTTTGTAAATATGGGCATTAGTAATAACCTTTTAACAGTTTTTTAAAAAATAATTGACGCACTATGTGTATTTCAGATAGATGAGTCTTTCTGCAATGAAAATGAATCAAAAATTATAGAAAATTTTCCATAAAAAGTTAAAAATCAGTTTATGTTATAGAAATGTAACCGACAAGCAATGTTGACAAAATATGCCAAAATATTAGGAAACTGCCACTTGCAAGTTTCTTCAGCAGATGGCGGCAGAGGACTGCACAGTACTTCCAAATTGCTAAGTTTTCAAGCTGTGAAACAATGTTTGCCCGAAACTTACTTGCTATAATTTGATGTTTATGAGGATCAGCAGGAGCACAGATTCATATCACCTTGCACTGACAGATTTCCTCATGTGTCCCATAGAGTCTATAAGGAATGACAGTTTAATTCTATAGGTATTTTGTGAGATTCTTTCATGTTTTAGGTATTCATGACGATCTTTCTCTTTCAGCAGGCATTAACGATTTTATACCTGATTACCAGCCCTCCCCTATGACTGACTCAGGGCTTAGCTCAAGTTCTACCTCTTCTAGTATCAGCTTAGGAAATAACAGTGCTGCCATTTCACATCTGCACACCACTATCCTCAATGAGGTTGACATCTCAGTGGAGCAGGATGGAAAAGTCAAAACCCTCATGGAATTCATTACCTCAAGGTAACATTGGCAGCCCTTAGCATTCCAGCAGTATGTGTTAAGTCATTCTTTCATTGGTCGGGTATTATGAGCCATATTTTTGTTTTCTGAAATGCCATTGATGTGAAATACACAGGTTTGTATTGCACAGTATTTTGAAAATTAGGATGCAATCAAAGACTTCTTTTGTGCCAGTGCAGTTATACCTCAGAAGGACTTTAATCGTATCTGGCTATTTTATGCCCAAAAAGAATGCAGTATTATCTGAATATATATTTAACTTTTATTAGCTACATTATCATTCAATCATCAAATATTTATTTATGGTCTACTCTTTGCAAGGTGCAATAAGTAGAGAAGGAATATAGGTGGGAGAAAGGGCATGATATTCCATTGCAAGAACAAAATCACAGGAGCACAAGAAAACCGTGTGTTTGGAAATGGTGAGGAATCCACTCTGACTGTAATGCAGAGAAAAGAGAGTTGTTCTAGACAATTCTGGAAAGCTTGGGAGAGTTCAAACTGGAGGGCCATGAAGCCCAGGCCATAAGGTTGTAGATTATATAGAAACTCATTAAGCTGGGGGGACAGTGGGAGGCAGCATTTTATAAATATGTGGAGAAAATCAGCCCCATAACAGTGTGGAGGATGCATTAGAGGAGGAAGGAACCAGAAGCAGTGCGTAGCAGGTTCTCAGGGCACTTTGGGCCTGTGTTAATAAAGAGCTTAACCGAGGTGGTGGCCGAGAACACAAAGTCATTTTAAAGAAAGTATCAAGTGGACCTTATTCTGTCCTAAACTTTCCCTATAGTTTTAGCTAGTAAATTATTCTCATTGCATTTCACCAGCAAATTATTTTCTTTGCATTACAATGTAAATACAGATCATATTTTGACCTGGAACACATAAGCAGTAACCAATATGCTTCTCACTTGGCAAAAGTTGACCTCTTTTTCTACTACGTCTGAGAGAATTCGACTGGTGTGATGGTAGACACTGAAATGAGATCTTTCTCTCCTTGCTGTAGATCATTACATATTCATGTGCCTAAGCAGTAGTAGTAGACTGTGACCTATTTATTCAACTACCATCCTTTCTAATTGTGAAGGCGTAATTTAGGCAAGTGTGAGTACAACTGTTAATCACAAGTGAAAATCCAAGGAAATTACATCTGTTCTCTGTTTTCAGAAAAAGAGGGCCCCTTTGGAACCATGAGGATGTTTCTGCCAAGAATCCTAGCATAAAGAGTGCTGAACAGTTAACTACATTTTTGAAACATGTGGTTTCTGTTTTTAAGCAGTCGAGCTCAGGTATCTTTTAAGAAATATTTTAAATAATATTTAATGTTAGTGACATTGTAATGTGATGCCGGTTTCTGATAATGCTTTGCAAAAAGTTAATAGTTGATATTGTGATACGTCTAAAAGTTTTAGACAAGTTTTCTTTTTAAATTTTTTAATGATAACAGATCTGTTTCCACTGAAGAAAAATTAAGTTACTACTTAAAAATGAGAATGCTGTCTATGAAATGTTTGATGGCATCATAAAATTACAATACAATTGCGTATTATGAAAAAATTACATTAAACGGACATATATAGAAATGGGAAACTTAAAAAAATTTTGTGCTGGTATAGTCTTCAGTAATGTAAAATTAACACATTCTGAAAATCATAGTCAAATTGTATTTATCTAGAGCAGTGGTTCTCAACTAGGGGACATTTGGCAATGTCTAGAGACAATGTCACAATTATGGGTTAGGAGCAAGGGGTTACTACTGGTATATGGTGGGTTGAGGCCAGAGACACTGCTAAACATCATACCCTGCTCAGGGCAGCCCTTCCAACAAAGAATTTGCTGGCTTATAAGGTCAGTAGTGCCAAGATTGAGAAACCCTGGTCTCAAGCATTGCTTCTGTAAAGATTAAAGGGCCATCTGAAATGCAAATGGAGTTTAATCAAAGAAAAAGCATTGACTTATAAAATGTGAGTGCCAGTCTGGTTTGCCAGGTAGTGTGCTAGCTACTAGCTTTAAAATGATTCACTTCTGATTATAACCCCAATAGTATTCTAAAGAACAAGAACAACCTACTTGTTTCCTTCGCATTCACAGAAGCAATTCATTTGGAACATCATCTTAGTGAAGTTGCTCTGCAAACTGCACTTTCCTGTTCTTCTCGACACTATGCTGGGAGATCCTTTCAGATTTTCAGGGCCCTAAAGCAGCCTCTGACTGCAACTACACTTTCTGATGTTCTCTCCAGACTTGTAGAAACTGTAGGGGATCCAGGAGAAGATGCACAGGTATTTCCTTATATTCTTTCAGCAGTTATTGAGCAGCTACTAGTTGTCAAGGATTTATTGTCAATATAGATTGCTATAGCTAGAGCAAGATAATGGGCATCTAGAATTATAGTCAGATGTTGAGCAGGCAAAGAATTAAGAGCCAAAGCTAATTTTATAATTTATATCTAATAACCTACTAATTAAATCGACTGTTCTAGTGCCTATCAGAAAAAGCTTTACACTCGCCCACTCACACAGCGCCCCCCCTCCAGATATTAACCTGGGATGATCACAAGGTAAAAATGATAGGAAGTTAAATTTAAATGTAAAGTGGAACATTGAATTTTATTTTTTAAGATAAGTGAACTATTGAACTAGAGAACTTCAGTTTGTACAGACAAATGGTTTTATTAACACTGTTGTAAGTATCAGGGATACAGTGATGAATGAGACAAAGTTCGTGACATTCTAGAGCTCATATTCTATTGAAGGAAACAAACCTTTAGTCTTCCAATTATACATAACATAATTTATCCTACTGATAATGTTGTGAAAATAGTAAGATGATAAGATTAAAGGAGAAGGAATTGTTTTACATATGATAGTCCATCTGAGAAGGTGATTTTTGAAGAGATACTGAAATGAAGTAGTTTCTGTTATGATCTGGGGAAGAACATTTCAGGCATAGGAAGATAGGACTAACAAGTGCAAAGACCCTGAAGCAGAAGCAGTAGGGCTTTTCTGAGGAACGTCAAGAAAATCAGTGTCGCTAGAATACATTGAAGGATATGTAGCAGGAAATTGATGAGGTAGGAAGGCTCAAATCATGTAAGGCCTAGTAAGCCCTGGTGAGAGGCAGGACTTCACTCTGAATTGATGGGAAACTACTCAGACATTTTGAGGGAAGGAAGGTGATGGATGTGATTTGTTTTTTGAAAAACTCATTCTGACATTGGGGTGAAATCTGTAGGGAGGCAAGAGTGGAGGCAAGAGAGGTTAGGAGGTTAAGAGTCCAGCTAAAATGGTGGTAGCTTAGATTAAGGTAAGTTATGGAGGTAAAGGAAAGTGGTCAGATTTTTAGTGTGTATTTTAAAAGTGATATTTTCGGTCAGGCACAGTGGCTCACACCTATCATCCCAGCACTTTGGGAGGCTGAAACCGGTGGACCTGAGGTCAAGAGTTCGAGACCACCCTGGCCAACATGGCGAAACCTGTCTCTACTAAAAATACAAAAATTAGCTAGGTGTGCAGGCACATACCTGTAGTCCCAGCTGCTTGGGAGGCTGAGGCAGGAGAATCACTTGAATCCGCAGGCAGAGGTTGCAGTGAGCCAAGATTGCACCACTGCACTCCAGCCTGGGCAATAGAGCACGACTCTGTCTCAAATAACAAACAAACAAACAAAAGTAATATTTTCAAGACTTGCTGGAGGATTCAGTTTAGATGTGAAAGAAACAAGTATGGTTCCTAGATTTCTGACCTGAGCAATTTTGAGTAAATTGTGGCACCATTACAATCAATTTATACACTATTAATTTGATGAGTTTGCATCAATCAGCAAGATCATGTTGTCAAGAGTTTAATCATTTTGTAACGTAACATAGAGTTTGTTCTATTTTAAAATCCCATTAGGAAGTCCATTGCAGTTTCTTTATTCCAGAGCATAATTAATTAAAATCTGCCTTTTTCCCTCCAGGGATTTGTGATTGAGCTTCTTCTCACATTGGAATCTGCAATTGATACTTTGGCTGAAACCATGAAGCATTATGATCTTCTTTCTGCCCTTTCTCAGTAAGAATTTAAACCAGGCAACCTAATATATAGAGAACTTGAATAGTTAACTACATATAGCTCTAACTTTTTAAATTCTAATATTGTTAGTAAGCACAATACCACCCAAATTATATGGATTACCATTCTGTGGGAGATGGGCCACAGACAGTGAGGACTTGTGAAAAATCCAAGTGCTGATTTTAGCAGTGCTGTTCTTCTTCTAATGTGCTGGTTAGAGATTTTTCTGCTGCGCCACTTCATTCCTGCCACATTCAGCATCCTATTGCTTCCCCAGCTGCCTGGGAGCCTTAGGGCTCTCCCACCTTTCACATATTGTTCCTTCTCCCTGCAGCAGCCTCTCTCCCCAGTTTCTCTGCCTTGCAAGCCCAGAATTGATTAGTCCTTCAAGTCCCGTCCCAAATGTCACTTCCTAGCTAAGCATTTCTAACTCCCTCAGGATAGTGCTGATTATTCCATCCTTTGGGTTCTCACAGTGATTTTTTCATATTTTAATAATAGCAATTAGCGAGCTATAAATTTATCCATTTACATATCTATCTCCTCTTTCAAAAGACTTGTCTAACATTCCTTCCTTTTCTGTACAGCTGGCAAACATAAAAAGCATTCAGTCAATATTTTCTTAATAAAAACTGGATGTGAGGGAGGAGGAGAAATCAAAAATTTTTGAGCTTAGTTCTTTTGAAAAGAGAGTATCATTGACAGAAATAGGGACATGAGGACCATCATGTTTGAGGATAAGACAAATGAAGTCAGCTTTGAACTTAATGTATGCCTAAATCTCAGAGCTGAATGTTGTTAACGTTGAATTCTATAGCAGAATTTTCTCAGCAAGTAGAGCCTCATCTCAACTCAAAGGAAACTGTTAGCCACAGGAGAAAAGGTACTGTTGTACATTTTGTTTGAATTTGGAGGCAAAACTGAAATTTGATTCAACAAAGTCAGGTATACTGAAAAATGATTTTTCTGGTACCAGTTACTATTTTTCAGTGTTTTCAGAAGTAAAATTAATTTAGCAAAAGTAGTGACTGGGTATGCATTCATCTATTTTTCTTTCTTTCTTAAGAACCTCATATCATGATCTTATAATGGGAAACAAGTATGCAGCTAACAGGAAAAGCACTGGACAACTCAATCTAAGCACAAGTCCCATTAATAATAGCAGTTATTTGGGATATAACAGTAATGCAAGAAGTAACTCTTTGAGATTAAGTTTGATTGGTGACCGACGAGGTGACCGGCGGCGGAGTAACACACTGGATATAATGGATGGACGGATAAACCATAACAGTAGTTTAGCAAGGACTAGAAGCCTTTCCTCTCTAAGAGAGAAAGGAATGTATGATGTGCAGTCCACTACTGAGCCTACCAACTTGATGGCCACCATTTTTTGGATAGCAGCATCTTTATTAGAATCAGATTATGAATATGAATACCTCCTGGCTCTCAGGCTTCTCAACAAACTGCTTATCCATTTGCCTTTGGATAAATCAGAGAGTCGAGAGAAGATTGAAAATGTACAAAGCAAATTGAAATGGACTAATTTTCCAGGACTTCAGCAGCTCTTCCTTAAGGGTTTTACCTCAGCATCTACACAAGAAATGACCGTGCACCTCCTCAGTAAACTCATTTCTGTCTCCAAACATACATTGGTGGATCCTTCCCAATTGTCAGGTGATGTTAATATAATTGCACCAGCACTTTGCATTTTATGTAGTGAAATGTAAACTAATCATTTGTTTTGAAATCTACTAATTTCTGCTTTTCTGCAAATAGTCATCGTTTTTATACGCTAGGTAGCTTAAATTATTTGGTGAATGCCAAAAAAGAATTAGAAGATTGAGTATCGCAGGAAATGAAAAGAAAATGGTTTCTGTGAACCATCTAAAAAAAACTTTAACTTTTAAAATAATGTGCAATAAAATTGGTTATTGTTTGCTTTTTTTTTGTTTTGATAGGCTTTCCTCTTAACATCCTTTGCTTATTGCCTCACTTAATCCAGCATTTTGACAGCCCAACTCAGTTTTGCAAAGAAACAGCTAGTCGAATAGCAAAGGTAAGCAAATGTTATGCTGAAAGATAACACTATAGGGAAATTATTTTGTAGTCTATGTTAAAGAAAGGGGAAATCTCTTAAAAATCCTTTTAATGTCACTGCCCATATGAATTTTGCATTTAAATTTTTATTTTTATGCACATAAAGGACTTGCATAGTAATGGTGTAAGTTACAACTGCTCAAATGACAGTAAATAAAATTATTTAATTAGAGTAACACTCCTCTGAGTCTGAGTCTTTTTCTGCTCTTTTTCCCTACTTTTGCCTCTCTGTCTCTCATTCATTCGTTTATTCATTACCAAATAAATATTTACTGAGCACTGGGTTAGATGCTACAAATACATGTTAAACAAAGTAGATAGTGTACTTTATCATGGGGAATGCAGTCAAGTAAGTAGACAATAACCAGAGAGTCTGATTTGGTATTTTATCAGGGCCGGGGGAGTGTGGGGGGCAGAATACTCAAGGAGCACACAAAACAGAAGTCTTGCTAGAGGAAGTGATATCTAAGCTGACTTAGATCACTATCAAAGAATGGATAGGAATAACCAAAGTAAGATCCCTGGATGAGAGGCAAAGAGTGGGGTTCAGGGTTTGAAGTTTTCTAGACAGAAGAAATTATAGATGCAGAGGTTCTGAGGAAGAAGAGGGCATAATATATTTTAGGATTTGGGAAGTTCTCTGTCCCTTTTTGTTTGCCTTTTTTCCTTTTAACACTCTTTCTCTTCATCTTTCTCTACTCCATTCTTTTTTTCTTCCTTATTTGGCTCTTTTACCTTCAAAAATCATACTGTTTTAGAAGCAGTAATGTAGCTATTTGTAAATCATCTGTTAACATTTGTTTAAAAGTATTATGACTCTTAACCTTAATGTTAGAAGAATGTGATTTTGACATTTTATTTTTTTTTGTAAATCATCTGTTCACATCTGCTTAAAAGTATTATAGCTCTTAACTTTAATGTTAAAAGACTGTGATTTTGACATTTTATATTTTTAGTAGTCCCCTCTCAAGAACAATAAGGAACTCTCAAACAGCCTGTCTTTTGCTTAAATATAATTCATAACTTTTTTCAGTCAGTCATTGAGTCTGGAGGAAAAAAGGCTTTTCAGACTGAAAATACGAACAGTTCTAAGAGGGAGTTATATAAATTTACAGGTAGCATACATATAATAGGAAATCTGGTGAACTTGGGGAGGTGAGTGAATAGGACGATAAGTAAGAGAACTTGGCTAAAGTACCGGGAGGACAAAAAAAAGAAGTTTTCTACAGAAGAGAACAAGCAAATAAAATCCCCAGAAAAAGCTTTTTATGTAAGCAATTTTTTTAAAAAAAGCTGAGATTTGATTAACAAGTAGCACAGCAAGGAGAAAGAGCAAGCGTGCAGGAAGCCAAATAAAACCCCCACCTTTCCATGGCCCAGGTTGTAGCACTGCTAAGTGCACATTTATCTCCAGGTGCCAGCATAGTAAAGAAAGAAAATACTGGCAACCCAGTGAATCCCATTAGCAGTAGTAAGAGTAAGAACCTTTTCACGTCTTGATAAATAACATTTAATAAATGATATGAAAATATTTAATAAAATATGCCCTTAACACCATCCCCAATTAAATTTCTAAAAAAATTAGATAGGGAAAAGTTCTTAATACAATTATTCTCAAAGCATATATTTTAGAAGAGCTATTATTTTAGCTAATGGAAACATCTTCATTTCTTTAATAGAAATGGTGGTGGGAGGAAATAAGCCAAAAGTTGTCTTTTATTCTTGATTTTTATTAAACTAACCCAATAGAACATTAAATATCAAGAGAGGGTGAAAACTATGACTATTAGAAATATTGCCTTTTGGAAATGATTACTCATCTAAAACCAACTGCCTGTATTTGCATTAATAAAGTCTGATAGTAATACAGAATTTATTAAAGAAACTTTCATTTTAATATTTTAATGACACATGATTAGAAAATTTGTGTAAACGAAGTTTTTTGCCCTATATGAGGGGTTGGAAAGCAAATATAAGGGGGGAAATGTATATTGGTTTACTTGGGGGTTTCAAGAAAACAAAAGGCATAAATCCCCTAAAAAGGAAAGTAGAAGCATTTAAAAGTAGCAACTGGAATGCGTTAAATGATTACTGCCTGCTAAATGCTGGGATAACTAAGGAGTGTGGCCTCCTAGCCTAAAGGATGTTATAGCTCCTTGAATATCGAGCTGCTGATATCATGACCACAGTAGGGCCATGGAAATTCCCAAATTTCTTTTATGTTTTTAAGAAATCAGATATGGTCTTCTGTGATTCATAAATTGTTTTTAAGTCTGTTTTCTTCCTGTTGGACAGCACACAAAGGTTCCCTCTCTGTATGCTTTTAGCAACCTGCAGGATGTGAATTAAATTGGTTCCTTAATTACTCTCTCACTTATAACTGTCAAGAGTAATTTTCTGCCATTATGTGCTCCTTCGTTATGCAAATATCCCTAGTTCTACTCTTTGTGCCTTTGGAGAGCACAGAATTTCAAAATGAGGCAACACTTAGGACAAATATTTTTCTCTTTAGTGATTCATTATGGCAAAAATAGTATGCTAAAAAGGTTAGTTATAAAACACTCTTTTTGGATCATATTTTAACCTGGCATTTCAAAAATTCCAAAATTAAATCTGTCACTTGTTCTATTATTAAATTCCACAGTATATATTCCAAGGAATTTTCTCCCTTTTCAAAAAATAGGTTTTTTAAACTCATTCCTTAAAACAATTATTTAAGAGTATAAGAATTCTCTAAGAATGTTTTATTCTTCAGGAAAGTTTTTTATGTTTTAAAGAATTAACAAATTGTGAAGTTATAAAGTTATGTGATTTTTAATAATATGTTAAATTATTATATTTTGAAATGCAAATAAGAAATACTAACCCATTTTTTCTTTTTCTTTCTGGTGTCTGTTTTATGGGTAAAAGACTACTGCATGAAATCAGCTGGTTTTAATGATTTTATAAAATAACTTCCCAGGTACTACTGGGTTAATAGTCTATGCATGACGTTGCATAACCTTTATATTTTGTGCTTGTTCTATAGTAGTGTCCAAATGATGAATTTGAGGCACTCCAAGCCTATTAAACATCTTCTGAATTACCAAAATTAGTGATATTCATTTGAAAGTTGAAGATGTATATATTTAAAAGGACAGCTTCCTTACCAAATGCTGTAGGTAGTTGTAAAAACACATACAAAACATCAATAAGGTAGAAGAACAAGGAAAAGGCAAACTAAAAGCAGAAATGGCAAGGAGGCTAGCCTTTTATAACAGATTGGTATGTAAGAGTAGCATGGCCCTTTTCCAGTTCTGCACAGCCCAGGTATCCCCTGAGAGAGGCCAGGGAACATCCTCACCAATAACCCAGGAAACAAACTGACTTAAGAAGTGCGTTAGGTCAGTAAAATTCCCCCCAAACATTAGTTGGTTCAGATTCTTTAACATTGTATCAAACAAACTTGAGAGTCAGTACATTTTGGAGTAGCCTCTAAAAGATTGACCCAGGATCTTAGAGCAGCTTTAGGTGATTTCCTGAAAAGCAGTTTGGGGTCCACCATGCAGATAGTCATCCATTGGAGATTCTGGACTCCAAATTTTATCAGAGCCCCAATGATGTCCTGTGACTATGTCACACATGTTGAGGCTGTTTGCAACTGACTGCTCTACTGAGACACCCCAGACACAGCTGGAGGCTGAAGCATTTCCTCCCAGTCACAGCAGTTCGGAACCTCCCTGAGAATTCCCTAGTTGTGTCTGCCTGTGTAGGTGCTTGTGCACTGATCCATCCTGGATTTGACAAAACAATTCCAAAATGATGTCCCGAGTTCACAGAAACCATACATGGTTTCTGCCAGAGACAGTTTACAGATCTTCAGACTGAAGAAGGCCATACTATTTAGTACCCACAAAGACATTAATCCTCTTTCTATATTATCTCTTACTAGTCTCTGAAGAATGCCTTGTGCTTTTTTCTCATTTCACTTTTCTAACGTATTGAAGTAAAATGCATTAAAACCAATATACATCTAAATTATTTCATTAAGCAAATACATTTAGCATAAAATCAAGTTAAACTTGTGTCTTTATTTTAGGTGAATGAAGTAATTTTATTTGTTTTCTAGGTTTGTGCAGAAGAAAAATGCCCAACACTTGTCAATCTGGCACACATGATGAGTTTGTACAGTACACACACATATTCCAGAGACTGTTCTAACTGGATCAATGTCGTGTGCAGATACCTGCATGACTCCTTCTCAGATACAACGTTTAATCTTGTGACTTATCTTGCAGAGGTAAATTTACCTAAAATATTTTCTTATTTACTATAT
>NW_012101296.1:45803-65969 GCF_000951045.1 Mandrillus leucophaeus
TTTAACTACTCTGTGGCACCTTATCAAGTGGATTTATTTGCAGAAGCAGCAGTGGTATTAACTGATACTCAAATTGTCTGAGAGTCAATATAGTTAACAATTTTTTAACATAAAAATGTAAGTACTTCCTTTGAAGTGTAAAAGAAGTTTTTATAAAGGTGGGTTTTTTTTCCATGTCCAGTGTTTATATCCTTATTTACTGTCCTTAAGTCACATGAAACTCAAAATAATATACACTTTACCTAATTAAAATGGAAAATGAGTTTTTAGTGGTCCTGATCATAGAGAATGGTTATAATTTTTAGTTTTACAAAATTAGGTTCTAGCTTAGAAATCTTTTCTAGAATAATAATTATAGCATACAAAAGTGTTTCTTCTCGAAAAGTTTTAACTTTTATGATATATTTGCTTCCTATCTAAAATAGGAAGCAAAAAATGGATGATAAAGTAACCCTAGAATAGCACAAAAAGTTAATATCTATTTGATGCCTAAGAAGTATCTTTATGCCCAGAAAAGTAAATTACTAAGTAGATAGGCACAAAGAAAAAGTCAAAAGCAAGAGATTCCTAGTCACTGAAAATGTTTGTCAGTTTATAATAAAGTAATACCTATTAAATTAGTTAAGGAAATAAAACACCATGATTTAGATGAAAAGTTATGGTCTAATTCTGCTTTCTGAACCAAGGAAAAATAACAGTAATAGACACTGCCTTTCACTTTATTAGTCTCTAGATTTCTAATTCACCTAACTGTAAACTCATAGACTAAGTCTATGTTTTGCCGCCTCTTAAATGTAAATATTGAGTTTTTATTCAACCTGATTAAAGTATACTTTAATATTACTTTTAATATTATTTTTAGCTATTAGAAAAAGGATTGTCCAGTATGCAGCAGTCATTACTACAGATTATTTATAGTCTATTGAGTCATATTGACCTGTCTGCAGCCCCAGCCAAGCAGTTTAATCTGGAGATCATAAAGATTATTGGCAAATACGTACAGGTGAGTGACCACAAAACTTACATATAACATTGTTCATCTCAAAATGATTTATAATCACACAATATTGGAAATGCCTTAAGTGTTGAAGAATAGGGAAGTGGTTCAACCATAAATAATGTTTTCAGGATATTTGTAGTATGCAAAATGTTCTCAATATAAGTGACAAAAACCAGAATCTGAATTAGTATGATTTCTAGTTTTCATATTAACAATTTCTATAATGTTCTGTAATGACTGGAAGGAATGCATATTCACATTACAGCAGTCAAAACTCTGGCAATTAGGACTGTGACTCATTGGTTGTTCTTGTTTTTGTTTTGAGATGGAGTCTTGCTCTGTTGCGCAGGCTGGAGTGCAGTGGCGCAGTCTTGGCTCACTGCAGCCTTTGCCTCCTGGATTCAAGCGAGTCTCCTGCCTCAGCTTCCCAAGTAGCTGGGATTACAGGCGTGTACCACCACACCCAGCTAATTTTTGTATTTTTAGTAGAGATAGGCTTCGCCATGTTGGCCAGGCTGGTCTCGAACTCCTGACCTCAGGTAATCTGCCCACCTCAGCCTCCCAAAGTGCTGGGATTACAGGCATGAGCCACTGCACCTGGCCTCATTGTTCTTTCTTTCTTCACACCTTTCTGTTTTAACGAGATTCTACATAGTAGGCATACACTACTTTTAGAAACAGAAAACCTCCTTGAAGAGTTTGCATTTTAAAGATTTTTTTGTGTGTCTGATAAAAAGTGCCAGATATTTAAAAAGTGGAAAATTAAACTTGATTTAAATGTAAATGATGACAAGTCGGCCTGGTCTTCACTGAATTTCACCTTTGAAATTCAGTTAAGCTGTCAGTTTGAGCTAGCAGTTAAGAAAGTCATTGCTGAGCAGATCAGTAGGATGGATACAACTCACCAAAGAGAACAAGCTCACTAACAACCTTAATAGATTAATATGTTGTGTTTATACTCCAGTTATGTTTGCATTCACTAGAGCAAAACTTAGAATGGGATATACTTAGCTGGCAAGGAATTTATTCTAGTTCATATCTGAAAGCAATAAAACTGTATTAAAATGTTTTCAGTGATTCAGTTATGTAATCCAGATTACCTCTAACATTCCCTTGAAAATCAGTGATGGCCGATATCCAAAAAACGGAAGATTTTCTGGTGGCCCTGTTTATCTTGTGGCTTACCCTTCAATGAGTGAGGCTTTACCAGATAGCAATTATATCTCTTTCTAAAGCAGATTTCTTTTCTTCTTAAACCTTAAAGAAAAAAACTTATAAAATATTTGCTATATTTCACATAGAAACATATACCACATTGAATTTACTACCTTATGAACCATAGGTACATTTATTATGTTCAGAACCACAAGCTCAACTTGCCAGTGGTCAAGCAGGTAACCAGAAGGAGCATAGATTTGTGGCTAAGTGAACTGCACTCTCTCCATCTCAAAGAAGCAACACAACTTAGCTTCCCCTGGTGGTTTTCATGTTAGAATATGGGTCCAGTGTGGCCAGACTTCTCATTTTAAGAGAAGCTGGAAATCTACATTTTTCTGTAAAATCTCCTGATTTTAAAATGTTGACTTAATTTTTTTTCCAGATTTCCTTGTAAATGTGTGAATCAAGATCATGTTTAGCTGATGGCTCATCACAGCGGCTGGCTTGTGCTCTATTAAACAACTGAATATTTCACAGAATTGAATTATTGATAATCTTTTACGTTTAAACACAACCAGCAATATAATTTATGAAAACATCCTAAAGTTTAGCATTTCATGATGCCCAGAGATAGTAATTATTTCTGTCAGAAAAAAGTGATCATTATTTCTACTTGGTCATGATTATGTTAAATATAAACTTTTTTTTATTTTTGTTATGTTTTTTTTTTTGAGATGGAGTCTCACTCTGTTGCCCAGGCTAAAGTGCCGAGGTGTGATCTTGGCTCACTCCAACCTCCGCCTCCTGGGTTCAAGGATTGTCCTGCCTTAGCTTCCCAAGTAGCTGGAATTAGAGGCACATGCCACCATGCCTAGCTGATTTTTGTATTTTTAGGGGAGATGGGGTTTTACCACATTGGCCAGGCCGGTCTCAAACTCTTGACCTCAAGTGATCTGCCGCATTGACCTCCCAAAGTACTGGGATTACAGGTGTGAGCCACTGCTTCTGGCCTTTAAACTACTTTTTACAGTGCTGTTCTTAAAATGTCACAGTATCATGTAGACCTTTTTATTATCAAGTATTTTGTGTTTTAGGTGTCTTCATAGCAAGATGTTACGAACTCAGTTGGATAGCCCAGTTCTGCCAGAGATTTTTCACTTCCTTTTTTTGGTGTCTTAATGGTTATTTTTCTTTCCTCAGATATCAGCTGTGAAAGAATATGTATAATATAATACAAGGTTGAGATGTGATTTTTGGTACCCTAAATAAGAAGTAGTTTTTTCTATGTATCCTTTTCAGTGGGTGGTAAAAGAAAGATACCATAAATTCTTTATCAACATTGACTCTTCTCTACATGTACATCTATCTCATAGATCATCCCTAGATTTTATTGGTGGGAATATACAAAACTAAGTCAAGCAGAAAAATTTTTTTTAAATAGCCAAAATTGTAGGGAAAAAAAAACCTCACCCTACACAACTCAGTAATCCCTGAGAACATCACTTTAGCATGGTATCTACTGTCAGTATTTGGGGCCTGGGCCATCAAGAAAAAAAGTCTTAACTGTATTTTAGTATTTTAATATTTTTATGTCTAAAAAGGAAGGTATTTGTTAAAAAATTTTTATCTGCAAAGTCTTAAAATACTTAAATTTTAGAGTCTCAAAGCTATAAACTTCATTCACCTAAAAGTTGATGTATATACAAATCTTTTGTTTACTACTACTGCCAAGTTACTATATTAGTCTGTCCAAATTAATGATAACTACATAGCACTTATTGGGAGAAAAGCAAGATATTTCTGTTGGGTAGCATTATTACACGTATGGTATCTGATAAATCTAACAGTACAAATAATAACTTGTGTTTTCTTTCCTTTTGTAACTCAGACCTTTCATTAAGGATCTTAAAAATGAGTAATTTTTACAAGCATTTTTGTAGAAATAATATTTTCATGGTGTACAGTAAATTGTTATTAGTTGAATGTGCATTTGTAACTTTTATGTGTCAATTATTTTTTAAACCAGAGTCCTTACTGGAAGGAAGCCCTTAACATATTAAAGCTGGTGGTGTCACGCTCTGCGAGTCTTGTCGTACCCAGTGATATCCCCAAGACCTATGGAGGAGATACAGGTTCTCCTGAAATATCCTTCACTAAAATTTTTAATAATGTTTCTAAGGAGTTGCCTGGGAAGACCTTGGATTTTCATTTTGATATATCTGAGGTAAGATGCTTAGAAATTGATGAAGGTACTCTACTAGGAATTTTCTTTTATTTATTCATTCTTTCATTTAACAAACATTGATTGAGCTCATACCCAGTGTTAGACAATATGATAGCTGTTATGAACAACAAAGTGGGGTTTGGGGGAAGGCCTACTGTTAGAAAGCTTACTGTCTGTTAGGGAAACAGACTGTATATTCCCCATCTAAAAGAAACGTCACAACTTAGCTTCCCAACAGTGTTTAGCTTAACAACTAAACATTGTGATCAACATTCGGCTGGAATAAATTAAAAGTGCTCGGGGAATATGTAGCATCCATCTAAAGGAGTGGTTTCAGAAAGGAGTCAACATCTGAGCTGAATGTTGAAAGACAAGTAATCCTAGACAGGCACCTATGGCAGTTTGGGGAGGGTAGGTTAAATGCAAAGAAGTGGAGAATGTGTGAATGAAGGCTTGTAAGTATGAGAAAGAGTGGTGTTCTGGACACTTCCAAGTATTACAGCATACCTTGGTCACAGAGTTCAAAAAAATGCAACTAGAGTGTGATGAGAGATGAGGCTGAAGGCATAGGAAGGGGCAAGCTCATGGGGATCTTGCATTTCATAGTAACAAGCTGGTTTTATCTAAACCAGCGGGAGCTCTTAAAGGATTTTTAGTTGGCGTATTAGGGTTTGTGTTTTAGGAGGATCACTCTAGCCATAGCATAGAAAATAGAGCAGGGAGGAGGAGAGGACAGTTGGTAAGGAATCTGTTAGAAGAATTTGGGCAAAAGATAATGTGGGACTGTCCCAAGACAATTGCAGGGACAATGAAGAAGGAAGAGAGATGGTTTACAAAAAGACCAAGGAAGTAACTGATGGGATTTAATGGGAAAGTGGGGAAGAGGTATCAAGGATTTGATGAATGGCCTTGACAGGTAGATGAATGTTGCACCATTCAAGAGAGTGGAATTGCAGGAACAGATCTTATAGCAAGGAAGGAGAGGGCAATGAGTTCCGTCTTGGACATGTTGACTCAGAAGTGACCCAGAAACATACTAAAGGAGGTGCCTGGTGGTCAATTAAATTTTGGGATCTGAAGTTTTAGAGGAAAACTTGGGTGGAAGTAACAAATTAAGGGTTTCAGTCTTGTGTAAGTGGATGGCTGAAACCATGGAAGGAAAACTAAAAAGAACAGAAGGCAACAACTAAAGGAAACCTGAGAAACTGGATATTTCAGGACTAGACAGAAGCAGGGGCCACCAGTCTGGAAGGAACCCTGGAGCCTGGCTATGCTGCATATTAATAAAAATCTCATTTAAAGATTTTTCATCGTTGCTGAGAGTCCCAATTTTTTTTCCTTCTGACACCTGAGCCCACTCTTGGTGCCTTGGTGCCATTGAAACGGTCTTTCAGAAACCAAGGGAGGAGCTTTTCAAGAAGGAAGTTATCGATCAAGTATTGTAAGGTTGAGAAAGATTAAAAATTGAAGCTCTACTTACTTTTTTGTTGATTAGAATTATATAGATAAATGTTTTATTGCAGTTTAATCTTGGCATTAGAATTTATCCTAAACTTTATTTTTTTATATAGAAAGCATATTTGTTACTAATTTTTTAGTTAATAATATCTGAGAATTTCTAGCAAGATGTATGTATAATAGCATGGGAATATGATAGAGAAGCTTGGCTTTTCTTTTCCTTCTGATTCAGAAATTGATCGTATAACTTAATTATGTTATTTGAAGCTGTGATGCAAATTCTCAAAACATTTTGTATACTTAATTTCAGTTTGTTGCATCAAAAATTCCTCAGTACCTGCCATGCATAGGCACTGGAGATATACCAGAGGTATAGAGGCAACACACATGGTCCTATGGATACATGTGTAGTAGGGAAGTCAGGCACATAAACAGTTTACAGTCAGCATGTTAACTGTCCAAGTTTGATTACACAGAGGTGGTGGTAGAAGAGAAGGCCTCCTTAGAAGTCTGGAGTCATCACTAAAAGATGATTAGAAGTTTACTTAGTGGATATTCCATGCAAAGGAGCAACATAAGCTAAAACATGGGTCTATAAAAGAGCATGGTATGTTTGGAAAACAAGAGCAAGCTCAGTTTTGCTGCTGTGTGAAGTTCAGAGAGGGGGAAGTGGTCGTATTTGAGGCTAGGGAGAAGAAGGATGATCAGTTGAGTATAAAGGGACTCGTATGACATGCAGATGAACTTGAATTTTATTTTCAAATGCAAATTTAAAACACTTTACAAAGTCAAATATAAATGAGTTTTTGATTATCATAGAATTTTTACTGAAATAAATTTTGGAAGTATTACACATCAGATTTGTAGTAAGAATCTACATGGAAATGTTCCTCTTTTGTTACTTATCTTCAGTATTTGCTAAACCACATTGCTGAGGCATACTTAACAATATGCATTGAAAAAGCACCAAAATTTAACAAATATTAAGTCTGAGTGGTAAGAAAACAGATGATTTTATATTTAAAATATAAATCTTTTTTATATTTTCTGAGTCTTGGGTATATTTTATAATCGTGATGGGGAAAGGTGGAGGTGGTGGTTTTTAAAGAATGCAGATTATATTTAAAATAGGAATAAGCTTTCTGATAACCTCAGATGTAAAATTATTATTTCTAATAAAGCCTCTTGATTAAAAATGTATATATCATTACCTTTGATCTTTGTTAACATCTACCTCATGCAAAGTAATTTCTCTCCTCATGTTGTTTTTTTGTTTGTAAAAAATATTATAGGTGCACTGTTAACCCTTTTAAGTTTCTTTTATGTTGAAATATTTGAGCCAAACACTGACATTTTGTTTCTGTGTAGACACCAATTATTGGAAACAAATACGGTGATCAGCACAGTGCAGCTGGAAGAAATGGGAAACCAAAAGTTATTGCTGTCACTAGAAGTACTTCCTCAACTTCTTCTGGTTCTAATTCTAACGCCTTGGTTCCTGTTAGTTGGAAAAGGCCACAGTTATCACAGGTACATAGAGAATATCAAAATGGAACATTCATAGAAGAATCAGTTTTGTTATATATATGAAAACTTGAGAATTTGTCTTATTTTATCAGTAGTCCTAACATTTTAATTTTTTTTTTCTTTAGCGAAGAACAAGAGAAAAGCTAATGAATGTGCTTTCTCTCTGTGGTCCAGAATCTGGCCTTCCAAAGAACCCATCAGTGAGTAATCCTGAAGGCTTGTGTCAAGGTCTTAAATATCATGTTATTCCATGAAGAACTGATCTGTCTCCTTTCTTGCCTTTTCTAATTTACCTTACTTACGGTATTAACTCAGAATGAAAAAAAGATTTCTTGTCTCTTGTGACACCTGGCAACCAACTAGTGTAGCAACTAGTGTTGCTAACTGGGTGTTCAACTAGTTAAACATGAAGACCAAATTTAAGCTCTGAATGCATTGAAGAATGAGGTCTGCAGTGGCTTTGGGGTACTGATATCTCATATGCAGAGTGACAAAGCTGATGGATGGACTTTTTTTTTTTTTTATCGTTCATCAGGTTGTATTTTCTTCTAATGAGGATTTAGAAGTCGGTGACCAACAGACTAGCCTAATTTCTACAACAGAAGACATAATTCAAGAGGAAGAAGTAGCTGTGGAAGATAATAGCAGTGAACAACAGTTTGGTGTTTTTAAGGATTTTGACTTTTTAGATGTTGAACTGGAAGATGCAGAGGTAAGGATGTGGGCTTTCTCTGTTAATATTTATAGAACAGTTGTATGAGAACTAAGGATTTGATCAGAGGATCTTATTGAGGTCAGTGTAAGGTCAAAAAGGTAAAAATCTCAATTAGGAACTAAATTTGATTACCACAATTAGTCAACAGCAGAATAAGTCTGAGATAAAAGAGAAACATTCCATTTTTCATCTTTATCTTTAAAAATATAAAATTAAAAAATGGATTTCTTCAAAATCATTTTCAGGGTATGCTTAGACTTAAATGTTTTGCATACTTTGTCTTATAAACTAATATGCAGCCAAATGGTAAAAATTTATATGAAAATTGATTGAGGACAACTTTAAAGAAAGTTGCACTTACCACTAAATTGACTATCACAAAGGGTTTGGCTTTCTAGAACTCTTCCCTTTGGCAAATGACTGAGATTCCTTCTTTGACATTCTGAATCACTTTCTTCTTTATGATGTAGGTAACTCTCTCAAATGCCTGATTTCATTTAATACTCAAAGCATTTCTCTTCTAAATTGATTGGTCTGGATTATATTATATTGGTAGTTTTGTCAATTTGGATGCTTTCTAAATGGAATTTATAACTCAAAAAGTAGATTTATTAGCCCACAAAACTAGTTCAGAATTAGAGCTTATATTTAGATATGGTTCAATGAAGTTTTTGGCTGTTTATCTGCAGTTCTCTAGGCTCTCTGCTTCTCTGCAAGTGAGCTTGACCTCAGACAGCAGCAAAACAGTCATCATTGCTGGGTAATCTTAGCCCCACAAACAGCAGTGTTTGAAGGAAGTGAGGGTCACATCCAGAAATGCTCTCAGAAAAGTAAAGAAGTTGCTTTCATAAATGCTCTTAGCAAACTTCTTGTCACATGTCATTGACCCAAGTTAGGACACATGCTACTTTCTGAAACAACCACTCTGGTAAGTAGAATAGGATTGCCCTGATTGTCTTAGGCTATTAGAGATCCATTCCTGTAGCTGAACTCAGTTCCCTAAACCACAGTCTCTTAACCCTGAAAGTTTATATCAAATAGATTTTTTTTAAAATTCTTTATTTTAAAATTGCTACAAATATCTGTATGCAAGAAGACCAAAATGCTCTAATACCAAGTATCTATGTACCATATATTGATGTATCTTTTTCTGAAGAATCAAAACTCATTCATATAGCTCAAATACATTCAGCTCTCATATACATATACATATACTACTCATATACAGCTGATACACATTCATCAACTCTCATATACATACACATATACAACTCATATACAGCTCATACACATTTATCAACTCTCATGTACATATACATATACAACTCATACAGCTCATACACATTTATCAACTCTCATGTACATATACGTATACAACTCATACACATTCATCTACTCTCATATATATATATATGTAACTCATATACAGCTCATACACATTCATCAGCTCTTCTTGTAGGGGTATTTCCTTTGGCTGTAATAGGTGAGGTGGAGGAATGAAATGTGATGCACTCTCCCATATCACACTGTTCATTGTCCATGGAAGACCAGTTTAAGGAAGTAAAGTTTCCCCTCCGCAACATGCCTCAGTACCCCCTGCAGATGTGAGGATGTGACCATGGTGCCTCTAAGTAATGCAAATGCCTTCATGTCAGCTTAGGAGCTGTGTAGGCTCCTATGGAATACTCCACCATTTACATTTTCCCAAAGACACAATTGTATAGGTTCACAGGAACTCAAGAACAAGTATTATTCAGCACCTTTCAGAGCAGTAGCCTTTAAACTTTTTTTGACACTAATCCACAGTTAATATATTTTGTATCACATTCAAGTATATATATCTTTAAAAATAAAAGTTTCAAGAATATGCATCCAAACTCACTGCTATGCATACTGATATTTTCTATTCTCTTCCTTTCCATTCTTTTTTTTTTTTTCCAAAAAGTGTATGTTACCACCCTAAAATTAGTTTCACACTCATCATTTGAAAAAATATATGGTAGGAAATAGAACAGACTTGCACAACCAAGTAACAGAGTGAATGGGTTAAAGAGACCTGCTGCCCTACCCAAGACCAGGAGCAGCTTCTAAACTCTTCTGTAGTTCTTTGCTTTTTTCAGTCCAGAATTTAGATTTCTAAAGGCAGGCTCTTGACATTTTTGTAATGGTAAGGTTATTTTTCTTTTTGTTTGCCTCTTTTTTGTTTAAAGAGAACTGTAAATGCTTTCAAGTTCAATCAGTGCTCTAAAATGTCAGTGGTAATAAATAAGGCTTTTAATAGAACCTTAGTCAGAATGAACTAAGGGTGTTCATTGTAGTTCTGTCTTTAATTCAAGTCACAGTAATCAGGGCTGGGGTGGAGCATGCTAATGTATCCCCATAATTAGGCCAAATCAGCGATACAAATTTTCTAAAACCTGGATGTAGTCTTGTTTAAAACATGGTAACAGGAAATACTTTGATTGCTACAAAACAAACTTAACCACTAATGAAAATTATAGTGAAATATCTCCTCATTTTGAAAGCCCACAGTGCATATTCGTTCACTCACCAAATATATATTGAGGGCCATTGCCATTATGTGTTTTGATACATAATAATATTTGAAATGATATGTTCTAAGGAAGGTGGTTTTCAAACTCTGACATGCAGAGCCCTAGGGCTTCCAAGATATCTTCAGAAACAGCAGGGACAGATTCAAAGACCCAATGGACACCTGTACACCTTCAACCAGAGGAGCTCTGGTTTTCTTAGTTTTGCACAATTGAATTCCATCTAAAATTTCATTTGAAATAAGTAATCTTCTGCTAAAAAAAAAAAAAAGATTTGAAAACTTCTAATCTGGACAATTCCTGTGTAAAGGCATACAGAAAAAAAAACATATTTTGCTAGCCAGCTCAATATGGTTTGTTTTATCAGGGCCTAAGAAAAATTGTAAGGATTATATCCTTACAAAAGGAGGAGCAGCTTAGAATAACAGAAACATAACTTATATAAATCCTTAAGTGGGAGAAATTGAAATTTGTCGTATTTCCTCTTGACCTTTTGAAATTGGCAACAGTTATGTTTTGTTGGCTGTGATCTTGATTTTAAATTATATTTTATAGCAAAAAATGACCATTGAATTTAGCCAGAGCCATCCTACCAACTAAAATAATTTGTGACCTTGTATGTTGTCAACTGCATGTGGGTATTTGAAGTCAGTTTTTGCATTGTACTAAGTATTAAACCTTTGTAAATCTTGAAGATTTTCTTAAAGTTTGTGTTGCCAAAGTGTATCATAGAAATGTTGTTTTAAGTGTCTGTCTCTGACTTTTTCATAGCATATTTTGCATAAAAAAAGGTTTGAATCACATGTTGACTTTCTGCACAAAGCTTAATCCAGAGCTTGAATCAGTCTTTGGGTTTGAGAAATCACAAAGAGTTTGCCCCAAAAGTGTAGTGTATATTTAAATGTTTGTCTTCGTTTTTTTCTAATTCTGTGTGTTTTCCTTTTTGCTAACCAGGAGCTGCAGGTAAGTTGCAGCCTGGTGTTGTGTATTGTTTATTTGTTGTCATCTGTGATGTATTTGTCTTCTTTGTGGTCTCATTCATGTTTGTATATTAGAATAGAAATGACTTAGATAGTAGATTTAATTGGTCCCCAGTAATACAAGATAGAAAGTCAAGAAAATTATTTAGTTAAAACAGGTTATCAACCAAATAATTTTGATCTTTTTAAATATAAATATTTGATGGTATGTTAACAGTTTAAAGAAATTGAAGGGCTGATTGAATCTCTGCTTTTAATGATGCATTAAGTATTTTTCATCTTGGTATATGTTTTTCTGGTATATTACATTTAGTACATTTAGAAGCATGTATTTAAGGTTTTAGAAATCGTGTCTTGCTTTTCCAGGGTGAAAGTATGGACAATTTCAACTGGGGAGTTCGCAGGCGCTCACTAGACAGTATTGACAAAGGGGACACTCCATCCCTCCAAGAGTACCAGTGCTCTAGTAGCACCCCCAGCCTGAACCTCACCAATCAGGAGGATACGGATGAGTCCTCAGAAGAAGAAGCGGCACTTACAGCAAGCCAGATACTCTCACGCACACAGATGGTATACAATTCACTTTTCTTACAGTGACAGTTGGTCTCATTTTCCTCTTAACTTCCAACTTCATAATGATTATTTCTTGATTTTCCAGTTTTCATTTCAGTATGGGTGAAATGCACACACTGAAATGAATCTACAAGATTGCAGCAGTAATGGAGTACCGTGTTGTTATTCGTGACAGCACTAAACTTACTAGGTTGATACTGCACACCTGTTAGCTGCTAAAACGTAATTTCTCTTGCTTCTTTCCTAATCACAGTGAGTTGTTTTAGGTCCTATTAGAGGCCTTCAGTGATAACATACTTTTGGTATCAGTTTGAGCACTAACACCGTTTAATTCACTGCCTGCTTTTCTTTCCTAGTTAGTGTAGTATGGAAAGACAGAGCACAAGTTTGGTCCCTTTCAAGAACAAGTAAACAGTGAGTGGAAAATGAAAGCTGCAAGAGTAGCCTGTTATTTCAGAAGAGTCAGGGTGCAAGAAAGCCAGGGGTAGGGTTGGAACTTGAAGATGGCACTGTAAAGAAGGAGAAGGCACATGGAATAGCTACCCTGGTACATGTAATAAGGAAGCAACCAGTGGAGACCAGGCACCAGCTATGGTTACACAGCTCTTACATGAATGCCTCCTTTTTTTATTCTTTAGGGACGGGGTCTCGCACCATCACCCAGGCTGGAGTGCAGTGGCGCAACCATAGCTCACTGCATTCTTAAACTCCCGGTCTCAAGTGATCCTCCTGCCTCAGCTTCTCAAGTAGCTAGGACTACAGGTGCACACCACATAGGCACAGCTAATTTTAAAAAATTTTTTTTAGAGATGGGGTCTTGCTATGTTGCCCAGGTTAGTCTTGAACTCCTGGCCTCAAGTGATCCTCCCGCCTCGGCCTCCCAAAGTGGCGGGATCACAGGCATGAGCCACCGCACTCAGCCACCTACCTTTAATTTAGATCCATTTGCTCCACTCGACCTGCTGGCAAAGTGCTGACAGTGATGTTGAATGGCAGGGCCTGAGCTGCTTTAGGCACAATGTCAAGTTGTCGGTTTGTGGTTGGCGTC
This sequence comes from Mandrillus leucophaeus, assembly GCF_000951045.1. NCBI lineage: Eukaryota > Metazoa > Chordata > Mammalia > Primates > Cercopithecidae > Mandrillus > Mandrillus leucophaeus. The sequence goes on from NW_012101296.1 coordinate 59,039, forward strand.
CAGTCATCTCTCGTTTTTTTTACATCTCATTGGTGTCCCGTTTGTCTTTCCACTAACTGCCCCTCTCCCATTTAAGTGTTCAATGACCAACTGCTGCTGCTAACAGCAGCAATAATATGTTACCACTTACTGACTGTCTGCGATGCACCCGGCCCTGTTCAAGGTATTGTACGTGTATTAGTCACCATAACTCTCCTCCCAGCACAAGGCAAGTATGGTTATTGCACATCTGCAGATTACATGTCTCAGGACACATAGCTAGTAAGTAGATTTGAATCAAGCAGTCTATCTCTAGTGCCCATTCACTTAACTGTTCCACATAAAGCTTGGTCCTCCATGAATGAATTTGAATTCAGCTCTAATATGAATTTCAGCTCAAGGTTATCATAGTTACATAGAGTTCTTCCACTTTGATAGTTTTTGTGTAGCAAAATTTAGCCTGTATTAATGCGTACTTAGTTCTACCGAGGGGTTAGCTGCTTACCCTAACAACACCCATTCTGGTATAGACTGGAAGGGAAGAAAGATGATTTTTGGAATCTCAGAAACTCTTTATAACGAAGCCCCTAAAATATTTTATGATAGAGAATGTTTCTTGTGGCTTTTGTGACCATCACTCACTCATAAATGAATTCCTCATTTTACTGTTTCTCTTTTTAGTTAAACAGTGATTCTGCCACTGATGAAACAATGCCAGACCATCCTGACTTACTTCTCCAGTCTCAAGATTCCATTGGCAGCATCACAACAGAAGAAATGCTTCAAATCAGGGATGAGACCCCAACTTTGGAGGCTTCTCTAGATAATGCTAACAGCCAGCTGCCTGAGGTGGGGAGAAATGCGGGCTGGTGCATGGCCAATCTGGGCTCTTTTTAGCACTCTTTTATAGCTCCCACTTTTCTTTCAAAAGAGTTTTGAAATTGATTTGTTTCCAGTATTTCTAACCTGTTGAGTTATTTTAAATGAAATAGTCAAATCTGATTTTTTCTTAAGTTGATAGATTAAGGAAATGACCTACAGGTTAAAAATAATCTTGAATGTTTTTAACGAGCAGTTTGCATTGCAAAACGTGGTGAGGTAATGTACAGACGCTTCTATGGGGTTGGCGAGCATCATCTATTGCTCTGTATTTTCTTAGAAGGACCACTTTGGGTTTTTTTTCTCTTTCTGCTTTGTGTTGGGTTTATGTGATTGGTGCTGTGATTGGGATTAAAACCTCAGGCCCGCTGTGTTAGCAGTTGTTAAATGAAATCTTTTAAAAAGACTTTGGAACCACTAGTATTGTGTTTTTTGGAAAGGCCTGTGAGAAGTAAGCCAGATTTGAAGCTAATGACTGACCAAAAATAAGTAAGTATTAGTGTTTTTTTTTTAAGATTATTATACTTTTAAAAAAATGTAATTGCTATAGCTCTGTCATATGTGCTTTTTTTATTCCTTGGTAAATATTAGGAAATGCTATATTTTGTCACTGTCCATCAAATTAATGTAGTTATTAAATCTAATCTAGGTAACAGATCTTACTATTTTTGTAAGGTGATAAAACACTCTCATGTTCTTGTTAGGCTGACTCTTGTACATATTTCAACTTTAACAGTAACCAGACATATTTTGAAATGAAGGCATTTTGGCTTCCTTATTAGCAAGCCATCTTTAAAATGCTCATACTCATATGGCTAAGGTTTAGATAATTCAATTCAACAGATATTTATTGTGGTTTCAGTAGATGCCAGGCATTCAACTAGGTGCCAGAAAGAATAGGGCATGGATGGCCCTGTTGTCAGAGAACATTCTCTTGCTGTCTATTAAGGAAGACAGAGAAGGCTTTTAAAAAAAATTACATTTCAAGTCAGGCACTGTGGCTCACTCCTGTAATCCCAGCACTTTGGGAGGCCGAGGCGGGCAGATCACGAGGTCAGGAGATCGAGACCATCTGGCCAGCATGGTGAAACCCCATCTCTACTAAAAATACAAAAATTAGCTGGGTGTGGTGATGTGTACCTGTTGTCCCAGCTACTCGGAAGACTGAGACAGGAAAATCGCTTGAACCCAGAAGGCAGAGGTTGCAGTGAGCTGAGATGTCACCATTGCACTCCAGCCTGGCAACAGTGCGAGACTGTGTCCCAGAAAAAAAAAAAACAAACAAAAACAAAATAGAGAGATCAAGACCATCCTGGCGAACATGGTGAAACCCTGTCTTTACTAAAAATACAAAAAATTAGCTGGGCATGGTGGCGTGCACCTGTATCGCTTGAATGTGGGAGGCAGAGGTTGCAGTGAGCTGAGATCACACCACTGCACTCCAGCCTGGCGACAGAGTGAGACTCCGTCTCAAAAATTAAAAAAAAGAAAAAAAGAAATTACATTTCAGTATGGAAAATTCAATAATAGGTTCAAGGCTTTATGAAAACTGAGAGAAAACTGATCAGCTGTGCACTGGGGGTGATGGTAAGAAAGGACAGGTTTCATGGCAACTGGGACATTCCAGGCAGAGGAACACAATGTAGAAAGGGATGGCAGTGTGAAATAGCATGGTATGTCTAGCTAAAAGCAGGAAATTGAGTATTTCCAGAGAATAAAATGGGAGGAGGAAGAGGAAGAGCAATAGGAGCGATGAATGGGATCCAAGACAGGAGAAGTCCTATATGCCACACTACAGACTTAGACTTTATCTTGAGGTAATAGACAGGAGAAGTCCTGTATGCCACACTAAAGACTTAAGACTTTATCTGGAGATAACAGAAAGACATTCAAATTTTTATTATTTCAAGAGATACCTATTAAGTAACAAGCACTGTACCAGATACCAAGATGGACCCACATGGCATGTGAGCATTCATTTATGTGACCAATATCTACTGAGCCGCTACCTCGTGCTAGGCACTAGGCTAGGCATGGGGCCCATGGCAACTGTGACACAAACAAAGGCTTTTGGTTTTATGGAGCTTCATTCTAGTAGGAGAGACAGATAATAAGCAAGTAAAACAAAATATAAATAATATGTCAGAAAGTGCTTATCTTATTCATCGTACTAAAAAAGTCTTAACAGTAATGTGGACTTGAGTGAAGGAGAAAGTTAGGGGTAGCATTTAAGGTGAAACCTAAATGACAAAAACCAGTCCACCCCTTGAAGCTTTGGAGGGAGAAGGTTCCAGGCAGGGGAAGCAGCAGTTTAAAAGGCCCTGATACATCTGAAGTACAGAAAACTGGCCAATGAGGCTGGAATGCAGTGAACAAGGAGAGGGGTGGGCCAAGGTGCTGTCATGACATGTGTCACAGGCCACACAGCAGGTAACCATCGAAAAAGAACATGATCTGATTATTTCTTAAAACTTTGGCCTTTTTTGTCGAAAATGGAAAGTAGGTTCTAGTCCCTGACAAATAAAGCTTGCAGTTAGGGATAATCACAGAAGGGTTGCAGCCTCATTGTTGTTATTGAAGTCTCTAAGGCAGAGGCATTGAGGGTGGATTGGAGGAGATGAAGGAGCTAAGCTGGAAGAATATTAGCAAGAATTTAGCAGGGCCTGACTAAGGGCACAAACATGAGAAATGTTTACAGGAGAGAACTGACAGAATTTAGAGATGCATTTTAAATAGACTATATTCCTTTCAGTTGTTGGGAGGTTTATTAGTTATTAAGCCAAACTACAGTGCCTAGTTTGGATCACACCATACACCGTAACACCAGTGGATGAGAATGAAAGGAATATTTTGAAAGCATGGTATTTCATTTAGAAACAGTTCTACTGATACTAAAATTATCACCAAAAGAATGGCTATCCACAGGGAATATGACAGCCTTATATCTGTTGGATATATTGGCCTAATTTGTTTTTCTCTGTTTTGCCAAATAGTGTCAAATGACCCAAAATTGCCTCTTGTACCAAAAAAAAAAAAAAAAAGTAGAAAAGCACCAAGATACTTAAGTAAAACCATAATTATTTTTAAAGCAAATTCTTAAGACAAAGAATATAATTAATTTTAATGGGTGAAATGTTTTGTGAATTAAAGGAATAAATCCACTCCTAAAAATGTTTATTTGAATTTCTTCCCTTAAATCATTTTAATATTGGAAAGATAAAATGGAGTAGACTAAAGCATCTCTTGTCATGACAAACTTTAGAGCTGGGTGTCCCTTTCTTCTCCGTAATATGCACATGTTACACTCTGATCTCAAGAGGGGATTAAGTTCTTCACTTGTATTTACTCACAGAGGGTTTCTTTTATTATTTATGATAGCTTCGAATCCAACTCATGGATGACAAATTATTCCTTATAGGAAAGAAATCTCTGTAACAAAGCATGTGTGCATGTGTCATTGTCTAATAAGGTGAAGTACAAGAAAATTTGATTTCTCATAATCTACATATAAACAATGGAATCCATTTTATCAGCCCCAAAAGCACTTTCTTCATTACATGTAGGCATTACTAGAAAATTTCGTTGTATATTATATGATACTAACTACAGATAAAATATCATCTTGAAATTATTATTCAAGAAAAAATGACAATCCACTGCAAGTGTGAACTAATGAAAAGTGAGGGCATTGAACTAAGTTTAGGTTGAGATAACAGTATGTTCGTGTTGATGTAGAAGGAAAAATTCATGCCAATAAATATTCTAGGTATAGAAATGTCTCTAGTACTGTCACATAAATTATCTTCCCAAATAATGACAAATTTTTTTTAGAAAATTCATCTGGAAACCTTAGGGTATATTGAATATAAACTGGTGGAAGAATTAAGAAATAATTGTACTATATTATATTCAATGCTAAAGTGAAGACTCAGAGTTTGCTGCTTTCCATGCTTAACTAAATCCAGACCACTTTGTGTTTTTATGGCATATTTCTGTGCCTTTGATATCTTCTAATCACTTTCCCTGCAATACCATCCCTACCTCATATTTGTCAAAACATGCTGTTTCCTCCAAGGAGACTCACCTCAGTTGCCTCAACCAGATGTGAGCTTTCCCATCATTGAGTACCAGCACCCATTTGTATGTTGCTGATAGTATTTGCCTTACATTTACCATTACTCTGGTATATGTTATTGTCATTCACTTATTAGCCTAACCCGGTTATCAGATTATAAACTAATTGCAGTTAGGAATTATTTATACCAGAGCACTCAGCCCAGAATCTAGTCAAAATCCTTCATTTTATAGATGAGTTTTACATATGAATAAGGCCCAGGCTAGTGTAGGGTCATAGGCTCTGACTTTCTCTTACTTTTCTTATTTTGGAAGGAAATTCTATTTTTATCCATGAAAAAGAGGTAAGAAGCTACTCTACAGCTGAGAAGTAACTTAGGTCCAAATACTCAAAAGAAGCTGATCTTTATTCCTAAAACTATGACCATTAGTACTTACTTTCAAATTGATTAATAAACTAAAAACTAGTGTTGATACTATCATCATATATGCTTTGAAGGTGTTTTCATTTTTTAATAGTAGCAGCTCATTGAGCCTCTACCACTTCTGTATCACATAGCAACATTGTTTCAGTAATATTACAGTGGATAGAAAGGGCACACCACTAGTATGCTTTATAACATATTTTCGTTATTGTTTACTTCAAATTAGGAGAATATACTCTTTTTTGATAATGAGCTTGTAATAATTTTCAAAAGTATAATTATCTAAAATGTCCTAATGTCTTCTGAACTGTAGCTCAGTGATGAAACTTTATCAATACTCAAAGCCAAAATGAGGTCTTATAGTAAAGCTTCCCTAGTTGTCTAGGTTCGGCATCCTTCTGATTGGTCAGTACCTATTCCTGCTGTATGGCAGCCCCACAGGACCAGTGGGTTAATTACTTTGAGTCATCTCCCCTACTTATGTCCAGAATATAATGTGTTCCAGTGTAATGAAAGAAATGACATTTCAAACAGGAGACAATTTATACCAACAATACAATGTTTTACTTGTGTAGAGTTAGAGCATATATGAGAGAAGATATTGTACCAAAGCACATACTTCTTTTTTTTTAAATTTATTTATTTTTTATTATACTTTAAATTCTAGGGTACATGTGCACAATGTGCAGGTTTGTTACATATGTATACATGTGCCATGTTGGCATGCTACATCCATTAACTCATCATTTACATTAGGTATATCTCCTAATGCTATCCCTCCCCTGACCCCACCCTGCAAAAGGCCCCAGTGTGTGAGGTTCCCCTTCCTGTGTCCAAGTGTTCTCATTGTTCAGTTCTCACCTATGAGTGAGAATATGTGGTGTTTAGTTTTCTATTCTTGCAATAGTTTGCCGAGAATGATGGTTTCCAGCTGCATCGATGTCCCTACAAAGGACATGAACTCATCCTTTTTTATGGCTGCATTGTATTCCATGGTGTATATGTGCCACATTTTCTTAATCCAGTCTGTCATTGATGGACATTTGGGTTGGTTCCAAGTCTTTGCTATTGTGAATAGTGCCACAAGAAACATACCTGTGCATGCATCTTTATGACAGCATGATTTATACCCCTTTGGGTATATACCCAGTAATGGAATGGTTGGGTCATATGGTATTTATAGTTCTAGATCCTTGAGGAATCGCCACACTGTCTTCCACAATGGTTGAACTAGTTTACAATCACACCAACAGTGTAAAGGTGTTCCTATTTCTCCACATCCTCTCCAACACCTGTTGTTTCCTGACTTTTTAATGATTGCCATTCTAACTGGTGTGAGATGGTATCTCATTGTGGTTTTGATTTACATTTCTCTGATGGCAAGTGATGATGAGCATTTTTTCATGTGTCTGTGGGCTGCATAAATGTCTTCTTTTGAGAAGTGTCTGTTCATATCCTTTGCCCACTTTTTGATGGGGTTGTTTGATTTTTTTTCTTGTAAATTTGTTTGAGTTCTTTGTAGGTTCTGTATATTAGCCCTTTGTCAGATAAGTAGATTGCAAAAATGTTCTCCC
>NW_012101296.1:74539-75260 GCF_000951045.1 Mandrillus leucophaeus
TTATTTCATTGAGCAGTGGTTTGTAGTTCTCCTTGAAGAGGTCTTTCACATCCCTTGTAAGTTGGATTCCTAGGTATTTTATTCTCTTTGAAGCAGTTGTGAATGGAAGTTCAGTCATGATGTGGCTGTCTGTCTGTTACTGGTGTATAAGAATGCTTGTGATTTTTGCACATTAATTTTCTATGCTGAGACTTTACTGAAGTTGCTTATCAGCTTAAGGAGATTTTGGGCTGAGACAATGGGGTTTTCTAAATATACAATCCTGTCATTGCAAACAGGGACAATTTGACTTCCTCTTTTCCTAATTGAATACCCTTTATTTCTTTCTCCTGACTGATTGCTCTGGCCAGAACTTCCAACACTATGTCGAATAGGAGTGGTGAGAGAGGGCATCCCTGTCTTGTGCCAGTTTTCAAAGGGAATGCTTCCAATTTATGCCCATTCTGTATGATATTGGCTGTGGGTTTGTCATAAATAGCTCTTATTATTTTGACATACATTCCATCAATACCAAATTTATTGAGAGTTTTTAGCATGAAGGGCTGTTGAATTTTGTCAAAGGCAAAATTTGCATTTTCTGCATCTATTGAGAGAATCATGTGGTTTTTGACTTTGGTTCTGTTTATATGCTGGATTACGTTTATTGATTTGCGAATGTTGAACCAGCCTTGCATCGCAGGGATGAAGCCCACTTGATCATGGTGGATAAGCTTTTTGATGT
>NW_012101296.1:75310-75729 GCF_000951045.1 Mandrillus leucophaeus
GGTAGAATTCAGCTGTGAATCCATCTGGTCCTGAACTCTTTTTGGTTGGTAGGCTATTAATTATTGCCTCAATTTCAGACCCTCCTATTGGTCTATTCAGGGATTCAACCTCTTCTTGGTTTAATCTTGGGAGAGTGTAAGTGTCCAGGAAATTATCCATTTCTTCTAGCTTTTCTAGTTTATTGGCATAGAGGTGTTTATAGTATTCTCTGATGGTAGTTTGTATTTCTGTGGGGTCGGTGGTGATACCCCTTTATCATTTTTTGTTGCGTCTATTTCATTCTTCTCTCTTTTCTTTTTTATTAGTCTTGCTAGCGATCTATTAATTTTGTTGATCTTTTCAAAAAACCAGCTCCTGCATTCATTGATTTTTTGGAGGGTTTTTTGTGTCTCTATCTCCTTCAGTTCTGCTCTGATCT
>NW_012101296.1:78724-105097 GCF_000951045.1 Mandrillus leucophaeus
CATGTTCAGTGCTTCCTTCAGGATCTCTTGTAGGGCAGGCCTGGTGGTGACAAAATCTCTAAGCATTTGCTTGTCTGTAAAGGATTTTATTTCTCCTTCACTTGTGAAACTTAGTTTGGCTGGATATGATATTCTGGGTGAAAATTCTTTTCTTTAACAATGTTGAATATTGACCCCCCACTCTCTTCTGGCTTGGAGAGTTTCTGCCGAGAAATCTGCTGTTAGTCTGATGGGCTTCCCTTTGTGTGTAACCCGACCTTTCTCTCTGGCTGCCCTTAAGATTTTTTCCTTCATTTCAACTTTGGCGAATCTGACAATTATGTGTCTTGGAGTTGCTCTTCTCGAGGATTATCTTTGTGGCGTTCTCTGTATTTCCTGAATTTGAATGTTGGCCTGCCTTACTAGGTTGGGGAAGTTCTCCTGGATGATATCTTGCAGAGTGTTTTCCAACTTGGTTCCATTTTCCCCGTCACTTTCAGGCACACCAGTCAGACGTAGATTTGGTCTTTTCACATGGTCCCATATTTCTTGAAGGCTTTGTTCATTTCTTTTTACTCTTTTTCCTCTACACTTCTCGCTTCATTTCATTCATTTGATCTTCAATCGCTGATACCCTTTCTTCCAGTTGATCGTGTCGGTTACTGAAGCTTGTGCATTTGTCACATAGTTCTTGTGCCATGGTTTTCAGCTCTTATCAGGTCATTTAAGGACTTCTTTACATTGGTTATTCTAGTTAGCCATTCGTCTAATCTTTTTTCAAGGTTTTTAGCTTCTTTGTGATGGGTTCGAACTTCCTTCTTTACCTCGGAGAAGTTTGATCATCTGAAGCCTTCTTCTCTCAACTCGTCAAAGTCATTCTCCATCCAGCTTTGTTCCGTTGCCGGGGAGGAGCTGTGTTCCTTTGGAGGGAGAGAGGTGCTCTGATTTTTAGAATTTTCAGCTTTTCTGCTCTGTTTTTTTCCCATCTTTGTGGTTTTATCTACCTTTGGTCTTTGATGATGGTGACGTACAGATGGGGTTTTGGTGTGGATGTCCTTTCTGTTTGTTAGTTTTCCTTCTAACAGTCAGGACCCTCAGCTGCAGGTCTGTTGGAGTTTGCTGGAGGTCCACTCCAGACCCTGTTTGCCTGGGTATCCAGCAGGGGAGACTGCAGAATAGTGAATATTACTGAACAGCAAATGTTGCTGCCTGATCGTTCCTCTGAAAGCTTCATCTCAGAGGGGTACCTGGCCGTGTGAGGTGTCAGTCTGCGCCTACTAGGGGGTGCCTCCTGGTTAGGCTACTCGGGGGTCAGGGACCCACTTGAGGAGTCAGTCTGTCCATTCTCAGATCTCAAACTCCATGCTGGGAGAACACTACTCTCTTCAAAGCTGTCAGACAGGGACATTTAAATCTGCAGAGATTTCTGCTGCATTTTGTTTGCGTATGCCCTGTCCACAGAGGTGGAGTCTACAGAGGCAGGCAGGCCTCCTTGAGCTGCAGTGGGCTCCACCCATTTGAGCTTGGAGGCTGCTTTGTTTACCTACTCAAGCCTCAGCAATGGTGGGCGCCCCTCCCCCAGCCCCGCTGCCACCTTGCAGTTAGATCTCAGACTGCTGTACTAGCACTGAGGGAGGCCCCATGGGCATGGGACCTTCTGAGCCAGGCACGGGATATAATCTCCTGGTGTGCCGTTTGCTAAGTCCCTTGGAAGAGTGCAGTATTAGGGTGGGAGTGACCCAATTTTCCAGGTGCTGTGTATCATGGTTTCCCTTGGCTGGGAAAGGGAATTCCCTTACCCCTTGTGCTTCCTGGGTGAGGCAATGCCTCGCCCTGCTTTGGCTCTCACTTGGCGGGCTGTATCCACTGTCCTGCACCCACTGTCCAACACACCCCAGTGAGATGAACCCGGTACCTCAGTTGGAAATGCAGAAATCACCCATCTTCTGTGTCACTCACGTTGGGAGCTGTAGCCTGGAGCTGTTCCTATTTGGCCATCTTGGACCAAAGCGTGTATTTCTAAGTAAACACCTAAATCCTATTACTGAAGAGAAAAGAAAAAGTCTTCAATATTTCTATACAATAATAGGTGATATATTTTAATTTCAAAATATTTTAAACCTATGACCGTTAAAAAAGTTTATAACTGGTTCAAAAACTGTAAAAGTGGCTGGGTACAGTGGGTCACACCTGTAATCCCAGCACTTTGGGAGGCCAAGGCGGGCAAATCACGAGGTGAAGAGATCGAGACCGTCCTGGCTAACATGGTGAAACCCTATCTCTACTAAAAAATACAAAAAACAAAATTAGCTGGGTGTGGTGTCATGTGCCTGTAGTCCTTACTGCTTGGGTGGCTGAGGCAGGAGAATCGCTTGAACCTGAGAGGCAGAGATTGCAGTGAGCCGAGATCACGCCATTGCACTCCAGCGGGAGTGACAGAGCAAGACTCTGTTTCAAAAAAATACATATACATATATGTATTTATACGTATAGTTAGACTGTATAAATGAACACCACTTAATAAAACAGACTTAGATGGATGGCAATACTTATTTATTGTGTTGTAAAATTCTTTTTTATGTTTTTATAGTTCACTAAAAATATGATTGTTTTGTAGGATACAAGTTCAGTATTAAAGGAAGAACATGTTACAACCTTTGAAGATGAAGGGTCCTATATAATTCAAGAACAGCAGGATTCTCTTGTGTGTCAAGGAATTCTTGATTTAGAAGAAACTGAAATACCGGAGCCTCTAGCTCCTGAAAGCTACCCTGAGTCAATCTGCGAAGAGGATGTTACCTTAGCTCTGAAAGAGCTAGATGAAAGATGTGAAGAAGAAGAAGCAGATTTCTCCGGACTGTCTAGGTGAGAATACAGTATCATAAACACCATAGTGAGGTGATAATCTCTCCCCCATTCCTTCCAAAGAGTGCCCCTGTATTCCAGTTTACTTACTTTCATTTCTTTGTGCGTTTCAGTCTGTAATCATACTTTGTGTGTTTTAGTCTAGAATCATACTATCTTCATTTTTAAAGATAGAATGCCTTACTCTAATGGGATATTTCTTCGATTATGGACATTCCCATAAAGAAAAACAATTAGGCCATTTTCAAAGCATAGTAAGTGGTATTCCACATTTAGAAGCACACCAAATATCTATTTTGGCATGCTAGATGGCCAAATGTTAAAATCAATATTGGAATGAACTTCTGTGATACGAGAATTTAAATCTAAAATACATCCAAAAAGTTGTTTTTACAGTTTCATGATCAGTGGTCATATTTTTTAAGTTTTATTTCTATTATAGGCAGAAGTGATTATTTCTCAGATGCTAGATTGCTCCTTTTAAATGTTTATGCTCCATACATTAAAAACGTATTACCAAAAAGTATGAAGAATTCTCAAATGGAACTTTTTCTTTACTCATGGACTAACTTGAATAATCAGTTATTTATAGTTTTTAAGGGAAATTTTGGTGGCTGTTATGAAACTCATATACCAAATAATTCTGTAACACATAGAATTAGAATATCCACTATTTAAATTTCATAAATATTTGTGGTTCAATATTATGTTTTTTATAAAGGTATCTAACTTCATGCACTCTGTGCGTGTATCTATTTCCCCATTCAACAATTTGAGCTCCTGGATAACTGTTTTTATATAAAATTAATATTTAATAATCAGCAAGTATTTCAGAATTTTACTTTTACAATAAAAATTACACCTTTATACTTCATGTGATAATAGAGTTTTAACATATACAACACATTGGAGATTTTTTTTTACCGTCAACATATCAAGAATACTTACCTATATTTGAAAATATATAATCAGATATTAACAATAAATCTTAGTGATACACCTTTTTCATATTACTGATTTGAATATGGCAGTATCCCATGCAACCATTCAATCATTAATCATGCACAAGTTCAGGAATGCCAGAAACGATGCTATTCAGCTAGTTGGCTTTCTAAAAGGCTGAAGCCAAACAGTCAACTTTGGCCAACTACTGCAGCTGAAATAGAATGGAGCATTCCTACTAAGCAAACAGGTTATCTACTCTAGCTTATAGTATATGTGTTAAAATCAGTCACCACAGTGACAGTTTTAAAATTAACCTTTTTGAGGTCTCATTTGTTTTCACTTCAGATGTCTGCTTTATTTTGATGGTTTTCTCCAGTCTTTACTTGGGTCCCTCTCTTCCATATGCATTGCTCCAAAATTTCGATAAAGCCTTATAGAACCAGCTTGTAATGCGAAACATTCAATCTTAAGACCTTGAATAACACATATCTTTTTTATGGAGTGTCAGACTCAAATATTTCTTCATATTTATGGCCGAGAGTTGTAGAATGTCCAACCCAAATATATCTTCATCTTTTTCCATTGTTCCGTTTTGGTTTGTATAATCTGACTTTTGGGATTATAAATTATTTGAAGGAAATGGCCAGGTCTTATGTTTCTTTGGATTCCAATCTATTATTGGCCATATTGCTAGGAACATAGTATGTGCTTATGAAATAACTGAGCTAGCTATGTGTTTCCTGGCTAATAGCAATTGGACCCATAGTCCTGGGTTCAAATTCTGGCCCTGTCATTTCTTACCCAGTAACTAGACATATTATTTAACCTTACTGAACTTTTTGTTTCATCTTTAAAATCAAGATAATAATAGAACCTAATCCTCATGTAGTTGCAAAGACTGAATGAAATTATCCATATAAGGCACCTAACATAGCCCTTAACACAAAAGATCATGATCAAAACTTTAAAAATATTATCACCAATGTGAGGCTGTTCAAATAAAAGCCTCCAAAATTGACCACTGAAAATGAAAACATTCTCATTGGTATTATTCATAGAAGTTACTAAAATTAATCCATAGTGGTGGCACATTATAGGACTTGGGTTATTTTAAGGTAGTTGCTTGAAATTAGAGTTCTAATTCTAAAAATGCTAACTAGAAAGAACAGGAATTCACTTATTCACACTTTCTTACAAGATTTAGGTGGTTGTACATTTTCTAAATCAGTGTGTATATATGAATAAAAATAACCTGTCAAATGACTTAAGCTGTCTTACGTGATTGAGCCTATTCTTTTTTTCTGAGATAGTGTTATGATATTTGTGATATCTGTGTTAACAGTCAAGACGAAGAAGAGCAAGATGGTTTTCCAGAAGTACAGACATCGCCTCTGCCATCACCATTTCTTTCTGCCATCATAGCCGCCTTTCAGCCCGTGGCATATGATGATGAAGAGGAAGCCTGGCGCTGCCACGTCAATCAGATGCTGTCTGACACTGACGGGTCCTCTGCAGTGTTTACTTTTCATGTGTTTTCTAGGCTTTTTCAGGTCAGTGAGGTTCAGGGTTTCTGAATTTATATTATAGTTACCTATTCAAGTTACAGTTTTTCTTCTAAAATCAGCATCTCCAATTTTAATATTTCTACCAGTTTTCTTTAATAATTTTTTTTTTCTAAGCTAGTAGTATTACTTACATTGACACTGTGACATTGTGGTACTGCTGGTACATTACACAATGACTGGTACAGATTTCTCCCTTAAGGCAATTAGAATAAAACTTCAAAACAACATCTGATATGTTTTCTGCAGTATGCTTAGGCACTATCAGGATACCAAAGAAATAAAGGCCTAAGCTCTGCCTTCAGGGAGCTTACAGTTAATATATCATAAATCAATTTATAATCAAGGGTTAAAGTAATGGACACTTTTATGACTCTGTGAGGACCTTAAAAGTTTTAGCTGTTAAGGTTGCTTCCTCCCCAACAATAACGATAATATAAGCTAAAATTTATTGACTACCCACTACATGCTAGGCACTGTGCTAAATGGCTTTATAGTAAGTGTTCTCACACCACAACTATGGAATGTAGATTTGATTTTTAGCACTCAGTGGAGAGGGAAACTAAGGTACAGAAAAATGCCACCATTTAAGTTATATCCTCTGAACTATCTACTACCTTTCCTCCCTTTTCTCCTCCCAAATTTTGCCCATCTTGGAAGACTCAGCTAAATACATTTTCTTACCAAAGCTTTCCCAACCACTCCAACCTCCAGTCTCTCTCTCCTGGAAGTTCTTTAGCGCTCATTAATGGGAGCGCTTATTTAATTCTGTACTTACTGCATCACTACTTGGTTTTTCTACTCATATTCTTACTGATGTTGTAAGTTTCATGATGGCTGAAAGTGTGGATTTATGCTTTTTATTTTAATCATAATGCCACCTAACAGTGCAACACATATATAAGTAGGTATACTTTAACTATTGATACTACTGATAATGTAGTCTAATTGATTGACTTACTGTGAGTCAGGCATTGTCTGTTTTATGGAAATGAATATTCTTGGACTCGGAGAAAATATTACTCTTAATACATTTTTTATGACTTTACCTAAAGTTAAGCCAGATGGCAGCCCATAGTCAAGAATAGTAAACTACATTTACTGAAAGTTTCTTTCAGGTAATAACTTTTGATGAACAACTTCCTCAAGACAGGCAAGGACTTTGATTGCTAAGAATGTACAGCATGCATCCGTCTGTCTGCCTCTGATGAAAAAAATCTCAGGAATAGGGAGATGACTGGCATATAGCATTAATTTTTTCAGTAATATTATTTTGTAAATTTTTGTTTCTTTTTAGAAATTAATATGTTTCCTAAGGAAATACCTAAAAATATGGATTTACAGATCAATGGTTAAAATTCTATATATCATTATAATTTTAAAATAAAAGTCTACCCTATTATGCTTCTTTACTTTTAAAGGTAAAAAAAGGCTTTCTTATGAAACACCAAACTCTTTTGCTTTTCCCCATAGACAATTCAAAGAAAGTTTGGAGAAATAACTAATGAGGCAGTCAGCTTTCTTGGTGAGAGTCTGCAACGCATTGGTACCAAATTTAAAAGCTCCTTGGAAGTGATGATAATATGTTCAGAATGCCCAACAGTCTTTGTGGATGCTGAAACAGTAAGTTTTTACATGCACATTTATTATAAAGACTACATTTGAATGGCATCAGTCAGTAAGTCTTTTTTTTCTAAGTAATTCTGAATTTTATGGTATAAAGGTTCAGATTTTCAACAGGATTATAAATATTTGACAAAGTACAATTCTGGTATATTAGATGCAGCAACTTGTGACTATTTCTGATTCTGACTCCTTCCTGCCCTTACCCTCCACAGAGTCCTAGATGGGAAAGCTAAAAAGTCATGCTCTAGAGATGGGTAATTTTTTTATTCTTAAATAAAAATGCGTAGGAGATACCTAAACCTCCCCCCGTGAAATACTCAGGCCTCCTGGTTCATTTCCTGATTTATTTCCAAGCACACTTCTAGATTATATATTAAGGTATTTAAAGAACTAAGGTTTAAAAATCTTCAAGGTTGAGGTATGTACTGGTCTTGCCTGACGTCTTTGAAAACACTTGAGGATGTCCTTCCTAAGACTTCTAAAGTCCCACTGCACTCCTACTCTGTTCCAGTGAGAGCTTAGCTCTTAGTAGGGGACAGAGTAGAGTAAGAGAATATCCAAAAACCAACTAATAGGTATTCCATAACTGAAAAGTCTCATGATTTTGTGAGTCTCGTGATTTCAATCAGAAATGGTAACCTGGGTCAATATTTCTGATTTCACAGCTGATGTCATGTGGTTTGCTGGAAACCCTCAAGTTTGGTGTTTTGGAGTTGCAAGAACACCTGGATACATACAATGCCAAAAGAGAAGCCACTGAGCAGGTCAGTCTCTTTTTACCATATGCGAAAAGTGGTTTGCTCTTGACACTGGAAGGGTAATCCTGGCAGCAGAATAGCCCAGACAGAAAAGAAGACTTCTTGGCACCTGCCTCAGGGTTTTCCTGAGAGCAGCAGGTTCTTTGAGCTCTCTATCCAGCGAATTCCTACCTTTGGCTTTTAAAAATCAGCTCTCTAACAGCACAATGGAAAACCATAGCTTTGTAAAAAGCTCTGTGGAGACTATATCGCTGCTGTCAACATTCCAAGTGGGGAAATTGAAGCAGTATTTCTCAGTGCATTAGAGAATTGTGGTCTAGGAAATCCACAACCTCTGACAAAGCTATGATCTTTTTCCCATGATGTGTACATGTACATGGACAAGCAATGGGAGAAAAAAGCATTAGATAATCACCTCCTAAGAAAGGCCTCTTCAAGTCCAATCTGGCATTGAAAACAGAGTAGCTCTGTTCCTTCCCTAAGAGTAAATCCAGCACGTTTTCAATTGGGAGGGGCAGAAGAACAAAAAATAGTTTCTCTCTTTCACACAAACTGCATACAGTAGACAATTATTTTTCTAGGAGATGGGTCTTTCATTAATAAGTAGTAAATATCTATGACTTGTATAGGCCTATGAAAAATGAAGTGTGTGGTGGTATCTCATGGTACTATTTTGCATTTCCCTGATGACTAATGTTTGAGCTCCTTTTCAAATGGATCTCATTTAAGATATTTTGTGAATTGTGGCTTCAAGTACGTTGTTCATTTTTGTAAATGGGTTGGGTTTTTCTTATTGATTTGTAGGGGCTTTTTATCCTAAATGGATATATCCTCTTTTGGATATATGTATTGCAAAGATTATTCCTTCTCTGTGGCTAGCAGTTTTGCTATCTTAGTAGCATTTTTTGATGAACAGAAGTTTTTAATTTTAATAAGTCCAGGTTATTGGCCTTTTCCATCATGGTTATGGTTTTTGTATCTTCAGAAATCATTGCCTACTAGAAGCAAAGGTAGATTGTTAAAATACTGGTCCCAATGAATCATGCTTCTCTGTGGCCACACCCCTTTGCAATGTGACTTTCCTGTTCTTCCCATGAAGAGACAGAGTCCACCATTTCACCATCTCTTAAATTGGGATGGCCTTGTGATTTGCTCTAACCAATCAAGTTCAGAAGCAATGCTGTGTAACTTCCAAGACTAGTCCTGAAGTGGTCTTTTGTGGCTTCTGCTTTTGCCATCATACTGGTCAGAGTGCAAACTGGGATAAACTCTGGGAAACTATTTGACCTCTAGCCTGCTGGAAGATGAGGCCATGTAGGGGAGAACAGAGGCATTCCAGTTGACAGCCAGTGTGCAAGACATATGAGTGAAGCCAGCTTGGAACTTCAACCCTGCCACTTCCCCAGTCAAGCCATCAAATGACTATAGACTCATGAGTGACCCTAGGCAAGGCCAGAAGAAAACTCCCAGCCAGCACATAGATTCATTTTGGTTGTTTGAAGCCATTAAGTTTCAGGGTGGTTGGTTTTAAAGCAATAGATACAATTTATAATAGGAAAATATCAAATACCTACAAATATATCTAAAGATATGCTGTACCTCTATACAGAAAACTGCAAATATTGAAAAAAATGAAAGACCACCTAAATGGAGGACTATATACCATGTTTATCAATTAGAAGACTCATTATGGTAAAGATGTCATTTTCCCCCAAAATGGTCTATAGGTTTAATGCAGTCTCATTCAAAATCTCAGATGGCATATTAACGGAAATTGACAGGCTGATTCTAAAATTTTTAGGAAATTCAAACAACTAATAGTGCATACAAACTTCTTGAACACAGGTTAGCAAACTACAGCCATCAAGTCATATCTGGCCCACTTGCCTGGTTTTGTAAATAAAATTAGTAGAAAACAGCTATCTGGTTTACTTACATATTGTCCATGGCTATGTTTGCACTGTAATAGTTCAGTAGTTACAACAAACACTATATGGTTTGCAAAGCCTAAAATATTTACTGTCTGCCCTATTTAATTTTCCTATTCGTTTTTGAGTTATACATTCTTTTTATTATTCTTCAAGACTTCTAAGGCTCACAAGTGAATTGAATGATTTTTCTCTCTCCAGCACTGAGAGAGCAGCAGTCTCTGCCGACCTTCTCAGTCTCCCAGGGGCTAGTGTGTGATTTCGTAGCCTCTCCCCCTGCAGATAATAAACAGGAACAGCAAATGTCCCAAGGGGAAACTGCACAGAGACTATTGGGGTCACTTCTCTGCAGTTCTCTTTTCTCCAGGATATTGGCCCTCAATATCTCACTATCTATCTTTGAAAACTGTTTTCCCAGCCCAGTGAAACTGTAGGGCATAAACTCTAGGCCACTGCTTTCTGTTCAGGCTCTATGCGAAGGGACGTGAATATGAATACACCTAGAGTAAGCACTGGGGCGGGTATTGGGCTCACTTCGGTACTTTTCTCTAACTGTTTGAGTTTTCGCTGATAGGATTCAGCTTCCATAGTTGTCCTTGCAGGATTGTTCTTATATAGGCTACTCCATCACACCCAGAAGTAGAACCTCGACAGTTAAATTTTAACCTTCATTTGAACCTTGAATAAAGAAAATGCCGTGACAGGAAAACTGATTAGATGTGAACTGGAGGGTGCTCTGTGCACAAACTAGCGTGTTTTGTATGCTCTGGCTGGAAAGGTGTGGACCTGTATCTCTCAAGCCATTGTGCAACCACAGGACTATATGGTTGGGGTTTGTCTTTTAACAGAATAAAAATCAGCAATAATTATATTGAATAGTACCCCCCAAAAGGCTGTATCATTAAGTACACAGTACAAAAATAAGCCATTAGTCAACTGAAATTATTTTCAAATTTATTAGTATATTTGGACAAACTGGACAAGATAAGGGATAATTAAGATTTTAACATTTTGTATGAATAAAGATTAATGCACAGGTTCCATGTTAGATGTCAACTGCATTTTACTAATACAAAGAAATCCACTGATAGCTTTTGACAATGGCTGCCATCAGCTGTATCTCACTAGAAAAGCTTAACATGTTTTCCTTCAGAGATGCTGTCAACCAAATAGCCTAAGGGCCGGTGAAACCTGAGAGACTGAAATAAAAGGAAAATAAGGTCAAAGAGATCATTTTTGAAATAACTGAAATGTCTAATTTTAATTCTTTGTGGGTACAATATAAGCTACAATAGAGAATGTTAAATGTCGAATACTAAAATACTTTCAGAGTAGCTGCTTAATGCAGCTAGTTTGAGTTTCTCAAAGTCCTAATGATTTCATATATCTATATATATATGTTGTATTGTTTAATAGTATAATTTAAAAAAAGAACTTAGAAGTCAAAACAACTGATAATATCAAACTGTCCAAAGCTAGGAGCTTACCTTGAACACACTTAACTTTTACTTCAGCCTGGAAATTCTGAGAGTCCAGCGTTCTTTTCTACTATACCACCGTGCTATTGTTTTATTTATATTTTGCTGAAGAAAATGTACTTTAAGTTATTTTTAAAGTATTCCTTTTTGTAACTATTTTTTTTAGAGACAGGGTCTCCCTATGTTGCCCAGGATGGTCTTGAACTCCTGCCCTCAAGCAGTCCTCCCCGCTCAGCCTCCCAAAGCTCTGGGATTACAGGCAGGAGCCACCACACCCAGCCTGTACTTTTATATCAACATTAGGAATACCCCCAGAGAAGGAAAAACCACATTTGGCTTCTACATCCAGTATTGTTTGGAAATAACATGTTTGTCATTCATTACTGTCCAAAAAGAAAGAAAAGAAAAACAAGATTTAAAATGGATCTTGATTGCCAGTTCACAAATTTAAAACTGACACTAGTCTTCTGAGAATTATACTTCTCATAAGCAACAGACCTGCTTAATTCTAAGTTGCCTTTATTATATTGACTAGAGGGGAAGCACATCTTTCATTTCCCTGTCTTATGTTACACAAAGGTCAGGCAAAGGTTGTGAAGATTTTCATAAAACCTGCAAAATGAAGAATATCCTTTACTGAAATGGAACATCACAGGTCCCTAGAATGGAATGGGTTTTGTCAGTATAGCTGTCACAAGTGTGTGCCTCTTATATTAATGCTATCCCTGCTTTTGTTAGTTCCATGTAAATGATTTGGCTTGAATGGGGATAAAATTCTAGGTCTGCAACCAATCCTAGAACTTCAAGTTAGCTTTAAGTTTGGTGTTGTATATGGACGGGCTGTTACATTACCCATTTCATTGTGCATATTAAATGTTACTGTTACTTATTTTTAGTGGCTAGATGATTGTAAGAGGACATTTGGTGCCAAAGAAGACATGTATAGGATAAACACAGATGCACAAGTAAGTTTCTTGTTCTTGTTTTTGCTGTATTTCTGTATCAGGTAAAACAATGCATATGTTCAAATATCCTTATTTGATTATTTCTAAAAATAAAGAATATTTGTAAAACTTTTCATTTTGGTTATCAAACAATCTTTGTAAAAGCTCAGTGAAATACTGGTTTCGTAATGAAAAATTCACTTTAATAAAAATGAACAACCAGGTTGTGACTGAAGCTTAATAACATTCAATAGATAAGCTTGATGGATATCTGGAAAGCCCAGGTCAGCTTTTAGTTGCATGTGCCTCTTAAAGAAAAATTTGTTCCATGTTAGTATTCTGCTCTTCTGTTACATAAATTAGTCAAGAAAGCAACCCTAAGAATAACGTGATATAATACATCCATACTAAAGGTAAAATTAGAATTGGATAAATTATAATGTTTTTCTCTAATATAAGACTGAGTGAAAATAAAGCATTATATTTTCTTAGAAAGGTGCACATACATAAACACATACATTGAAGTGAGGATAAGTTAGGGCCTACAAATTATTCTAATGGGAGTGCAGCTTCATAGGGGAAAATACATTCATCAACTGAAAATTATTTCCATTTGAAATCAGAATTCCAGTCTTTTATATTCTACCTTTGGTTATATTATTACAAATTTCTAGTCTCTGTAAAGGTTATACTATTATTAGGTTATACTATTATAGTAAAAAGTTGAAGTTTTGCAAAAACTGCAGTGTTGAGAAAATAACAGTATACTCGCTAAGTATTAACTATTTGCCAGCCTCTATCGTTATCTTTAGCCTTACAACTCAGTCAAGTAGTTGCTTTAATTATCCCGGTTTTGAAGATGAGGAAACTGAGGCTCAGAGAAGCTGATTTATCTAAAATCAGCAAATAGTGAAACCAAGATTGAAACCTAGGCAGGCTGACTCCAAATCCTGCACTAATGTTAAAAAGAAACCGCGAAGTCATCTATGTAAAGAAATCAAGATAAGGAATTCTAGACCAGAATTAGATCCTTTGGTTCTAATTCTGTCTTTGCCACTGTTTAACTGCATCACTTCGGCAAGTAATGCAACCTTTTTTCCTACAAAAACTAGGTGTTTATATTAAGTGATTTTTTTTATATCCCCTCTACCTTGAAGAAAATTATATCCATCTTAAGACCAAGTCAGTTAACATAGCTTGAGATTTTCTACTAAGTGGAAACTGAACATTTAACACTTTCATTTATATTTCAGCTCACCTTTCATATTCAACTTTTTTGAGGGTGGAAGATCCTTTTTATGCAACTCGATCTGTCCTTGTGTACCAGTCTTGTCTTTTGCATAATAAGCAGTCAAATATTTGTTAGATGAATAAAAGAGAATGTGCAAATTTTAATATACTTTAAAATGTGCATATATATACACACACACATTCATCCACAAAAACTGCCCTGTTAGCATATTTAGAGTAATTGCTGGTAATTCAGAGCTGTAAAATTCATTACATTTGTGTTATTTCCTATAATTATGATCATAAACTTTATCAGCAGTTTATGTTCCATTACATCCCAAAGTAGAGGCTATGCATATATGCTTGTAGAATCAGTTCTACTTTATTTGTGCTAATAGAAGTGAGGAAAGGTATTTACAATTCAAATTGTTAATTTCCATATGAAATAAACTGTATGAACTAAACCCTCAGAAATTTAGATACAGAATATGCTTGACCTTGGATTGTGCTCAACCGATGTTTACTGGATGAGCATCCACGTAATTTATGGTAAGCAGCGTGGAGCTAAAGTTCACCTTTGCTTATTTAGCAAATCCCTTCTAAACTGATAGGAATACACTTTATGAAAAACAGTCCTTCACAGGAAAGTATTTAGAAAAGCAGGCTTAAGAATGACTTTTAGAAGGTACATTTACAGTATAACAATTGCTGTTTTAATTAGAAGTCATTCTCCTCGTAATGAGACCAGATCAGTTGCTGTACATGTGTTCATATAGTTTTTAAGATGGTTCATAAATTTTTACTGTGTTTTACATACGTTATGTTGATTCAAACCTAGTCGGGTTAAGTTTCTGAAACCTACTGAAGTACCTTTGGAATGCAATTTAGAACACGCATCTGCTTTTGATATTTCACCCTGTGGCTCAGCACCAATTATGGCAAAGTAGGACCTAATTAGACCATAAAGGATAGGAAGCCTGGAATGAGCCACCCCAGAGATAATCTTTTGATGGTGATGGATAAGTATTTATTATGTACGATTATAAGCCAATTCTTTTCTGAGAAGTAATAGTAATTAATTTGTTTCTTATTTTCTAATCATAAGTTTTCCAGTTTACAAATGTAAGTTTTATTACAGTTGGGTTTTGTTTTTTTTTTTTAAACCTGGATAGCCAAATTTGCCAAGATGACAATAGTTCAGTTTTATTCATTGTAGATTTTACACAGAAATAAGTCATAGCCTAAATGTAATTTATTATTTGGCAGTGTTTAAAAACACCCTGAATTGTTGCAGTAAATGTCTAAAAAGTTTTATTCTGGACATAACTTCATATAGTTTTCTTTGGGGTATAAATATATGTTCTTCAGTTTACCTGGAACATCTGTGACCCTAGTTAAAATGATTTCTTACACTAATTCTTGGTCTTTTTCTTTCTTTGTATTTTTTGTGACCTGATCACCTTCTTGCTTAGCAAATGGAAATACTAGCAGTAAGTGACCTGTCTTGATTTATAGACCACTCACCCTTGCCAGACAAACTGGTTTTCATCTGCCATTTGTCCATTTGTGACCTAGCAATGTTTTGTCATGGACTACTTTACAAGTAGTATGTGCTTCAGTTTTGCAAAGCCCTAATCCATGAAATGTTGGTTCTATTAAAATAGATGTTAAAATACATAAAATTAGCAGTCACCTTTTTCTTAAACATATCTCCTTTTAAATTTCTTAATTTTAAAAAAGTGCTTTTTTTTTTTTTTTTTTTGAGGTGGAATCTTGCTCTGTTGCCCAAGCTGGAGGGCAGTGACATGATCTTGACTCACTGCAACCTCTGCCTCCTGGGTTCAAGCGATTCTCCTGCCTCAGCCTCCCCAGTAGCTGAGATTACATACACCCACCACCATGCCCCGCTAATTTTTTTTGTATTTTTAGTCGAGACAGGGTTTCACCACATTGGCCAGGCTGGTTTCAAACTCCTGAGCTCAAGTGATCTGCCCGACTTGGCCTCCCAAAGTGCTAGGATTACAGGCGTGAGCCACCATGCTCAGCCCACGTGTTAATTTCATAGTTTCATTTCAATGAGATTACTAAGTAGTTTTCTTTAGAAAACTGATCTCACTTTAAAAGACAGCTTTTCTTACTTTTTAGGTAAGCGGTTATCCGGTTTCACTTTGCTTTATCAAGCATTTGTTGATAAATGCAGTGAGATCTACATCTCAATGAGGGCAAAAGTCTTTGCATTTGTAGATTATTTTAATTATGAATTTAAAGTTTTAAATTCTAATGAATCCTTTTTAAAGTATCCTATTAATTGCCTGCTGAAACAGTCTATTTGTAGAATGTGAAAATGTGCTTAACATTAAAACTGAATTATGTAACCAGCAGTGATATTTGTTTTCATTTTAATCTTTGCCTTTAAAGCATATTTCGCCTGCCTTTCATCAGCTTCACACCATATTAACTTGCTTACTGCAGAAAAATAAACGACAAGACAATTTTAACTATAAATTTTCATTGGAAATATGCTGTCTAGAAAACAACACCTAAATTTAATGTAATGTTATTTATTTCTAGGAATTGGAGCTCTGCCGAAGATTATACAAATTGCATTTTCAATTGCTGCTTCTGTTCCAGGCCTACTGTAAACTTATCAACCAAGTAAATACAATAAAAAATGAAGCAGAGGTAAATATTCAGTTGTATTAGGCATCAGTAACTGATTCTAGAAAATTTTTAAAATATACATTTATTAGTTGTTAGAATAGCTTAAGTCAAAAGTCACTTAGAGTGGTCTTTTTTTTCCTTCAGTTAAGGAATAATTTGTTTTTTAATGATGTGCTATGTCAGGACCTATGAGTAAATAAGACAGCAGATACCCAGCAGTTGTAAAAGGTTCCAGACCTTAAAGGCTTCCATAGCAGAAACAGATCATCTATAATCAAAAGTCAAGTAAAAGCCAGGGATGGTGGCACATACCTGTAGTCCTAGTTACTTGGGAGGCTGAGCTGGGACAATGACTTGAGCCCAGGAGTTAGAAGCTGCAGTGAGCTGTGACTGTAGCACTGCACTCCAGCACAGGTGACAGAGCAAGACCCTGTCTCAGAAAATCAAAATAGTCAAATAAAGCACATCAGTTCAATACAGACATAAAACTGTATCATCAACCCACCTCCCCTAACATGTTGTTCATATTTCTATAGTTTTTGTTTGTTTGTTTGTTTGTTTTTTGAGGCAGAATCTCCCTCTTTTGCCCAGGCTACAGTGCAATGGCATGATCTCAACTCACTGCAACTTCCACCTCCTGGGTTCAAGCAATTCTCCTGCCTCAGCCTCCCGGGCAGCTTGGACCACCAGTGTGCACCACCACGTCCAGCTAACTTTTTTGTATTTTTAGTAGAGACAGGGTTTCACCATGTGGGCCAGGCTGGTCTCAATCTCCTGACCTCAGGTGATCCACTGCCCGGGCGTCCCAAAGTGCTGGGATTACAGGCATAAGCCACCACACCCAGCCCATATTGTTATAGTTCTATTAATGCACACAAGAATAAACATGTTAAAAAATATAGCCTCAAAGATGCTAACTTTAGTCTTTTTCCCCCCTTGTCATCTGCTGGTAATAAAACTATTACTGGGGAAATGATTTAATTTCTTAGTCATTAAATCTGTAAAAATATATATATATATATTTATATTTATATTTATATTTATATAAATACCCTGGGGTAAATCATCTTTTAAAATCTAAAGACTTTACTGTCACATAGTTTTCATGATCCCCCATAACAGTAAATGTACTTTTACTATCCAAAATGTAGTAATATTAAAACCAATATAGACATCTGTTTATTACAACTTGTTGCTTTATCAAGAACATTTAATTTCAAAACTACTATTTGGTGGAATTTATTTGCTCCTACAGAATAGAGTACTTGAAATATTAACTGCCCTTTCTTCCAAGGCAAACATTTTTAAATACTCTTTAAAATAAGAGCAACAATGGTACTACCATCAGGTATATTCTTGTAGCCAACTAAATGTTTTTGTTACCAAACATACGAATAGATCCTTAAAGATGTATTTGTTTTAGGTCATCAACATGTCAGAGGAACTTGCCCAACTGGAAAGTATCCTCAAAGAAGCTGAGTCCGTTTCCGAAAATGAAGAAATTGACATTTCCAAAGCTGCACAAACTACTATAGAAACTGCCATTCATTCTTTAATTGAAACTTTGAAAAATAAGGAATTTATATCAGCTGTAGTACAAGTCAAAGCTTTCAGGTAAAACGTGACAGGATTTAAAGGTGATGCCTTTAAATTAGACAGGAAGTTTAGTAATACTAGGTTTTCATTTTCAATTTGCTGTTTCCATATCATGTCTTTATGAAAGGAAAACATGAGTATCTTTAACAGTTGCCATTGAAATGATACCAATTTTAGATTTCTTTTCACTTTCAGGTGGTACTTTGAGTAATATTTGCTCAAATATTAAAACAGATCATGTTATTCACAAGGAAATGTTGTTGTTATAGGTATTTAACTTAAATTGAGTTAGTCTTAACTAATAATTGCCTAAGTCTCAGAACTGAAAAACTATTGTGTATTTTCAGATCTCTCTGGCCCAGTGATATCTTTGGCAGTTGTGAAGATGACCCTGTGCAGACACTGTTACATATATATTTCCATCATCAGACGCTGGGCCAGACAGGAAGCTTTGCAGTTATAGGCTCTAACCTGGACATGTCAGAAGCCAACTACAAACTGATGGAACTTAATCTGGAAATAAGAGAATCTCTACGCATGGTGCAATCATACCAACTTCTAGCACAGCCCAAACCAATGGGAAATATGGTGAGCACTGGATTCTGAGACACTTCAGGCCTTTAGGAAAGAAACTAAACTGAAGATGATGAAGAATATTAAACCAAGCACCTTTTATGGACCCTTGCATTCACTGATAACTTTCTGGCAGCATCTACTTTTTAGTTTAACTAATGTCAAACTGTATCAAAAACAAAGATCTGAAAGAAAAAAATCTGGTATTTTAACAGCTGCCAACATCTCCCACAATAACTGTATGAAGAAGGAATTTTTTAATTACTTAACCTACGTGAAAAGAAAAGGGCTAAAAGTGATGCCTACAAATACATTACTTTCTGGGGAAAGAAAAGAATTCCAAGAATGTTTGCAATAATGGCCTCCAATACTGAAACATCCAAAAGCGGGTGAAATGAGGCTGAAATCAAGGCTGTTTCATTTTAGCTGAAGACCTGCAAAGCTGCTTGAATTTCTAGCAGTCGAAAACCTAACCTGCAATTGATGCTTAATCATCCAGATGAACATGCAGTCAGCTATACACATCAAGACTCATTTACAAAAACCATTGATTTTTCAGTATGTGGGATAAGGGTTTGGGTTTTTTTGGTTTGTTTTTTGGTCTGTATAAGGAATTATGTGTGTGTGAGTTGGGATGTGTGGATATGTGATATTTTCAAGGTATGGATGTTTGGTTATGACGTCTCAGAGCATGCCTAAAAGAGCACTGCAAGATTATTTTTGAAGAAATGTTATTTTATTAGATCTAACTCTTCATAGTATGTAAATGTTAGAACATTTTAATAATATTTTAAAACTGGGCTTTCCCAGTATTTCAAAAAGAAATAATATATCTGTTAACGTTATTGGAATGCTGCTCAGTTCTCTGATCAGTGCTTATGTTACGATTGTTGATAACTAACCAAAGTAGATGCCTGCAGAGACTTTAAAATGTAAAATAAAGATGTATGCTGCCTGTCAGCTATTCTCATTAGAAAAGTTAACTTATTTTACTCCATATAGAAACTGTAGAGACTAAAACCAGTATTTTCTTGTACATTTGTGCCATGCACTGTTATATAAGAATAGGTGTACAAAGCTAAAGAAAAAAATGTGGTCACTGATGATGGAATATATGACTTGCAGGCTTTGAAGTCTGCAGAATTCAAGAAAAGAGCTGCAAATGCATTTTTTATATGTTTATTCAGGACTCACATGTTTTACCCTAAAGAAAGAAACCTAGGGCTAGGGGAAATGAAAGCAAGCCTGAAGACTGACTACCAAAACATGCAGTATACTTATTCATTGTGTAAGTCTGTAGTATAACATGAACTGGAGTCTCTACCCTTTTTTAAATCGCATTTTGTAAGAAAAGAAAAAAAAAAAAAAAAAAGAATGTAGTCCCACAACTCCTGATTTGAAAGAAACACCTTGTATTTTTTATATACATCTCTTATCCACTGTGATCCACTGTGACTTTTCTTTTAAACTGGGCTCTGTGATTCCAGAGTTTAGAATGTAGAAATGAAATGCTTAGCTTTACCTTTTCTTGGGGGTGTGGACCCTGCCAGAAATGTAATTACGTATGCTCAAGTGCATTAACTGAAGGCACTGTGCACACCATTGGACTGCTGACCACAGTTACATATCCAGTAAAATTCCGTATCTGGTCACGGCTCATTCATAATCACTGTACTTTTGGACCCTGATAAAGACAATTATTTTGATGGTGTTCTGGTACTGTAAGTAAGTGGTATCCTTTAAATTATTTAAAACTTTTGGGTGTGGGGCAGGCAGAGAGGGATGGTGTCCAGAGATACATTACACTTTACATCCTATCTTACTCTCCCCTGTTTTTCTCACCCTCCTTACATCCTTTTTGTTAAAAATAAAAAGCATTGTAGCTGTTGGTTTGTGTTGTATTTTAACAAAGAATGAATGATTAGAGTGTGCATCATTTAGAAACCTTTCAAATGTTACCCCGTTGAATTGCCTTAAAAAAGAACAAAATCAGTTGACTACCCAACCAAACCTTTCAGTTGATACTTGCTTTTTGCGTTTATTTATATGTAACTAAGTCTATTAATAAAAATGAATATACCTCCAGCAATCAAGATGCAAACAAATTCATGAGGATGGCCTTCTGCAACAGCATTTGCCTCCAACCTACACTTCTCTGCTCCTCAGCCTCTGAATCCCAAGTTAGTATTTATTAAATATATCCAGTGCTTAATTTATTACCTGATTTAGTTCTATTTGGAGCCCAGTTTTTGCTACATACAACCTTTTTCTTTTGCACACTACAGTTATCATTTTTAAATAGTACACTTACAAGACAACAGTAAAAGCAGCAATCTGGCAGTTTCTTCATGCTGCTTCTAAAACAAAACCACAGGATTTCTTATTTTAAAATATATTTTCTACTTTTAGTGATGTAAAATAGAGGGTGTGGCAAAACACATAACCTCCCTTAAATTTAGGAAATCATTACATGCTTTCTTGGAAAAAGACTCAAGAGAAGAGTAAGGATCCTCATTCAGGCCTATGAGTAAATACTGCTCACATAAAACACCAGGATAACCTAAACAAAAGGAGACAGACAGTATTAAAATCCATTTATTGGTATTGTATAGCATTTTCTTCCCTAATTTTTCAAAGTAATCCATGGTTCCTTTAGAAAATAAAGGAAATTTGAAGAAAACTAGTTACTTCTCTTGATACCCAGAGACATCTTGGAGTATTTCCTTCTAACCTCTCAACCTGTCTTAAAATCTATTCACATCTTGTAAGTTTTTGGATTGTACACATAAAGAGTTTGGCAGTGCCTTTTCATTGCTCGAATGTAATCACCATAATCTGAATGGCATGTTTTTGTGCCACTTTGTTGAGTATCTGCATGCCCACCCACCCTAAGTAAAACAGTCTGATCCTTACTTTCCTCAGCTGAAAAATAGGGTTACCTGCTATGTTAGGAAAATAGCAAGCAATATTAAAGAACAATGTAACCATATTAATAGCCAGTGGAAATTTCTTAGGACTCAATGCAGGTACCTTTTATGTAATTCATTCATTGAGCAAATGCTATTGATCACATTATGTATCACTTGCATGCCACAGTATATATGGGTTTCCTACCCCTGTACCTACCCCCAACCAAACAACAGGAACATGTTAGAACGAGTAAAAAACACATCGCCTTTACCCACACCAGTTCTTGTCATTTCTCTTTAGCCTTGCCACCACTTTATCTGGTCCCTGCAAGTCTCCTTATCTATAGGTATCTACTGTATAGCTGGAGTGATTTTTTAAAAGTGAGTCTATATGTCACCATGCCCTACTATCTCCAGCATACCTTTAAAACTTTTTAGTGCAGCCTGACAAAGTGCCTGTAGTCCCAGCCACTTGAGAGGCTGAACCAGGAGGATGGATCACTTGAGCCCAGGAGCTTGAGGCTGTGGTGTACCCTGATAATGCCTGTGAGTAGCCCCTGCACTCCAGTAGAGACCATCCTCCTAATGAAGGCCTAAAACACCCCTCCAGTCTGGCACTGCTAGATTCACCTGGCATGTCCTCCAGAGTATTCTCCCACTGTGGCCTCCTCCTGGTGGTTTTCTACCACAAGGCTTTTGCAGATTGTTGCCCTAATCTGGAAATTTTCCCCTCGCCATTTTTGCCTCATTCAACTTATTTGAACTGGAGTTCAGCTGAGGTGTCATTCTCAGCTGGGTTTTAGGCAGGGTTTCCCTGACCTAAGTCAGGTCCCTTACTGCAGAGGCACTTTAGCAGATTGTCCTTATCACAGGTCAGAACCTCGGTTTTACATTGATGTAAAAACTAGTGGCCATCTGCCCGCTGTACTAGAAGCTCCATGAGATGCCACCTCTTCTCTGCTGAGCACAAGTTCTCATGCTTCAATTCCATTAGTAACAGCTGGGGGTGCCTGTTAAATGTAGGTAGGACAGGTATCCAGTAATCTGCATTTTACACGCACCATCTCCGTCCACATCGATGCAGGTGGGCCTTTCCCCTCGAGATACAGATTCTATGGAGACCTCAAACCCACTTTGGCCCCTTTTAACAAGTGTCCAAGAATGTTAAGACTTAGTGCTATGGCCTAAGGTAGTAAGGAGTTCACTTAAGTGGGATGTTAGACAATTGGAGGCATAATTAGCACATGGTTCCAATTATATGGTTTCTCTAATTAAACCAATACTACAACTTTAATTTCATCAGATGCACTTGAGGCTCTAAACTCAGTCCCATCCTCAACTAGGAGCATTCTGGCAGTGGGGCCTCAGTGTTGTCATGAGAAGCTACTAGATGCAGTTAAGAGTCTGGCATCCCAACTAGCACCAAGTCAGTGAAGACAAAGGCTAAGGCCTATGCCTCTAACTTGACATAAGTACATTTAGGAGGCCTACTTTAAGAAAAAAAAAAAAAAAAAAGCTTTGAAGAAACACAAAGTCTACTTGATGGGTTATTCAGTGTCTTAAAGCAGCCATTTGCCCACAGCCACCCTGTTCCAAGCCCCACTTTTGCCACATTTGTGAAACTGACTACTCAGTCAGGTTAGTTTTCCCAGCCTTCCTCTACCTAGTAGCTTACCTCCTAAAGTCACCCGGACACTAAAGCCTTTACCTACCCCATCACCGCCATTCAGCATTCTTACTCTACCGTTAACCTCCCAACGGTCTCATGCAACCAAGAAATGGCTCTGCCTCCACCTCTCCCAAAAGAATGCCTTAATGTTACAGCTAGGCAGCTTTTTTTTTTCTTTTTTGAGACGGAGTCTCGCTCTGTCGCCCAGGCTGGAATGCAGTGGCACAATCTCTAGGTGGCTTTTTATTCAGTTAACTCCCTTCTAAGCTTCAGTCCTCCAGAGCTGCCTAAATAGTAGACCTCGTCTACGAGCCCCCACTAAATTGTTTTCCAAGTAGCCACAGCCTAACTCAGAGCCTGGCCCACTCTCTGCCATCAGCAAGCATTTATAAAGGCGAAGTGACAGGCCCAGACTGTTAGCACAAGACAAGCACTCTTGAAACTTTATTTTCAAAGACAGATTTTATGCAATGTATAAATTGTGTTGCAATACCTTTATTTGAAGGCTTTTTCAGAATACACTGCCTTTCATGACGTATTTTGAGAAGGGAGAGGTGGAGAGGAGAGGCACGGAAAAGCTCACTCATCTACTCCATCAGTGCATGCACAGCAACACTGACTTTCACCTAAATGATGTATTTGAAGCTGAAAGTGCTGTCACAGGACAGGCGTTTGCCTTTGCATCTACCACACAAATCTTGACGGTGGGGCCGTTTAGGGTCCACGTGGCGAAGTTTTACTGGGCAGGAACATCTAGTTTGTTTACAACTCTGGGGGAAAAAAAAATACAGAAGGGCGTACAGAAGATAAACCCTTAGTGATTTCCTAGGACTTCAACATTTCTCTAGTCCATTCAAGTACTTATTGAATGCACTCTAAGCAAGGTCCCGTAGTAATCTTGTTTTCCCTCTACATCCCTACCTACCTAGCAATGACAGGGCTAGGAATAGTGGGTGTTTAACCATGCTGTAGTGCTGCTAATATTGCATCAGATCCAATTATGAGTTGTGAAGTTTCTTTTGCAACTTTTTAAGAGGAAGGGTAGAGAACAAGTCAGGGATGAATTTGACAACGAACACCAAGAGCAGAGTGGTTAAGGCATCCTCCTTTACAAACATGCCCGGCCCTGATCTAAGTGATTCTAGTTTCTCTCCACCACCCCAGGGTGTTAATGCTTCTAAATATCCAACGTGGGTCAAGTGTATTGATTAGCCTGTCTCAATTGGCAATTCAGACTCCATTAGCTGTGTGGTAAGAGGCGAATTTAGACACTTCCCTCTTAAAGATTAGCTAAGCCCCTTAGCACAGTTAATAGCAAGCAAGTGCTTAAGCAATGCTTAATTAACATATTGCTTGCTTACCGTTACAGTCAACTCCCCATAAAGCTAGACAACTTAGATTTATCTTAAACTGTCCCCCTTTGTGAGCTTTCAGGCAAGACAAACTAAGCCCATGTGCTTAGACTCAATACCTTGAGGTTGTGCTTCCTAAGAGGCATTTCAGTAAAACAGTCAACCTTGACTACTTCATGTTAGCTGACAAGCATGTTTTTGTTAATTTTCTTATATATCTGACTAAGTAGCAAGTAAGGCAAGTATTCTTCCGTATTGCAAGTGAGGTTAACAGTTTTAGAAGAGGTTAACAAGAGCAAGATTTGCAAGGGCAGAAAGAAGCTAACACCAAGGCCCCGTTTCCCAGGTGAGTATTGTTTCCACCACTCCTAACAAAAGCCAGTTGAAACCTAAGGTCTGGGGACCTGGCCTCTTTTTGGAAGTATACTCAAACTACACTAAAAACCTCTACGACAGCCCAGGTCAGACAAAATGCAAAACATCTGACTTACTTGACAGGTGATATCCTCCACTCGGTAAGGGTTATAAGACTTCTGACAAGTTCTGCAAAACTGTTTGAAGTAAACCTGTGATGAGAAAGAAAATAAAACAAAATTGCCTTGACACTTTTAGCAAGAAGATGCCAGTCACCTGGTATTTCTTACCTTGTTAGTTCCCTGTACACACCACACATAAGCACTCTCCCAGCGGATGTTGCAGTCCTTGCAGTGGTAATAGCCATATTTCTGCTCTAAGAACTGAACAACAGGATATGTCAGTTTAACCAACATAAGACCTGAATTATCCTTCATTTCCAGACATTGGGAAGGATCTACTTGATATCTGAAACTGTCAACTTCACTCCAGATCATGAAAGAGAGCAGGGTCAGGTTTGGGTATGCCTCTTCAATACAGTAATTAAGTGAGCTAATAGCCTAGTCAAACAATTAAGCAAGCATGGGCCTTAAAGTTCATATACCAGATTAACTCAGTTCATAAGGCTGGCTGATAAATGAATAATTAGGGACATAATAGTTAAACAGTTCTCTGAAGTTTGGGATTCTTCAGGGAGGCCTTTTAAGATGAAGCCTGATCTTAGACTATGCACACATGAAAGGTATTAAGCTGAAGAAAAATAAGACTCCACATCCAAGGAACTTTAAGGGGTTCACCAAGATCACATTCTTCATGCTGCTAGTTAATTCCCAAACAGTAGTGCCAGGAACCGAAATTGTACGTAAGCCATAATTCATATTCAATATGAACAAAAGTAGTGTTATCTAAACTTCCCTTCTTCCCTCCCAGTGAG
The DNA here is from genome assembly GCF_000951045.1 of Mandrillus leucophaeus. NCBI lineage: Eukaryota > Metazoa > Chordata > Mammalia > Primates > Cercopithecidae > Mandrillus > Mandrillus leucophaeus. The sequence goes on from NW_012101296.1 coordinate 104,088, forward strand.
TAACCAGTTATACACACGTTTTTAGAGTTAGGCTTTTAGAATTGGAAGGAACTCTGGGGAGCACTTAATTCAGTCTGCTCACCTGTGAGACTGACTGTTAAGTCCAGGAAGGTCATGACTGGCCTAAGATCACACACAGCTCGTGCATGGCCACGCTGGAAAGCCCTGGCCTCTCGATTCACTCCTCACACAATCAGCCTACCGCCACCAACACCGCCCCTCAAAAGGAATACCAGCCTGTGATGGCCGTGGAAGAGACCGCGAAGGACTCCCTCGGGCTTCTTACCACCTCTTGTGCCTTTCCACTTCTGCTAGGTCACAACTGCCCTCTGCGTGCCCCAGCCCTTTAAAGGTTCGGCCTGCTGCTCTCGGGCGGCAATACTGAGCAGTCCAAATGCTTTCGCAGTATTGGATTTCTGAGGTGGGGGTGCTTTTTAAAAGCAAAGCAAATTCCTAGGAAGGGGCATTTTAGGAGCTCCAGCTTTCCAATAGCCTGGAAGCTTGTAAAGGAGAAGTCAGAATTGCTAACCAGAATCTCAGCAGTTGAAGGGTTTTTGCCACATCTAGTGCAGAAATGGGAGAGGGGGATTCTTCGGAATCGACTCTCCTGCCTGCAAGTGCTCCCGAAGTTCAGTTGTGCGTACTCATAGGTCATCCAACCACGCGGTCAGGACTGGCCTACACGCCCACTGCCCAAGGTTTACAGTGCAAATATGAGGGTTGTGAATGTCCCAAGGGCGTTGCCCTGGCCAGCCTGTGGAGCAGCCGCGGCGAGTAAGTCAGGCTGTCGGGACAAGAGACTGCTGTGGGGGAAGACACCTGTCGCGGGCATTGGCTGTTTCGGAAACACGGAAGTGGCCACGCTTAAGGAAGCGCCACACCTTGAAGTGTACCCGAAGCAGTCACAGGGCCCGGCCCCAGAAAGACACCCGCATCCCCGGGCTCTCCTGTGCCCTCACCGCCCCAGGCCTTACTTGGAAGCGCAGCCGCTCCTTGCCCGGCTCCGGGCT
>NW_012101296.1:106147-118649 GCF_000951045.1 Mandrillus leucophaeus
CCTCCACGCCCTTCCAGCCATCGGCCCGCGTCCCCGCCGAGGGGGCCCCTCTCCGTCCTTCTCCCTACGGAAACTCTCCACGCCCGGATGTTGGCACAATGACCCTTAGATTATCTGGAAAGAGGGCTTTCTTTGTGATTAAAGGGCTGATTCGTAAGGGAACCAAGGCGCCCGAGATGGGTAGGATTTCAATGAGAGAAATTCATCACCGGCATCAGCTGAGTCGGCGGCTACTCCCGGTGCCCTGATTGTTCCAGGTGCCTGCGCACCGCCCCCCTCCCCCCGCTCCCCCTTCCCCTCGCTCCCCCATCTCCCGCATTCCCCGCACCAGAAAGCCAAGGCTAGGCCGGGTGCCTCTGGCTAAACGAGCGAAAGTGCCAAGGTTTGGGAACTGTTCTGGGTCTGTTATTACTCATTGACTCAGATGATAGTTTAATCTCAGAGCTGCTCGAGAGACTACCCACTAAGCCCCCTCGGCGAGTTCATGGAGAACTACCCAGGGATCTTCGTCTAGGCGAATTGTTTTCTCCCCTGGAGCGTGTCCTTTCCCCCAGTCCCAGTGATGACCCGGAGGTACCATTTTGCTCTGCTCCAGAGTGTTTCTGCAAAATTTCCCAACCAAATCATTCCTCCAAAAGATAAATTGATTTGGGGTGTGTTTACATAAATGCAGAAGACCAATCGAAAAGAACATGGCCTGTCCACTAGAAAAAATGTTGATTATTCATTACTAAGTAGATACCAGATCAAATAATCAAATACATTAATGTAACTTTTCTCTGATACTGGTTTGACAAATAGTATATTTCCTTATTTAACTGACCCGTTTTGGAATTTTTCTGAATACAGGTCAAAATTCAACATTGTCAGGAATTTTAAGTAGAGCAAGCACACTTTTTTTTTTTTTTAACAACAATTACACTAAACTCAATTATGCTTAACAAAGATAGCTTGGTTTTACTCACAAGATAGTGCGCCAAAATTCTACATTTCCAAGACTCTGTTTTCTAAAAGTTTCTGAATTTGCAACAGTCATAGAAATTGGTGATGGTAAAAACTAAAAAGCACATTTAATTCAGACTTCAGGTTAGCCATCCCAGGTGCAAATTATATTACAGCATTGATTTGTAATTTGTGACAACGTTTGGTTAATACACCAGCAAACCTTAAAATGAAAAGATCAGAATTGTTACATGTATGATGTGAACCAGTGTCATCTTTTATGTTAACCATGTGCACTACCACACGCCATAAATATGAAGCAATATTTCAGCAAGACGAAGCTCCTGTGTATCTCCACATTTAGAGAGAAGTCTGAGTGGTTTCCATCATTATATTTTCTGCTTTCACTGTGCCATAGGAAGTGTCTGCCATTTCCTCTTCTTTTAGTTTTTTATAAGAAATATCTGTATCTTCATCTTCATCTAGAGGATCTCGCTTGTGCAACATTTCACTTCCATACATTTTATAGATTAAAACAAAAATCCCTGCTTCTGCAGACTGGAAAAGCGCATAGAGCAAAGGAAACATGTACATGCTTCCTATGAATTGCGGCGGAAAGGCCAGTTTTAGAATGGCTGTACAAAGCTGCACATTCTGACTACCTGTTTCCAGACATACAGTCCTCTTGCAGTTGGGTGGAAGATGGAAGAGAGTAGCTAAACCATAGCCTGAGGCGTAGCCTGCCAAAGGCATAAAAATTGCTATCACATAAACAGCTGCAGGAATACTTGCCAACAGTTGAGGTCCTAACATAGTGCCGGTCATTATGAAAAGTACCACCAGAGTCACCAGCAGAGACCACAGGGAAACCTAGTAATAGAAAATTACAATGAGTTGGTTGAAGATGAATTCGGGCGAGAGAATCCTAAGCTCAGGGAAGAAAACACCCATCTAGTATGATCTCCAACACAAAATGGAGGACCTTTGACAGAATATTTCTGAAGACGGGCAGGCCACCTCTTCAGGAAGCATCCAGAGCCACATTGGGCAGCTCTGATTGTTTGGAGGCCTGTCCTTATGTTGAGGGACAATTTGCCTTCTATAACCTCTAGCCATTGACTTGGATATAGGCTGTCAGGAGCAACAAAGACCAGCTCTTAAAAAAAAAAAAAAAAAAAAAAAAAAAGCTTTTCTGAAAAACAGCTCTTCAAAAGCTTAAAAACCGGTTATCAGGGAAGGCTACTCTTCTCCAGGCAGATAGTCCCCAGATTAAAGCCTCCATCACCTAACTTTGTTTTGGTATCCTGACTGTTCTGAACATGTGTTTCGTTTGTGAATGTGCCTCTTAAAAACAGGGCATTTAGCACTGAGCCTAATACCCCAGGTATGGTCTGATCATTAGAGCAGACAAGTGGATATTTACTTTCCCTGAACTGAACCCCATGTTTTCCATAAGAAATTGGTTCTCATTTTACGTGAGTTAAAACTTGTGAAACTTGATTAAAATGTCTGAAGCTCAGTGTGTGATTTTTTTAACCCTGAATATATATTGCAGAGGATTGCTTGCAATATTGAAACAATTACCTATTCTTAGATTATGTAAGAGAAAAAAATGTAAATAAAGATGTGAAGAATTCTTTGCGATTTGGCAACTTTCCCCTTTTTCATTTGTTCATGAGAAACCTCCCATCTGTAAGTCTCTAACGATGCTTAGGTATTATTACAATCGATGAATTTTAGATACAGTACAATTGACTTCTGTATAAAACATGTAATCTTGATGTTCTGACTGGTACATTTCACTCATTCAAATAAAACAAGCTGTATGAATAGTAAGGTGGAAACCTAAAAATTCCTCTCCTACTCCTCCTTCTTATTGGTAGTTAACTTATTATTTTTAATGAGGAGTGGGCAGGGGAAGGAAACTCGATCTAGAGAGAACAGTTTAAATGTTGCTTCTGGTTCCCTGGATAGCTGTGATATCCCTTTTGCAGTCTTTGGGACTGGCATGACTCTACACTCTTAAAAAGTTATTTAAAATTTATCAGCTGGTCACAAATTCTACCCTAGAGGATGCCGCAATAATTATTATATAAGGTACAGATACTACAGATGTACAATTGGCAGAAACCAAGCTATTACATGTAAAAGCATACCATTTCAAAGTATATCACATTAAAAGCATTGACAATCTGATTTCTTCATTTTGAAATATTGGCTCCAGAATCCCTTAGAACTTTTAAATCATTTGGGCAAGCATTGACATTGAATGCTCATTTTGAAGTGTTTGCAAAGGTGTAACAATTATATAAACCGTTTCTTAATAGTGTGTTAAAGAATAGGGCGAGGTTAACCTTAAATTCAAAGGTAGCTAATCTTATTGATCTATTATATTTGAATATTAAATACATTAATTTATTAATATATTTATATTAAATATACTTCTGTTTTTGGTGTGTAGGTCATTTGACTGACTTTCTCTTAGACTTCCTAAGGTTTTATAGTAAATGCCATCACGTTAATAGCATTAGCTTAATGATTAAGATTAACAAGTTCTTAATGCATCTCAAGAGTATGAGTATACACAACAGGTATTAATATATGCGTATTTACATGTACACATATATTTTTACATTCACATATACATATTTATTATGAAGCAGGATTTCTTTTACTCAGGGCTGGATATATGCACAGAAAAGAACTCTCTACTTTTCATATTAATAAAAGCTGACTATATAATCAGATTACTTTAGAAAATAAGTAAAACAAAAGATTGTCTTCTTGAATCTACATAATTGAAACATTAAGGTGGCTCTTTTTCTCTTCATTTGTCCAAAGGAATTTGCCTGTGCATTTTGCAGTAATAGTTACGTATTTTATTTGATTAATTACCTGAAGTCAGCATCCTGGTCATGGTTTATTCTTTTTCACTACTATTTTTGAATTTTCAAAGACAGCTTAATTTTACAAAGATTTTTTTTCCTCCAGTCCACTACTAGAATCTACTAAACTACTACTAAACTACTAAAATCTCTACTGCTACAGAAAGCATTAATTTTTTAAAAAATCAAAGCCTTCGGAGAAATATTGCACAAGTTATAGAAATCCCCCATCTTTTCACTAGCTTTAGAAGCCATAAATATTGCAATGGAGAAAGAAAAAGAAACACATTTAGTGAGGGCAATATAATCTCCATTATTTATCCAGGACCCAATTTTATTTTGTGCTTTAAAGTGAATATTTTGTGTGTTCTATTACTACAATGTAACTTTTCCATTACTTTTGTCCTATTAGTATCAACTTACTTTTAAAAATTTAATAAAATGTTAAAGGAACCTACTATGGAGTTTCTCAGAATTCCAGTTCCATTTTTGAAAAGATAGCCATACATTTCTAAAATAGTGCACCAATTCTATTAAAGTAATTATATTTAATCTGCTTTGATTTTTAATTATATACAATTAGTGGAAAATATGTTGCCATTTAATTACACTGTCATCTTCCCCACCCCTCTATGATCTGTTTCCTCCCGATGAGTACTGATAGTTCTTTTATGCTGGTTTTGATTAAGCTGTGTCTTAATTAAAGCTATTATTCTAGGAATCCCAAAAGTGGAAGTTATCTTCGTAGCATAAACCTTTTTTAAAAAATTTTATCCATGCAACTACTTCCAAGTCCTTTTCTTCCTTTCCCCCTTCTCCAAACTTCCTCACATTTCTGCTGTGGGTCAGAGATCAAGGGCTCTCCAAGCTAGTATGGAAAGGGAAGAGGGGCCTTACCTTCACAATGTAGTCAGCCACCCGGCTGTATTTGTAGCGAATGAAGACGCCCAACCCGATAGGGATGAGAGTGCTACAGAGTGTCAGGGTCACGGTCCCTAGGGGTAGTAACTGCACGATAGGGGTGTTGATCCAAGCCCAGCTGTAGATCCACAGGCACAGGGGCATCAAGACAAGGGCCAGAAGCGTGGAGGAGATGGTCATGATGATGCTGCAGAAAAGGGAATGAGCAGAAATCAGAACGAGCTTTGAGTCAAACAGCCAGCCAACCTTTTTATTGTATGTTGAGAAGGTGAAAGGGGAGACTTCGAGTCCCAGGGTTGAAGTCTGGGCAGAACCTACATCATCCAAGGAGAGTGCCAAGAGAGCAGCACGTTTAAGACCACTGGAATTATGAACCCAAGGCAGGGGGGAGAAATAAGCCCCCTGTCTCAGTACTGCTGCCCTCGGCTTTATAAAGTCTATTGAGCCTGGATGATTCTGAGGGGAAGGAGCGTTCTTCCTTGCAAGCCTGCTGCAAGGTAAGCCATGGTAAAGCTGCTGACTGCTACTTTTGGCTGAACTCAACAATCCTGCCCTCTATGTGAGATTAGTTTCTCCGACGGGCCAGTAGCCCTATTTTACTTTTACGTTGCCGGCGAGTTCTAGTTCAGCCTTCCCCTTCTCTTTGTCTTCCACTGGACAACGACCTGCGCTGCCAGCCCGATGCTAGGAGAGGACGGCGAGGGACCCTGCTGAAGGGCCGCGCTGCGCATGGAATCCCGGCCTTGGAGCAGCCCCTCGCCGTCTAGCTAGCTCCCCCAACAGCACAATCTGCGGGTCGGCCTTGACTTCTAAAGCCTGGGGGTCATCATCTTCCTCTCCTTTCCTCCTCCTTCCTCCATGCCTGATTCCAACCCCTCCACTGCCTCTGTCCTTCGTCCTGAGCCCACGGCCGTAAACGCGCGGCTGGGATGAGACAGATGCCCAAGGAATAGACAGATCCGTACCTGAGGTTCATGTCGCCGTCAACCAGCAGGGACATAAGATTTGAGAGATTGCCGCCGGGACAGCAGCCACACAGGAGCACCGCCACGGCGGCCACCTCGTCCAGCTTGAAGGCGAGGGCCAGCAGGAAGGCCAGCAGCGGCAGGAGGCCGAACTGACAGAGCGCGGCCAGCAGCGCGCCCACGGGCCGGCGGACGTGCGCCCCGAAGTGGTTTACGTCCACCGTGCAGCCCAGGCCCAGCATGGTGATACACAGGGCGGCGCCCACGAACACGTTCAGCCCGTGGTTCAGCGGCGTGTCCCAGAACGGGGGCGCGTGGGGCGCCCAGGGCCGAGGGAACGGGGAAGGGCCGTGGCTCGCCGCGCCGCCCGCGAGGCCGCTGGTCGTGGGCTCCGGGGTCGGAGTGGGACCGGGGCTGAAGCCGAGGCTCGAACCCGGCCCGAGGCTGAGCCCGGGGCCGGGGCCGGGGCCGGCGCTGGAGGCAGGGGCGAGGGCGAGGTCCGTGCCAGGGCCCGGGCTGCTGGAGTTGGGCGCCAGGGTGAAGTTGTCCCGCAGCAGGGGGGCGAAGAGCAGGGTCGCGTTGTCGGTGCCGTCCATGGAGCGGCCCGCGCTGAGGATTCCGGTCCCCGCCCGCCGCGTGATTCTCTCCGTCCCGCGGTCGCCGCAGCCGCCGCCCGTCGTTCTGCCCGTCGGTCTCCGAGCCGCGGCTGCGCGCAGCTGACTTGCTCGGCGGCGTCGGGGACTGCGGGCCTGTCTCCGCTCCCGGGTCTGCCGCCGCCCGCAGCCTGGCACTCTGCGCAGCACGGCCCCCCGGGTGAACCCAATCGCTGCGCAGGGTCCGCGTTCCGGCCCCGCGCCCCGCAGGCCCCGCCCCGCCCCGCCACCCGGTCCCCTCCTGTGAATCGCCAGTAAGTGGTTCTGTTAGAGTGTAGCCAGGGGCGGAACAAAGACCTGACAAAGGACGGGAGCAAGAAAAAACCGTTCCTGGCTGCCGATCAAGTTCTCTGATGGGCTCTGCCTCTTTATAATGAAATCTGGAGACCCAGACACACAAAGTGGAGGGGGTGGGTGGATAACCTCATCGATGCACGCGCATAGACCATAGAAACTGTTCCTATAGCCTGCAGCCCTAAAAGGGGTGCTTGACTTAATACCATCGTTTCTCTGGTAAGCATGACACGATATCTGGCTTGAATTTGCAAACAATTTTTTGCATGATTTTCATGTTCAGTCTTAAAGTAGAATGTTTTGGCAAGTGCGTGTGCATTATTTCATTCGATTCTTACAGCAAAGCCGTGAGATAGATACAATTTTTACAAGCTCGATTTTTACAAACGAAGAAACTGAGGCAGGGGAAGTGTCAGTCTTGTCAACCGAACCCACAAGTACCTGGCTGAATCTGCACGGTGATGTGTCCTTAAAGAGGGCAGAGAAGAGCCTGGTTAACAACAGTCTGTATGAAAAATGTGTATTTAAGAAGGTATTGGCAGGTAGAGAGAGGATATTTCAGTGGTCACAGATTTACGAAGCTTTGTGAGTAAAGCCCTGGCATTAGGATTAAAGGACTGAAAAGAAATAAAGTGCTGAGATTCCCTGCTTGAGACAGGTTTATCCCAAAACAAATCAAAAGCAGAGCTCTTATGAATGGAGATGCAACAACGTTTAAGTTAGTCACTAGATGGCATGTAGAAAGGAAAAGAATTTCTCTGCTTACCAACCAGGTGGGGTCTCTTGAGGAGGCATCTAGCTCCCTGGGGGTGACCATAAAGTGATAGTCACTTAGTTGTGAAAACCAACAGGAATTTCTAGAGTGAAATCAAGGCTCAGTCTTAGCCCAGGGTTGCTTTCACAAGGAGCCAAGATACAGTGAATTCTTCTATCCAGGAACTTTTCCCTAATTCCTGTCCTGGCACAGAGTGACTTCTATTACCCAAGGGTGGACTGAGCCTTTCCTCCTCCCCAAATCTCACAAAGATGACAGAGACTATGAAAAGTAAGACTAAATGCAAAGCATATTGCACTCTTCATCACAAATGATTTATTTTTCTTCATTGGACTGTAAATTCCATGAGGGCAGAGCTTTTACAAGCATTTAGGAGGATAATGTACCCTTACACTTTTCCGAAACACTAAACCCAGAAAAAGAAAAACTTCAGTGAGCTCTGTAGAGCTTTAAGGGACCAAAAATATTTTAAGCTTACATGTCAGCACAAATATATTTGTGACCAAAAATATTTTAAGCTTACATGTCAGCTTATGCAGGTAAAAAGAAAGATATTCAGATATACGACGATCCATGCTACCCAACTTTACACTAGTAGACCCCAGGGAAGGTGTGTGGAGAAACAGAGAAGATAAGGAGGGAAGGCACTGCTGAGCTTTCACAGTCTTGAAACCACAGGATGAGATAAGCCAAGAATACAAATGGCAAGGGATACAGCTGAAGCCAACTGTGCAGGCACCACTCCTATTTGCCTCAGAACCCCTTGTTGTGTTAATGATATTAAAATTCACAATCACATTAAATAAGCAGTAATTAGAGGCAGACCAACTCAACTCATCCAACTACCTCCTCTCAGGGTTTAGGGAGGGACCTGGGAGGCAACTTGTGCAATGGGCGAAGACTGAAAAGAGAAAGGGGCCTGGCACGTGGCTCTTGTCTGCAATCCCAGCAATCTGGGAGGCTGAGGCAGACGGATCACTTGAGGACAGGAATTTGAGACCAGCCTGACCAACATGGTGAAACCCCATCTGGACTAAAAAGACAAAAATTAGCTGTGTGTGGTGGTGCGCACCTGTAGTCCCAGCTACTCAGGAGGTTGAGGCAGAATTGCTTGAACCTGGGAGGTGGAGGTTGCAGAGAGCCAAGATGGTGACACTGCAGTCCAGCCTGGGTGACAGACTGAGACTCCATCTGAAAAAATAAACAGAAGGGGATGATGGGCTGGGATTGTAAATCATGACGCATGCTGCACCTGCAATCTTGGGGGCTTCTTGGGACCTACAGACCTGATGTCACTCCTGCTGATGGGGTGATTGTCAATGTGAAGAAAACAGGTGTTCTGGCCTCCCCTTCTTTCTCATCTTCCTCGCTATGTATGAGAACACGCTAGGATTAGGATTAAGCCCAATCTCCAGGTGTGATGACACAGTGTGATGACACTGGTGTGGTGACACTGGTGAAGTGTTCTTTTCCCACAGGGGAAAGCATATGTAAAAGGGAGAGATAACATAGTACTTAGAAAATATGGCCAGGCACGGAGCTCATGCCTATGGGAGGCCAAGGTGGGCAAATCCCTTGAGCGCAGGAATCTGACACCACCCTGGACAGCATGGTGAAACCCTGTCTCTACAAAAACTACAAAAATTGGCCAGACATGGTGGCACATGCCTGTGGTGGCATATGCCTGTGGTACCAGCTACTTGGGAGGCTGAGGTGGAAGGATCGCTTGAGCACAGGAGGGCAAGGCTGCAGTGAGCCATGATCGTGCCACTGTACTCAGGCATGGATGACAGCAAACCCTGTCAAAAAAAAAAAAAAAGGAAAAGAAGGAAGGAAGGAGGGAGGGAGGGAAAGAGGAAGGAAGGAAGGAAGGAAGGAAGGAAGGAAGGAAGGAAGGAAGGAAGGAAGGAGAAATTAAGCTAGCTATTTGGGGAAAAATAAATGTAGAGCTTTGTAGCACAGTGTATACCAAAGCTAATTCCAAGTAGATTAAAGGGTTAACTATTATAATAATAATAATGCAACAAAATACTAGAGAAAAAGATTGGCAAGTGTTTAGCTCATCTTTGGATAGGGGACATTTTTCTAAGCAAAAAAGTAAAAGAGGAAATCATAATGGGGAGCTCAGTAGATATGGATACATAAAAACTTTCAACTTTGTTATAGTAAAAACATCATTTAAGAAATTAAGAGAAAATATGTGAGTAATTTATAAAAGTTTTGTTGTGTTATTTTATAGGAAAAGAGGCAAATGACATGAATAGACACAAGATCACAAAAGAGATGCAAGCAGCCAACGTTTATGAAAATATTCACATTCACTAGTAACCACAGCAATTAAATTGAAGCAATTAGATGCCATATTTCAGTACTGGGAAATATTCAGATATATGCTATTATGCTATAGTGGCAAGGATACAATCAACTTGGATATATCCTACCATAGAAACAATCATGGAAAGAGAGCACCTACTTCCAGGAGTTCTCATAAAAGTCCTGGGATTAACTTGGAATTAATAAGGGAGAACTATCGTACAATAATGTTTGGCCACTTTTCTTGAAGCTAGAAGGCTTTTTAAAAATAGAAGTAATTAAATAAAAAATTAAATAGAAAATAGACAAGAGAAGTGTGCCCATCCTTCAACCAATCATTGTGGCCACAGGATGGAATGCTTTCACTCAAGCAAGGGAGTGGTCTCATCCCCACTCAAGACACATCAACTCAAATTTGGGGAAGGGATTCCCCAGAGGAATAGTGGGTGCTGTTAACAGAAAGAGGAAAAATGGATGTTGAGTAAGTAGAAAAGCAAAAAGGGTTCACAGAAGTTATATTCAGTACCTCAGCACCCTCGAAGGTGTTTGAGGGCTTCTTCCATTGTATTTCCAGAAGCAAGTACTACTACCTTAAGAATCTTTGTCAATATGCTGTTTTAAAAGTTTCGTATTTTGTGCTTATTTAACTACTAGTGAAATAGAACTTTTTCAGTTTAATAATAAAAATACTTTATTATAAATTGTGTATTTTGCCTATTTACAGAAATCATCTGACTTGTGGAAAATTTACGTACAACGAACGATAAGACTGGTAGAAGAGAAATTAGAAATAACCTAAGTATCCAACAATAGGCAAAGGGTTGAGTAGATTGTTTTTTATTTATATAATAGAATAAATACTATGCAACTATTTTAAATTTCCATTATATATTTTTATGTGAAAAAAGCAAGTTATGTACAGTTTTGCACCGATTTCTTTCTTTTATATTTTGTTTTTAAAAAAACATTGTAGAGATGTTACATTGTCCAGGCTGGAGTGCAGTAGTTATTCATAGGCACGGCCATAGCAGACTGCAGCCTGGCTCTTGGCCCCAGTTTCTTTAAAAGTACTTTTATAGTTACATTCAAAAAGACTGGGCCAAAATATGCTGGATTATGGAGGATTTTTGCACTCCTTTTTGTTTTCTTTTCTTTCTTCTTGAGACAGAGTCTCACTCTGTTGCCCAGGCTGGAGTACAGTGTCATGATCTTGGCTCACTGCAACCTCCGCCTCCCAGGTTCAAGCGATTCTCCTGCCTCAGCCTTCCAAGTATCTGGGATTACAGGCACCTGGCACTAATGATCGATATAACCAAGTATTATTTTCTGTGCCCAAAATGTATACACTCTTAAAACACTTACTAATCCCCAATATTACATTTATACACTTGGCACGAAAGTCTGGATACTCTAAATCAGTGAGGGCCTGGCTTGTCTGCTCATGGTGAACTCAAGCATATTAAAACCTGCTCAGGAATGTCTGGGTGGCCTGGTGGACCAGCCAGGCAGAGGTCATATTTATGGAAGCCTCACTGGTAGATACCAAATAAAAATACAAGACATCCAGTTACATTTGCATTTCAGATGAACAACAAATATGTTTTTAGTATAAAGATGTTTCAACTATTTCACCTGGCAATCTTACCTGGAGACAGATGATTGTTAGAAAACTGAGATGGCATGGTGGCCTCCAGGGGCTAAGCTCTCCATGCGTTTAGGAAATAAACCCTAAATTCCAAGAAATATACTAGGTGGGCAAAGAGGAGGTGCACAAGCCTGGACTAGGGATGCTGTCTGGGGATTGGTGAAGAGGAGGCAGTATGGGTTGAGGCTCTCTCTTGTCCCCTAGGGAATTTTGGCCTGGTTCTGTGTGGAGAGGGCAGCTACAGTATCGGAGATAAATACGTTTTGTACCTGAATAACAGTTTAATATGAGTGGGAGGAAGACATTGGGACACAAGAACCTTAGAGCAGGCAGTACTTTGGGAACAAAGTGAATGTAGATTGGACAATGACAAAAGTGGTCCTGGTCTCTCAATGGGACCAGGAAGCCATGAGGTGAGCCACAGGGAGGAGCTGAGGGAAAGTGGACCCATGACTGTCAAAATGGAGGAGGGCGCTTAGAGACACTTACACCCTCAGTGAACGCCTCTGTAGTGAGTCCAGTGTTGTTTATCTCAATTATTTTGCTCCCAGCACTGTTCCCCTATTCTTCTGGGAAATAGGCTCTCCCTTTTGGGAGGAATCACACCTCCAATGGCTCCTACCATAAAGTCCAAATGGAAGCTGCTCCCTTCCTACAGGACCCCACTTCTGAGTTGTCAGTGATAGCTTAGGGATGGGCCTCCCATATCCACTCTGAACCCATCTTAATAAGAGTTCAAGGTAGCCCTAAGCAGGGCTCAGATTTTAATATTAGTTTGTGGGGAGAAATTCATTTATAAGTAAGTAAATTTGCCCTTGAAAATCCTTTAAATACCTATAACAATAAAATAATCTTTATTCATCAAAGCCACAATGACATTCTTTCCCCAGTATGGGAATAGCTGATTACCAGGTGGAGTGACCAGCTTTGGGGTCATAGTATAAGAAAGAACCCTCTGGGGGGCGGAGCAAGATGGCCGAATAGGAACAGCTCCAGTCTCCAACTCCCAGCGCGAGCGACACAGAAGACCGGTGATTTCTGCATTTTCAACTGAGGTACTGGGTTCATCTCACTGGGGAGTGCCGGACGATCGGTGCTGGTCAGCTGCT